>NC_082341.1:120855199-121181588 GCF_027477595.1 Haemorhous mexicanus
TCTTTTTAACTTGAATAGGGAGCGGGTGTGGAGGCTCTGTACAAATTACTTGCCACATGCCGCAACATACACAATGAGATTTTGGTCTACAGAACAGGAAGACACGTTCCTCATGTTTCCTTTCTTCCAGGAAAAACGAGATACTATGCAACCCTAAAATAAACTAGCTATTTCCCCTTTCCTGTCTTCCCCTATATGGGCTAAAATTAGTTTGGTTTTTTTTTTGAATCAAACAACTTCAACAATGCTTTGACATAAACCTATGGTGAGCCTTCTTCACCTTCACAAAGAAATCTGTAAAATGTCTTTTACGAAAGTGAATGAGATAAAGGTAAATGATGCCTCAAACCACACTGTGCATTGTGGGCTGCTACTGAAAGCTACTGAAAGCAATACCCAGTTTACAGAACTCAGACTCCTAGATGTCATTATAATAGAAATATCTTTCCAGCAGATAGGGAGAGTAAATGCTGTTGTGAGGGAAGGGTAAATTAGACAGAACGCTTCACAGCATAATGCAATTGTAAAAACATTTCAGAAACACTACAATCTTTTATTTACATCTTCAACATTTCATGCATAGCGGTATCCATTCCCTTCTCTTCCCTCCAGTTGAGAGGAAATACTAACAATCTCACACATAAAAGGAGACAAAGAAATGTTTTCAGGACAACTGCCATTCCCTTTACTTTTCCTGGAGAGAAAGAAGTATGTCACATTATTGTCATAGCTTGAATTCAGAAATTTTAATTGTGACATAAGTTTGCAAAGGGAATGGCTTCATTAGGCTCTCCTAATTCTACTAGGTGGAGATTACAAACATGCCAGAGATATTTTTTTATTGTTTCTCTGCAAAGTAAGTAAAGCTGCAGTTCCTTATGGGATTTATGTCTATGTCAAATGCCAGTTTCAAAGTCCAGCCTGCTTGGTTCAATATTTTTAAACATTTAGACTTTGGTGCATTTATTTAAATATGGAAAGTATTTTTCAAAATAATTTAAACTACCTCTATATATTGCAGATTTCAATGACAACACTTACTGTTTTCTAGAGATTAAAATCTGCTATTTTATACTAAAAAAGAAATGTGTTTTAAGATCATTATGAGCAAGGTTAGTGCTCTATACCACTAACAGCCCATATCTAGCAGCTCATATCCTGCTGTTTCAGGAACTACTGTACTTGCTAGCCACCAGAGCCACAACAACTTCTCTTGTCCTTATGCAATTGCTGGTCAGGTTGTCAATTTTACTGTGGCTCTTTCACCCTGCAGTGCAGCAGCATTCCAAGGAAGGCATGCACCCAACAGTCTTTGCCTGTTCATACTTTGCTTCTGCACAGTATAAACTGCTCCTCCCAGTAGGAAAATACCTGAGGTACCCAAATCACATTACATCTTGGCAGGAAAAAGAGAGGGAGAGTGGTGTGCTATTTGTCGTGAAGTGCCAAAAAAAAAAAAAGGCAGCATAAGTTACTTATTTGGAGAAGATACAAAAATGCTGAATGGGAAATGAGCATTATATTTAACCTAGCTACATGACAACTTAAAATTATCTTTTCTTTATTTATTGTCATATTGCAAATCTTAATGTTCTCTGTAGAGGTGTTTAAATTTATGTTAGAGATCAGAACAAATTTTCACCATAAAACTCCATGGCTCATTCTGAGTGAGCCCTTTAGCAGAAATTAAATGCTAATATACAAGGTATAATTAGAATACAGTATGCATACTGGCACTCCTTACTACTTATGAACATTATTTTCAAGGTATGTGATTCCCCTCTTTTGACTGTGAGGGCACAAACTAGAACAAACACATAGTGAAATGCATGAAATTCATTATGCAGCTTCTCAACTCCTCACAATATTCCCATTAAAAATGCATAACAGTGTTCTTACAAAGGGTCAACACTGTGCACTTTGATTTAACAAAGAAAATGCTTTGCTGAATGTTTTAGACATTTCTCAGTGGTGCACAGGAGTAGCAGAATTTCTGCTCTGCTCCTTCATTGTTTTTATTTGGAAGACAGTCCAGTCTCCAGATATGCATTAACAACAAGGCAAATATTTACACGTTAATAAAGACTTAGCTTACTCTAGTCAGGGAGGTTCTGTTCAAACCTCATGGAGACAAACACCTGCCAGGGAAAAGGATTTTAAAGTGGTGGTATATGCTCCACAGAAGCATGGAATGAACTCACACCTGGTTCCCATACCACACTCCTTCTCCAGACACAGCTGCTTACTGCAGGCTGCACCATCCACCTGTCAGCACACCACAAAGGACAGTCTGCTGGGTCCTTGGCCCTCTCTACCCTTTTCTTTCCCTGCACTTTGCAGGATGTAAGCCTCAAACAGTGTGCCTGTAGTCATTGTCACACAATGAATCACCCACAGTTTACAAAGTTTCAGTTAGACCATCTCCTGCATAACCAAACCACATGCCTCTTTAGATAGGAGAGCCTCAGATGCATCAGAAACCAAAATAAGTTGCTATAGATTACTACTTTGTTTAAACAGAGGCTGAGACTTATTATGGATAATGCTTGATTTTTTGATGCCTTAGAAAATTATCACAGTTCATCATCCATCACCCAAAACTAACAGACAACCGGTTTTGACTGGGGTAGAGTTAATTTTCCCCACAGTGTCTGGTGTAGGGCTGTGTTTTGGATTTGTGCTGAACACAGAGCTGATAATATAGAGATGCTTTTGTTGTTACTGAGCAGGGCTTACACAGAGCCAGGGCCTTTTCTTCCCACTCCCTCCTGCTGCCACACTGGTGAGGAGGCTGGGGGTGCATGGGAGGTTGGGAGCAGACACAGCTGGGACAGGTGACCCCAACTGACCAAAGGGATAATCCATACTACAAGGCATCATATTCAGGAGTTGAAGCTGGGGAAGAAGAAGGAAGGGGGAGGTTTGAAGTGATGGCATTTTTCCCAAGTAACTGAGGGGGCCCTGCTCTCCTGGAGATGGCTGAATACCTGTCTGCCCATGGGAAGCAGTGACTTAATTCCTTGTTTGTCTTTGCTTGTATGTATGGCCTTTGTTTTCCCTATTAAACTGTCTTCATCTCAACCCACAAGTTTTCTAGCTTTTACCATTCTAATTCTCTCTCCAATCCTGCTGGTGGGGAAGTGAGCAAGTGGCCGTGTGGGGCTTGGTTGATAGCTG
The DNA here is from genome assembly GCF_027477595.1 of Haemorhous mexicanus. Classification (NCBI taxonomy): domain Eukaryota; kingdom Metazoa; phylum Chordata; class Aves; order Passeriformes; family Fringillidae; genus Haemorhous; species Haemorhous mexicanus. The sequence goes on from NC_082341.1 coordinate 120,858,377, forward strand.
GGGTTAAACCACAAAAGCAGATAGGAATTAGTAAGGTTTTCCTGATTTGTCTATGAACTGTCTAGTTTCCTTTTTCCATTTAACATTATGTTTGCAAGACCACATACAATCAGGACACAGCTACTCATCATGAAATGTGTAGGTGAAGCCTGAACCTCCACCTGTAACTTCACTGCTTTTAGCAGAGCTAGCCCAGAATTAGGCTGGAGGACTATTACATGCCATGCAGCCTAGATGGAGCTCATTAAGAGACAGATTCAGTTTTCACTAAGGCAGCAGCAGTGACATGTCTGCAGCCACCTCTTCTCCAGGGATCTTCTCCAGGGCAGCCCAGTGATCTCTGTGAGTAGCCCTTCTCTCCCTCACTTGCTGAACCACGATGGGGAAAAGGACTGCGGTTGTGTGTCACAGTCAAGGGATCAATCTTACTCTTAGAGAGTTCATGCACCTCATGCATATTTAGGGAAAGCTAGTTAAAGCCAAGAATCAGCAACTGAAACGCAGATGAACACATCGCCTCAGGCTTTTGCCTTGCTTACCAAAATTTCAGGCCACTCATTTAGCTGGACTGTGCACTGACCCTTCCTGCATGACTGCAGTGAGCCAGACTAAAGGTTGAGCCCCCCAGACTTGCTCTGAGATGGAGCTGGGACCAGTCCCAGCACACAAGCAGCTCTGGGAGTCAGAAGTGTTTAGACTCTCCCAGTTGAGGCGCCGTCTTTGATGATCAGGTTCCTAGCCATCAAACATGAATGGGTGGAACAACCAATTATGTTGCATTACTTTGGCTTCCAGCGCAAGCTAAATCAATTATAAGATCATGTGCAGCCTGTTCTGAGGATTTGACAGCTACTACACACTTTCAGGTTGATTCCTACCAGTTTGGAACTTCTCAGAAACAAACATGGACAGCCTGCAGAGAGATTCACACATGTGGCAGAAGAGCCTTCAATACTGAAGTTTGTAAAGAGAGTGATAGTATTAAAGAACTATAAAAAGATACTATAAAATTAAAAAAAAAGTAGAAACAGTTTGAGAAATTATAGCCCAAATTCTGAAAGCAAAAAGTTGCTGAAGGTATGTAAGCCTAAATGTAAATACATGTGTGTATATATGGGTATAGATACAACACGAATGACAGATTGAAGCATCTGATCTACATACCAAAATTTTTTGAGCAGATTGTTAATTTATTTTAAACTACATAGTAACACTTCTAAAATGCACTAATCACAACAATGTAAATACTCCTTAAGATTCATGTAACATACATATTTAGCTGATTTCATGCTTTCAGATTAAAAATGCAGATATAAAACCTTTTTATAATATGATGTGCTATCATCCATGAAAAAGATTGAATGCTATCAGAAGATCCAAGCATCTTTGGCAAAAAGAGTCCTGGATGTATTCTTGAAATATGTGATATTAACATTTCATTGTCTAACTGACATGTTATCCTTAAATCAACTTTAGATACTATTTTAATCATGTAATTGTCAACTGTGGAAAAAAATATAGCGAGAAATGAGATTTTGAGGATCAATAGCCTGATCATAGTTAAGGACTGTGCTAATACCCCTTGGGTTTATTTTGTTGGCAGGAAAAACATGTCAAGGATCATGCAGCTCATTTAAGTCCAGCAGGAAACGTTTGCTTTTACTCTTAGCTTTATTTAACCTTGAAATTTGGGGGTAATTTAAAAAGCTTGTTTACTTCTACAGAAACCCAGCCCACCTGCTCCCAGTCAAAGCTGCACTTCTTTCTAAAGATTCCTTTTGAGACATGATGATTTATTAATTTCCAGATACTGAAACACACACATAGACCCTCATCCTCATCTTGATATTGTATGGTCTTTCCTCTCAGATATTCCTTCACTAGATCTCTACTTTGCTGCTTAAAAAAATCTGAGAAAAAATGTTCAGAGAACTAGAACATCATGAATCAAGTATCTAAAATGATATTTACATAGGTTTTAAAACAGAGATGCCATTGAGAAAATGTCTACTCAGTTCATGTCTAACAATGAGAGTTCAGGTATCTATTTATTTTCTGATAATACCCAGATGTGTAGTACTCCATCTTTGAATACAAACAGAGGTTCTTAAGTTTCATAAAGAGAACAGCTTATCTGATAATTCATGTGTTGTTCTAAAAAGTCAACAATCAATAAGTCCCTCTGCTTAACACATTGCATCACTTCACTTTTTTTTCCTGGATTAAGCCAAAAACTATTTTGTATGACATATAAACACTGCTAAGCTGCCATTCCTTATTTGTTTAGTAGCACACAGTCATTAATGGCCATTTTATTAGATGAGAGATCTGAGTTTACTACACTAGTCAGTTACACAGAATCAACAATTAAAAGCATCCTGTCTTGTCATTTGAACTCAAGAAGGAGTTCATTTTTGCTCTCACATTCTGAAAGAACAGAAGCAGCCTAAATAGGAAAACACTTTCCTGGATGTCACAGGTTCTGCCTAATCTATCTATATGTACCTGTTGCATGTACAATGGAATCGGGAAAGAAAGCTGCAGAACCCTTCATCTGTTCAGGTTCAGCTGGGTCTTGCCAAGGTTTCAAACAGCTTATTCATATCCAAGGTCCAAATGCAACCTGGCTACCACCATGCCTAGTGCTTCCTCCTTCCCAGAGACAGCCCTGTGAGCCACATGAAAATGTACATAAGACAGAGGCTCTGGATAGCCAAAACTGAAATATGAAGCCCACCTTAATACAATTCCTTAAACTGAAAATTATTAGGCACAGGACTGCATTTGTCAGCAAGACATGCTTTAAGGAAAAACTGCTATTCACTTAAAGTATTTCACTGTACCTTTACTTGAAATAAAAGATCACTTGAAAGAACTATAAAACCAAAGTACATAATTTGCTTCTATGTAATTATTGATTTGAGAAAAATATCAATAAATTATGTAAAAGAAGTATTTGATTTTGAGATAATAACAATTACTATTAATTTTGTATTTCAAGAAGCAAGACTAATGTTCCAGTTCTTTGTTTGGGAAAATATTTTGATAATCAAATTAACTAATGGCACAAGTATAAAGCATTATTCAATTTTCACAGCCAGGAAAATAATCTGTATCAATGATTTGGAAGAGTGATTCATAGGATTTTTTTTTAACTGGTAGAGATATTGAACACTGTCATGTTTATTTAATTAGATTATTTTCTTTTGTTTACAAAGATTGAATTTAATAAGGGAATTGGAACTATATAACAAAAAAAAATCTGCTTTTAATAAAAATACATCATCTAATTATTCACTTTAAATTCATCTATTTTAAGCTTTAATCTTCTCAAATTTATGCTTAGAAAATGTAACTGAGTATTGAAAAAGATGGGTATACAGGTCTATTGTAGTTTAACTCCAGCTGGCACCTAAGTGCCACTCAGCTACTTGTTCACTCCCCCTTCCCCTCCAGCAGAATGGGGAGGAGAGTTGGAAATGGTAGAACCTGTGGGTTGAGATAAGAACAGTTCAATAATTGAAACAAAGTAAAATATGCTACTACTAATACTTCTAACAATAATTTTAATGAAAAGAGAAATAAGAAAAAAGAGATTGATAAACCTCAAGAAAAACAAATGGTGCCCAATACACTTGTTCACCTTCTGCTGCCCGATGCCCAACCCACTGCCCCAGCTTGTATACAGGGATTAAACTGGAATGGTACATCTCTTTGGCCAGTTTGGGTTGGCTGTCCTGGATTTGCTCCCTCCCTTCATGTGCACCTGATCAGTGGCAGGGCATGGGAACCTGAAATATCCTTGACTTAGTGTAAGCACTGCTTAGCAACACCTAAACATCAGTGTGTTATCAACATTATTCACACACTGAATGTGAAACACAGCACTGCACCAGCTACTAGCAAGAAAATGAACTCCATCCCAGCCAAACCCAAGATGAGGTCCCACAGCGAAACCCCAAGTTTCAACTGAGTAGCCTATTCATTTCCTAAAATTATGAAAGTCAGGAATGCAAGGATGAAAATCAGAAAAATACCAGCATTTTCATAGATTAAGCAGAAATTTAATTTTTTTTTTAAGTCCTGACTACAGTTTAGAAGTCGCACCTGTGGTCAAGCATTCATTTTTTTTCTTCTGAGTATATTTAAATTAATGGTGTGGCTATGCCAGCTGTTTTTATCAAACCCTACAGTAAAGCTTTCCAAAACAGAAGTCATGATGTACAAAGTGAAATAGGATATGACACCCAAAATTATCTTTCTGAATCCAAAAGTTTCTGTTCTGTTTCCTAATGATTACAGCTGTAACCAGGAGGGAACCTTGGACTCTGTCCCTTCAGCCAGGAATATGTCTTTTATCCTTAAAATTGAACTAATGGGTAAAATATGCCTAGGTTGCAAACCCTGAGCAACCTTAACTAGGAACAATGCAATTTTTTCACAGAAATAGCTGCTTTTATAGCTACAAATAGGACAAGAATGGAGCATCTCCCTGTGCATTTTCAGATGCTAGAGATGCAAAGTCTCTGGGTGACAATTCAGAGATTCTTCATGAAAAATGTAGTTACTTAAGTCTCTGCATGACTGTGGGATAAGCATGGTACAAAACATATAACCTAGCATTTTTACTCCAGTAACCCCTACCAGTAAGCCAAAGCAGTTAAGTTATTAGAAGTGTGGTGCAAACAATTAAGAAAGTCTTGGGCCTGAGGATCTGCAGCATCTATGAAGACCAACTACAAAGTGTTGGTGTTGCAAAATATCAAAAGAGTTGAGGGAGAGCAAAGGGCACTAGTGACAATGACTGATTACATAAACTACCTGCTTATATAATGATGTGTTCTTATTTGTACATATCTAGGATTTATTGTGATAATAATCTGCATCAAACACAAACAAGCCCAAAGCCACTTAGAGTCATCATATGAAAAGCAATCTGTAGATGTGAGCATTTTCTCAAACCCAAAACACACTTCAGTCTCCAGATCTACCTCTCTATCTCTGAATATCAGCCCTCACCTGGAAAACGTGAGAGTCAAGGTTATTGGAGTATTTAAGTACATACATAGAGATCACAAACTCAAGATCTATTGATGTCCAAGGAGGAGAGAGAAGTTTAGTCAAATGCACAATGCCTATACTGAAAATGTTAGCAGAACACTTTAAAGTAAAACTTTTGGATTTAGCTTTAAAAAAAAAAAGTTTGGTAGGATATATTATTATGCAAAAGCAAGATATTCTTTCTCCCCCTGTAGCTTCATAAATGATGTATTTGAGAAATGGAATGTTTACATAACTACAATCATGCATATATTGTGCCTTTAGCAATTTCAATAGTATAGACAGAAAATGGAGTTATCTTCGTTATGAACTTCATATGGACAACTTCATAAGTAGCACTGCAGTTAGATAATAAAATGAAATAAAGATAGCACTTTAGGCCATATTCAAACCTTATTTCCATTTGCAGAGATCAAGGGTATAACAGGCTCTTTATTTGTAGACTATACAGTAACTTTACTAACTGAACTATGCATTTTTCCTCTAGCACAGTTACATGATCCACGAGCTTCCAAATAGAAAATGCGCTTAGCTCTTCAAAGTTATTTCTTATGGCTAGTTCCCAAAGTTGAACCACATGATAATATCAAAAGATACTTGTTATTTACTGCGTCTCTCCACCACTAAAACCTCACCAGCCTTGGCAAGAACAGCAGTTGTTAATATAAGAGTGGGAATATAAAGTCATTTGACTATACTAAACTGCATGTCAAAAAGGAATGAGTACTATAGTTATCAGCCATTTTCCTAGTTATCACGTGCATTCAATATGATAAGCAAAGAGTATCTTAGTGAACCTTGAACTCTGCAGAGATGTAGATGAATTAGAGCTTTGAAGAACATGCTTTTTTCTTATCAGCATACAAATAGATAATAGCTTGTTTTTGGCAGGGATTCTTTATAGCTAAAGTACTTCCCCCTCAGGGAATCATACTGTCATTTGTTTTTATTTTCAAAATGAAAACAAATGGCACTGTAACTCCTAAGGGTGAAAATGACTTCAGTCTACTTTTTCCTCTGCACTCCCATCTATTCATTTTCAGTTAGATGGAATATAGATATAGTTTTTTTCCCCCCTTTGGCTTCTATTGCCACAAAATGTATTCACTAGCTGTACAGTAATTAACAGCTCTTGACTGGAAAACTGCCAACATGTACAACGTGACACTCTTCCTTTGAACACTAACAAAGTGCATAAGTAATTTATGTTGGATTAAATATCCCTAACAGGGACCCTTAAGTAACCCAATCACTTTAAACAGGCTCCACATGTATGCTCCTGTGCAGTGAAAATGTCAGACAGTGATAACCCACTAATAGCACGGTTCTAACTATATTCCAGCCATTAGCATTTTATGACATCAATTCTCATTAAATCTGGCAAGGAAAAAGATACTAATGTTTCCCAATTTTGCAGCCAAGGTGGAAGAAAAATTGAGCAAATGTAGACAGGTGCTGTCTCCCAAAAAGGATTAACATTTTTTAAAATGTAGTTGCAATTTTCTGTTAGTACCTTTGTTTGTATTGAAAGAAAGACAACAAAGAGGTAAGGGCTACAAGGACCTCAGTGGAATCCAGCCAAGAGTGAAAGAAAAGACTGGTATTTCAGCCATTGTGCTCCCTGCTAAAGCACTGTGCCAACTCATCTTCCAACCCATTATATGAAATTTAATTTAACCTGCTATGCAATTAATTCAGATGTTCAGCCTATTTTTCTCATGGCAGAATCCCTCACACAATGCCTTATTTAAATATTAATCAGTCCTCTTTCAATTAGGACTAATTTGCTTCACAGGGTTTCTCTCATCTTCTGATTGCAGGAAAATGGAGGTAACTTGCAACGTTTGAGGATAATTAACATGGTATTTTTATAATACTGATACATCAAATGGGACCTTAATGAACCCCGCTGATTCCATTTAGTAAAGCATGCCTCAAAGTTATAATCAAGAGGAAAGCCATTGCCATCTGTTTAAAATACTAAGGAGCACAATTTAAACAGAGAATAGTTATTTCTTTAAACTGTCCATTGTAGGGGTCTGCAAAAGTCTTTTTTTTTTTTCATGGAAACTAATTGTACAGTATTTAAATGTGAACCTTTTATAATATATATGCAAACAATATCTTCCAAAAATGTAGAGGGCCCTCTTAATTAAACGTTGATGAACTCAGATATAAGTAATGTTTGTTAATGTTAATTTTCCAAACATGCTGTGCATTTGATACAGAAGCAAACAGTCAGATTTTGCTCTGTTCTAAGGAACATAATATTTTCTGCTCAAAACACAACAAACCACCAACCCCTCCCGAAAAAAAACAAAAAAAGAAAAAAAAAAGAGCCTTTGCAAAATAAAGGCATATGTTGTTCATTTGTTGGTTACTAAGAAAGGCAAACAAGTTAACATTTACACATGACCAGTTGCTCACAAAATGTTCCATCTGCTACAAAGAAGGTCGAAGTTCATCTTTCTTATGTTTAGAATTGCTCTACTGTTCCTAGGTAACCTGTAGTCAAAACCCATGTGACTGAGATATCAGATCCTGACTTCATCATGAAAGAAAAGTCCTTAGTGTGAAAAAACAACAGTGAAACACAGATCAGACCCCTTACTTCATTTTTGCTCCCTTGTAAATTTTAAAAGTTCATGATTAAGTATTGACTGAGCTGTAAAACTTGCTCTTTCTAAAGTCAAAAATATTAGTACACGCGACCCATTAAAGATTCGGTATTTTGCTTTTCTTGTGTAAATATACTCTCCTGCATATGTGACTATGAAAAAGGAAATGTCATCACTCTGTAAATGTCAACAATTTACTATAAAAGAACATGGTACAAACCCAAAAAAATTTAGTCCCAGCAATTCTGAACTTCTGAAACACAATTTCTGGCAGCTCAGCTCCGTGTGGATTCTCAGGCATCTAAAAGTATGTTTTTGCCCTCATCAGTACATTTTTCAGTAGTTGCAGGTCTACCAACCTCTTCACAAAAGCACTGTGTACTTTCACAAACCTTTGTACTAAGGTAATGATTTTGAAATTTCATTATGCTTGGAACAGGCTAAGTCTTACTGGGAAAGACTGTTAGTCAGGCTGATAGACAACCTGAAAAATTAAAAGCCATGCCTAATTCAGAATGGATCAAAACTTCAGCTCTGCTCACTGGGCCTCCAGAAATTATAGCAGCATTGTTAAAAACTGCCCAAAAAAGTAGCATGGACAAACTATTGTTACTGGTGGTTTTCCACCCATCCAAGGCTAGAGGGGACATCTGGGAGGACACGGATACAAGCTAAAGGGAGCAAAGGAAGAATAGTCAGCTTTCTAGCAATCTCTTTCTAAGTAGTGTCATCTCTAGAGCCCTTTTTGAGCCAAAACAAACTTGTATTGTATGTAAATTGAACCATAGCCATCCCTGGGGACTGGACTTATGCCAGATAACTCTCCAGTGTGGATACACAGAAACAAAGGTATTTTAAGCAACCTTAATATGCCTATGGTCAAACTTTCACTACCTGGAAAGCACACTACAGAACAAATTTTTTCTGTGGTACATATGTTTCTTTCTATTTTTTCTAAGGCCACAGATGTGTTAAAGCCTACCTAAGGTCTGCTGTTGATAGAAGTGATATTCTTTATGAACTCGTGGACAAGGAAAGTATGTTGAATATAACCTTGGCCTGAATGTGAAGGTTGACTAAATCTAAATCAACACTATGTCCAAGCATAGGAAGAATGTTTATTTGCAAAAATCATGAGATTTACTTCCATTCTATACTCTTCTTTGGGGTTAATTTCAGTAACTTTTGAGTAATCCAGGTCACTATTTGCTTGAATTAGATGTGTGGATCTGAGTACTTAAAGGCATTTACCTTTACGGACTACGTAAGGAAGCTCTTCAGTTGTGGAACCATTTCCCAGTAATCAAGAATTACTCAGATTCTTCAAATTTATCTTTTAATTCACCACTGCCTTTATCTGGCTGAACTTTGTCAACCTTCTTCTCAAATCAGTTTCTATTTTTTAAAGGTAAATTAAAAAAAAAAAAAAAACAAATAGCAAAATCTGATGTTGGACTTCAATAATATTAATAATACCTTCTTAATAAGGACATCAGATCCAAAAGGGTAAGAGACTCCTGCAGACCACATAATGTAGACATTACTGGATATGCTGCACCATTGCAGTTTGTTTTCGTCACTGTTAAAGAATCAGAAAATACTTGGCAGTAGAATTATAACTTGCAGTTGTGAAAATCTCATCATTTTAGATCTCTCTGAAAGGAGATGGTAAAGCCAACTTGTGATCTACGGCAACCATGTGTGGTAGACAGCCAATAAACAACATATTTCTCTCAGAGATGAAAGCTCCCTAGGTAGAATGACTATCAACGCTTTAACGTGAACATGACTAAGGCCTCACTTTGTATAGCTAGTGTCTTTCCCATGGTCTAGCCAGAACTAGTCAAAAAAGAGTTCTAAAATGTCATATTTTATGAAAAAATTATCCTGGATGCATCCTACAGCTAAGATAATTTCAGTTCTCTGCTTTTGAATTATCCTGCATAAATTTTTTTAAGATATATTATCATTGACTATTCTGTAGCTTCTCTTGTAAAGAGTAAAGGATTTCTGGGTTACATCAAAGACGTAACAGACTCATAAAAGAGTTTCTTGTGCTTCTGGTAGTTGACATCCAAGTGTGTCTTGTGTCATTCAGTTGGCTGTTTTCTGCCTTCATGCTTCATCTGGCACAACTCATCCCTGTCTATAGAGGCATTCAGAAAAAGGAGGTGACAGGCAGCCACTGCTGTGAAGAATGAAGACTGCAGTGTTTAATCAGATAGTCCATGGGGTAAGTCTGTGCTTGGGTGAGATTTATTGCTAGCACTGGACACTCGAGAATTTTTCTGGTCCCTGAAACTTCATCATCATAGATCTATATTTCCAAAGGAATAATGAGAAAACTCTCACTTTGTAAAGAAATCATAAAAGCAGATCAATGAATTGCACCCTTGAATGATATAGCTAAGGTGAATGCATTCAACTGAAAGACTGAAAAGCTGACTGAGATAACTCAAGAGGAAACCTTACTATCCTTTGAGTATATATGCCCATTTATCAGAATTATTACCCAGATAATTTTTAAAACTTTTATTATTGTGGCTATAGCATCTCCAGTTCCAGACTTAATGGCTGCTCCATAAGTTCCATCCAGAACTTATTCAGTAGTAGGACAGAGTTTTTACCACCCAGTTCCTACAACTGACCTGACTCCACTTTCACTTATTAGCTGAGACATCTCAAGGAATTGTAAAACTGGATGGGCAGAAAGAGGTTTGCATTTATTTTAGATTCAATACAACACCTGCAACAAAACAGTAGGACCAGTTAAAAGTGGAGTATGATTGACTTAATTTTAAACATATCTCTATTTTCAAGGATGAACTGTGGTTTATATGTATGCTAATACATTTAAAATGGAAAAATAAATATATTGAAAAAAAAAAACCAGGAAAAAACCCCACTGTAGCATTAGAACAAAATCTAAAACAGGAATAAATACAAATATTTTAATTATCAGAGCAAGTTTAAAATTCAAGAGTGCTCATTTTACCAAAACACACATTTACCAAAATGCCTATGCTGGAAATCGTGTGACTTTTTGAAGAGCAATGTGTTATTTCCAGCCCTTAGTCCTGTATTCCTACCTCCTTTCTCCTGTGCTAAACATGGGACCTAACACCTGTTGGAGTAAGCCATAGTTTACACAACACTACATTGTTTTGGGAGTGTATTATACTTCTTCCTCCTATAAGTAGCATGTTGGGAAAATAAAACAGATCTAACTATTTTGGTGCAAATTTCAAAGAGATTATATGAAAAATAGTGAGTTGAATGTATTAAAAAAAAACATGGCACAGTCTTAGAGCACAGAAAGCAAACATCCTCTCTTTTTACATAAGGCTCATCAAAAAAGATGGACTGCAGCCATCAACACTGCCAAAAGTGTCAATAATTAACAGATTTGAAAATATAAGTAGCTTATGCCAATCACACACATTTGGCAAAGGTGGCAGCCACATATTTGGCAGTTGCATGTGTTACCTGGCTACTGCATCCTCACTCAGTGTTCCACTTTGGCCAGAAAAAGCAGTTTTGAACTCTTCTAATATCATGGATGAAGGGCAGGTCAGGGCATCCATATGAGCAGCAGGACAATGTACATTCCTATCAAAAGTTTCGTAAGACTAACTGTCAGGTAGCTACACACAACAGAGCTGCTCACTCACTCCTCTGCCCCAGAGAGATGGGGAGAGAATTGGGGGAAAAAATACATAAAATGGGTTGAGATAAAGATAGTTTAATAGGACAGAAATAGATGTGGGGAAAAAAATAAAAAGAGAATAATAGAATTGTGAATCTCAAAAAAATTATGCACAGTGCCGCTTCTCAGTGGGGTCAGCTGACCTGGCTGCATTTCCTTCCAGCTTCCTGTGCCCCCCTGGCCTCCTTGCTGGTGGAATGGTAAGAGAAGCTGAAAAGTCCTTGACTCAGGGGAAGCACTACTCAGCAACAACTAAAACATCACCATGTTATTAACATTATACTCACCCTACATCCAAAACACAGCACTGTACCAGCTATTAGGAAGAAAATTATCTCAGCCAAAACTAGGTGAGCTTGTCATACCATCTCCCTTCCTTCCCTTAATTACATGGATACTGCTGTCACCACCTTGGAGGGGATCTGGACCACAAATGAGAACATTCCCTTTTGAGAAAGAAAACCAGAGACAATTTCCTTAACTAAATATTTGGAAGCTCACTGCTTCTTAGTGAATGTGGACTAACCAATACTTCATCCATCTACCCATGCAATGGGTAGCCGAGTCTCCATTTATGCATTGTCTCAATTTGAAAACATTTGAAAGAAACATGAGCCATCTCTGAAATACAAGGCAAAAGTTCAAAGAACAACATGAAGTGGAAGTAACTACCAAATTCCATTATTTTGAGCCTGTAGCTTCATTTCTGAATTACAGAAGAGAGACGTTAAATCAGAAAGCAAATTATTTTGTCTCCAGAAGCAGAATGATAAAAGCACACTGAATATAATTTTACTCCATTACCAGAGGGATGGGGGTGAGTTCTACAAAGGCTTAGCTTCCACTGGGAATGAATAGGGATTGAAGACACTGCCCTGTTCAATCCCAGGATATGCTTCCCAGTTCTGGATTTGCCAGTCTGATGCACAGAGTTGCCAGCACGAGACCCATTATCAGATCCCTGGGAATGAGACCAGAATAGCTCCTGGTTGGAGCCATTTGCAGCATTTTGTATCCATGTCCCACTTGTCATCCAAATGCACTACACAAGAAGAAATGAAAGGTACCACTCTATTTTTTTCACCATACTCTCATTTCTATTTACAGTGGCTGAATGACCCTAAATAACAACCTTTTTCTACTTCATATTTACACATAGCATGTTGCTGGACAACAAAAATAATGCCTAAAAAGAATTGCTGGAGACTAAGATTTACAATCTGAATGAGAAAAACACTCATTTTGCATCTGCAGCTACATTGATACAGAAGTTATTTTAAAATGTGAAACCGAGATTTTTGAAGAACTAGTAACTTCAAGTCTGAGCATTCCAAAATAAATAGATAAAAGTGTCACTGCTAAAAGAAATCACAGCTTGACAGCATGGAGAAAATAAATATAAGTGCTTGCAGCAATACTCTGAATGAATAACACAAATATCTGACAGATGACACCTTTTTCTTGCCCAGTTCAGGAACTGCCAACAGGTTAAGCTATAAAGCAAATTCAAAATCATGTATTATGGCAAAATGTATTTCTACTGTAGGAATTTGTCTGAGTCATTTTTCAGAAATGTTGCCTGATACAAGTATTCCAGTAATTTTTGCAAATGCAGTTAAAAGTAATAAATTTACAAGATCATGCATTAGAAGTATATTCAGATATAAAGTTTCACATTTCTTTGCTATGAGATCACCTTTGAAAGGATTACAGTATCTGCAGGAATTTTTCATTTTTGGAGGAAGAGGAAGCCAGTGAGTAAAGGCAGGAACAATGTGTCTCATACTTGATGAAGGTGAATGAAGACATGCCAATGAATAAGAGGACACTATAAATCTACTTGGCCAAATATAGCATGGATATGGAACAGCTGGATATGCCTGCCACTCCCGCTCATATTCTGCTACATCCACTGGCACCTAAGTACGTACTAGTTATTACATGCTAAAGTTTGCAGAATCCATCCATCACTTCCAAGTATTAGTCTCAGCATATGGCTCTTTGGTGCACAGATGGATCCAGTTCTGCAGCCTATATTCTGCGTAATGATCGCTAGTAGTATCCTTGGACTTCACTGTGATCTCATGCAACTTTAATTCCACTGACTCAAACAAAATTCCCTTGATTTACAAAACTGTGAAGGAGCTCTGGACCCTTGTTTTAGTGACCTCAGTCACACAGGCACTATTTGACAAGAAAATGTTTATGTGATCATAAACTTTAACATACTGAAATATTAAATTGAAGATGAACACATTATGTGCAGTATTTATCAAGAAAATTAATGAACCGTTAGCCAGAGAAAACAACAAAATACATTTTATTCGGCTCAGAGAAAAAAAATTGAATTTTGATTCTCTCCAGAAGTGTTGTTGGTTGCATGTTGTTTTGGATTTTTTTAAGTTAACTGTTTAAAATAAAGGTAACTCTGGGGTATACAAGGCAATCTAAACAACAGTTGAAGTTTTAACTTCAGAAAAGCAAAGCTTCTTAAAACATATTCAGGAAAACAAGCTGTATATAAGCTGATAAAATTGTATGCACTGATAATTCCCCCGCATCTCCACTTTACTACAAAGTGAAGGTATTGTTATGTTAAACAGAAAAATATTTTTCAGTAATTCACTGAAATCCTATTTCCCAGCAACTCTTTCATGACAGGCAGTGTTATTGTAGTATTTTCACAATGCATGATTACAGAACTTGTTAACAAAAAAACCAAAATGAACAAAGAAGCTGGTAGGAAATGGCAGGCATGGCCATCTCCAGGTCACCAGTACTGAAAGGTTAACAGATGAAAGGGAAGTTGTACTGTGAATTGACAGGGGAGTAAGAGGCTTTTGCCCCCATTAGCGCCAGCCAGCATGAGCTCTCATATCAAGAGCTTGTGCTCACACCATTGACATGGCACCAGACCACCCAGCAGGATCACTGTAGCATCTCAAGGTAGACCTCAAATTTGGCTTTTTTCCCATTCCACTGGGTAGGAACAGATGTGTGAAATGTCCAGAAAAGGTCTGTGCAGAGACAGACACCAAAGTGGCCAAACACTCTCAAGCAGCATCTGTTATCTGCTGTAAATGTATGTCAAGGAGCAGTTGGAAATTACTTATGGCCTATTGCAGATTCCTCCTAAGCCACACACACCACTGGAAGAAAAGTGTTGATGATCTTGTCTAGGTTTGTCCATGGTCATGCATTTAGCAGACAAGCAGTGAGATTAAATTTCCATTTCGGTCAATCGATATGTATTTTCTACAGGCCCTAAATGTGCCTCATCAGAAATGCTGAAAATTTGCAATATTTGAACATTGGGTGTTATAATAAAGATATTTTACATGTGGAAAGATGACACTAAGCACATGGTGCTGTTTAACATTTCCCTGGAACTACAGATTCCCCGTGAGGATTGGAGTATTTGGTATGGTTATATACAAACACAGAAAGTCAAAATGTCTTCAAGTATTTCAGCTAAAGAAAATTACATGCTTACTATTTATTATGAAAACTTGCATTTCTCCTGCAGTGCTAGCTTTCAATGGAGAATTGGTCTTATCTGTTGCCTTCATGAATACTGAAATAATTAATTGATTAGTCAAATGTTAACAATTGTTACTGAGGCTGTGCCATGAGATTATGTACTCACACTGAGAATCAATGGTAATTAAGCAGTTGATCAATGTAAGCACCTTTTCAATGTGTACAAAGATCCAAAATACCAGTCCATTTGGAAAACTAAACATGACAAGTGAAAAGTCTTCATTGAAAGTGAATTTTCTTTACTGAAAACTATTTTCTCTTCAGTGTACTGCTCAAAAAGGTATTTTCCCTTTCTGACATGGAGCAAAGGACTCCATGACATTGACAATGTGTACAGTTTAGACTTAAAAACAAACCCCTCTATTAGGCATTATACCCTAGCATAGATAAAATCTGACTAAAGTGACCAAAGCAGACTGGAATTCAAGCAATTCTGGTAACAACTGAGTAGAAAAACCAAGGCAATGGAACATACCCACTTATCAGTGTCTTTAAACTTTACAGCATTGTAGAGATCACAATGAAGCATTTCTCATGTACACCTCTGTAATGTACAACAGTCTTAAAAAGACTCCCAAAAGTATTTCTAATATGATTCCTATTTAAACTCTTATGTCATGTCATAAATTCTCAAGTGATCTGCCTGGTCATGAACTTGTCATTAATGTGTTGCACTACCTCAGTTTTACACATACATGCACACACAAGACCACACACATAAAAGCACATTAAGCTGACTATAAAATGAGATGTAGCTCATTAAATCAAGAAACTTGTGTTACATAATCTAAACCTTACACTTATTTAAAAATATTTTACAATTGGTTTGCTTTGCAATAATTACCCCTCTTTCACTAGTAAATTGTGAAAATATTTACAAAATCCAAAGAGGTATTCAGAATTTCCCATACTTGCAGTGATACTTACTGTAACTTTCTGAAGTTGCAGTGGATAGAGTCATAACAAAAAATATTATATAGGTAAAATGGAGTCCTAGGTGAATCTAAAGGTTATTACTTTTTTTGTATGATGTGAACATTACATAACCTGTTCCAAGAATGATGTCAACCTTTCAAAATAAAATCTATATCAGCTCTTTAAATCTAAAATGAAATTCTATATAGCTCATAACAACTGACATTCTATCTTGGTTGGCTTTTTATTTCATCATAACAGAAAATAAAATTTTGGTTTTACATGATTACATGGAACACTTGAAATAGACAGAAAAGGACAGCTCTAAAAAAAGTTTCAGAGAAACTCTAGGACTTAAAATGTTTCTTACCTATCTTTGCTACATGATCTGAACTCTATATTTTATGGCCCATAAATACATATAAAATAAAACACTGTGAAAACCAACATTTTCCTTTTCAATTAACTGTACTGAATATTTTACTAGTGCTTCCTCCTCTGAGTATTATGTAAGATATATCTGCACAAATGTATGTATAAGGAACATGTATAAATCTATCTGGATGCACAAATATAGTATTTCCATATTAATATCAGTATTTTTCTGCAAAAAGACCAAACAGGACTTTAATACTACAAGTTTTGCTCTTGCTGCATACATCTACCTGCTATGGATGGTAAGGGAAAAAACCAAAACCAAAAAACAACAACCCAGAAAAGCCTTGAAGAAAAATGCTTTGTAACCTGAAGAGGATTTATCCAGTGTTTAAATTAAAAGACATAATGCTCTGACACTGAGTAACTTTAATTCTGCTGAAATATAGACACCATAATATCATCACATAATCTCTGTATAAACTGGGACAATTGCCTGATCCTCCTCATTTCTTAATATGTCTGATTCACAAAGATAACAAAGCATCTATTTTCTGAAAATTTTCATCACTAGGCTAACAAAAAGGACAAAAAATTATTAAGAACTTGGTATAGGTTTGCAAGCACTCTAAAATAACTATTCTCTTAGCCTTACTGAGCTGCCTGGAGAATTTCAGCAGGTTTGTCTAAGAAAATATATTGGCCTGTCCTGACTAGAAAAAATATAAACCATAATTTTAGCTGCTGTTTTCATTCCTTTTATACTGACCAATAACTCAGTTTTCTTATATCTGGCAATGCAGCCTTTATAACATAGTTTGGTTTGTACTGGCACTTTTTGACCATTTTTCTTCAGGTGTCATGTATCTCAAACAGCTTTACAGAATGAATTACTGTGTTCGAACAAGCATTTCTGCAGTATGATATGAAGCACATGGATCAATCTGTAGGTAGTAATAAGAAAAGGAACATGATTGTTTGTAGTTGTGGATTAACCTTTGGAGTTTTCAGATATGGAACTCAACAACCACCAACTGAAAGAAAATCCCAGCGAGATGGTTTAAATGAAGGATAAAATCTGTAACAATATAACGTCGCCTAATCAAGTTTGCTCTGAGATGTCTCTAACTCAAGCCTTAATGGCATGATGTAGGTCCCAAACATACAGCCTTCTTCTCTCACATGCACGACATGCAATTCTGCAAGTCTGAACTTCTGCATATTTACAAAGATGGAGTAATAAATGTTCTGGGGCTGAGATGCAAGAACTGCTAAAAGCCAACAATCACTGCTTTTGAGCATTTTATATGAGTTAATGAGAGTTACACAGAGGACCCTGAAAGGACAAGTCCAATATTTAAAATCTTATATCTCCTACTTTAAACATTATTTCTTTATCCTCCTTTGACATGGGACTATACAAAATAACTCTACTTCCAGAGACACTGGGTTATTAGAATATTTGTAATATCATGATTACAGATCAAAGTATTGAAAAAAGTGTAAAACAAGTAGATAAAAACACAGACATCTACAGATATGTCAGTATTATTTTAAAGTGACTATTAAAAAAGCTTATTTTAATAATTAATCAAATAGCTGTATTATAATAGCAATAAATGATCTCAGATGTAATTAACTCAATTATAAACATTTCTTATAAACATATAAAAGATTGAAATTCATTAGCATATAAAAACCACTACAAGTTTTGGTCTATAAATACACGCAAACAAGACTTTTAACTGCTGAAACCAAAATGCACAATATCATCCAGAATTCATGAAAGCCAATACAATGATATCAGGATATTGCTTCTATTTCACTTAGTCTTCCCAACTAGCAATCTTATCATTATAGCTCATATAATTCCTGCTTTGATATACTATGAGCTATTTTCAGTCTCAAATTATCTCCAAAAGCCCAGCTACAATTTTCTCAGATAATATTTCTGTTGACTTCAAAGTTTCTCTGGTTTACATAGTGCAACTCTGGCAACTATAAGATCAACATATTTATTACAAAGTTTTATTGCCTCAAACTAAAGTTAATTAACTCCTTTAATGCTAAGTGGAGGACACCACAAGACTTATTGTTTCAGTAAAAGACCTCAGTAATATTTTCAGGAGAGGAAGGGAAGGAAGAGAATAATTTCTAGGAAATGAAGAAGTTAAAAAAAGGTAGTATGAGAAGCAAGTTAAAAATGGAAGAAAAACCATGACCACAACACCAAAAATAGTTTTTAAAAAATGGCAGCACAAGAAAAAGAGCAATATTGGACAGTGCACACAAATGAAAGGCATTATAAAAACTGCTCACTCACACTGTATTTTGTTCTAAAAACATATGGAATTCATGTTTTCAGTCTGTTAGTATTGAACAGTATAAATGGCTTTAAATTTCAAAAACCAATAACATCCATGACATTGCTTTCTATGACAAGAGTTATGTACAATATTATATATTAAGTATGAGCATGAAAATTTTACTGTTACCAGCTGTGTTATCTAAAAAAACAACTAACCCATCTCTATCCACTGGCAGCAGGCAGCTTGCTTGCACAGAAGGCTGGAGAGGTGCTCTTATAAAATCCAAGCATAGGACTCTGAACTTGTCAGGAGTCTTTACATTGACTTCAAAGCACTGATGATACTTCTACTACCTAATGGTCTTCTCCAGCCTTCCAGAATTAGCGATTCCAAATGTAAGAGATCTAGCACCTTAAGGAATTAGCATGTATTTAATGGAGGAAAAAAAAAAGTGTCATTTAAAAATATCTATAATTATTGTAGCAAGAGGAATTAATAGACCTACAGACATTACACACCCCTGTTCATTACAAAATGTGAATACATGCCAGAGACATTATTTTTCTTCAAGTTCACTGGGTATGTTTTATGAATTTAACATTTGCTGCTATTTATGATTACTGAATTCAAATTAAGGCTAGAAATTAACTCAGCCCCTTTCTGCATGTGAAGCATAGTGTATGGCTGTGAGATGCCCAGGAAATAAAAGCTTACTCAAGAATTGCAGCTCCTTCCTGCCTCTACCACAGTTTAAGAGTGGGATAGAAATCAGTGAGAGGCAGACTTGGAACTTTTTATGCCCTGCTTCCCCACAATGGGGCAGCCCTGGTTCCTTCCAACAGGATGGGGAAAAACAATGGCTCCTGGAAGCTTGCTTTCACATACTTCAATGGCTTTCACATACAACCTTGTGCAATGGATAAACACTCATGCCAAGAAAGGGGAGGGAATACACTGCATTTCTTTCTTCTTGTCAACAAACCAAATTTGCTCCCAAGCAAAAAACATCCTACTTCACTCTGTAAACTATCCCGAAGTGAAGTATCACGTAAACAAAAAAGTAGGCAAAAAACAACAAATGTAAACAGAACACCTCAAATTAAATTAAACATAAGAACTACTCACTAATTACCTAAATACATGAGGATCTATTTAGGATACATAGAATTAAATTAGTGTGAGAAATTTTTAGAAACTTAAGCAGAGGAAGAAAACAGAAGCTGAATTAGACATAATCATGCCCTCATGTCATCTCTAAATGTATGTCAAATTAGAGCACTTAAGAAAAATGCAGGAAATCTAAATGTGGTCCTGGAAGGGCTAAACCTGGGCTCCATTTCAAAGGACTTTTTCTCCAATTGTCTGCTGCCTCTTTTAAACCTGATAATGGAGACTTGGGTCTGGTCAGCTTCAGACTGGCATTTGTCTTTGATGACTTATTTCTTCTGTGCCTGCATATCTCTTCAGGCAGCTAGTTTCTGATAAAGTTTACTCTGAAAAAGTCTAGTATGAACAAGTAATTTGAAACCAACCTAAGTACATTTACCCTTTCCAACATTAACTTTCAAATTATACAGACTAATCAGGCCTTTGTAATTTTCAAAATCTGGAAAATGCCAGAGCTCTATGAAATAATGATTCAAATGGTGACAAATTTTCATTTGTGTTCAAGGCATTGTCCTTTATTGATGGACGCCCTGGTGGCAGGGTAGTGGATTATGAAGGCTCTGCTGCTTGAGTTGGTGATAAGTTTTAACAGTTGAAGGTGATTTGTCTGGGGCCTCAATCTTGCAACCTCTTCTGCAAGCATGTTTCAAATATTGTTCAAACTAGTGTTTCTGCAAATGAAGTAAACTGCAGATAAGATGGAGTCGGGGGCTTGATGTTATCTGGGAAAGCTGCTTTTCAAGTCTTCAGCAGATCCTTGGACTTCTGTGTGTTTTTTCAAGCTTGAGTTATGTGAATGCATATGAATTTTCACATGAATATGAATTTCATAAATATGAATATGAAAAAGAATTTCATCTGCACTTGAAGACATATTGTTCATTTCAGAAATACAGAATACACTTTTCTAAATTCACCAGGACATTGTGATATGATTTTCCGCTCAACAAAGAAAACCACTGAGACATCACTGTTAAACTGATACTGTCAAAGTGTGACATAACAAAGCTCATAATCCAAGGGCTAAATCAGATTCCTTCATGTGAATAATTTTAGTAAAGCAAGCAGTCCATACTACTGCAGAAAAATTTCAGCTTTGGTTCTGCAAACTGTTAGCTTTAAATGCACATGACTGCATTTGTGTCTTTAGGTGACATTATTATACAATACCAACATCATACAAAATGTGACTACACTTCAGTGGTAGTGCAATGATTCCAACAGGTAATTTCCAAAAATCTTTTGTTTCCCACATAATAAGCCTGAACTTAAAATGTTCTTTTAGACTGTATTGTACCTAGAACATGTGACTTTCCTTCAATTCAGCTGATCTTATCAGCCAAGTCAAGCTAACCAAGCAATTAGTTAACCAAGTAATCAGCACTGGCTTTACTGCAGAAAAAAATCATGATCAACCTTACAGGAAAAGAGCCAAGACTTGCAACACAAATAAAAATTAGACAGATAGATAGATAGATAGATAGATAGATTAGATAGATAGATAGATGATTGATAGATAGATAGATAGATAGATAGATAGATAGATAGATAGATAGATAGATAATACTGTAGCTATACCTCTATTAGAAGGCAAAAAAAAAAAAACCAAAAAAGTCCATTTCCTGCAAAGGACTTAAACAGAACTTCCAAAGCACAGAAGATACAAGCCTAACTAGAAAGGCAGGGATGTACTCTAGCTCCCAGCAATCCAAATGAGATCGGGAAGCTTTTTTCACAGGATCCAATAAAATCACAGTCTTTTCTGGAATTACTGAATAGGCTGGAATAAGCAGTACTAGACAGTAGCAGATAACCTTGAAAAATAATTTGCCAGCTATAACTGATATGAAAATTTAAATTGTATGACTGCTATATGTAGGACACCAATCTTAAATTAGAAAGAAAACACTCTCCCAAAGAGTTCAGTACTAATTTAAGCTTTTTTTCCTAACCATACAAATGAACAGGTGCATGGTTGTGAAAAGTGCTGTTGAAGAAGTGCTCTGCTTGCCAGAATTCAAACAGAAAGGAGAAAAACTTCCATGAATGCAGTCATAAAAATGTCTAAAACTTAACCTTTAATCTTCTTCAGCTAAATAAATGAACTAAATGTAAGACAGAGATTTTAACTCTAACAAGCCATATTTACAGTGATTGACTTTTACCATGTAGTGAATTTTTGCTTATCAGATAAAATGTTTAAAAATAATATTATCCAGTATAGTTAGTTTTATAGCCTCATCAACTTTCATTCGTTCACAGGCATATGGAAGCTGATGAGCAGAATTTAAAGGAAAATTATAAAGGCATGTAGTTGTTTAATGGTCATGATATTTTTCCAGTTTTGTAACATAAAAGCCAATTATTTAAGATAGGGCATTAGCTGCCAATTGAAAGTATTCATGTTTTCTGTTTTCCCCCAATCATTTTAAAAGCCTGAATTACCATCACCAGTTCATCACATTGCATTGACCACTACAGAACTCACTATGAAAAACTAAGAGATTATCCTAAAACTTTTCTTACTCCAAGACGAGAAATAAAACCTTAGAAAACAATAAAACATGGTAGAGTGAGATCAGGCTTTTAAGCACAACCACAAACAATCTAGGTACAACTTGCAAAACCCAGGGGAATTCCTATGCAGCATCATGCTTCACACAAACTGCTGCCTTTGTTGTCCCCATCCTAACATAGTGGCTCATTGCAGGAATCTACAATAGTCATCACACTTCACAAAAGCTGTGCTAGGTTCTCAGGGCTGAAAAGGCAACCTTGCTCATATTTAATAAGCTATGAGTGGTTACTCTTCTTTATGAAATTTCCATCACAGGTAGAAGTTGCTTCCACAAGTCACTGATCAAATACACAAATTGCTGTTGAGCATGAACTTATGTTGTGCATACAGAGGATTATTTCTTTCCCAAAAGCACAGACACCCTTTGCTCTCTCTGGCTCCTCTCCCTCTGTTCTGCACTGTGGCTGAGTTGCTGCAGCACAGGGACTGAGACCCACTCTGACCCAGCCTAGGGGGAACTTGCATGCTGAAGATAAGCCCTAAAATGCAGCTGTCAGTCTCCCTGTTAATGTGCTGCCATAAAACAGCAAACTACAAAACAGTTTGTCCTTCAGGAATCAGGACACACAGGGTAGGCAATCTAAGCCTGGCCATCAAGGCTGTGATGAAAGTCTGTGTACGTACATTTTGTTATTTATAATATCTAATTTGCAATTATTTGTAATAGGAAGAAATGTCCAAGGGAAAAACACATAATTGCTAGCTGTAATTAACTCCATAGCCTTTGCTATAGTTTACAATGAGTTTTATTACTAGAAATATTTTTAGTATTATTACTAAAAATTTAAAAAATATCCAGATTGTTAAGAGTAAATGTTAGGTTATGCAATACAGAACATAGGCCTGGCTTTTCCACAGCTGTTACAGCTGTTATCATAAAGACCAAATCATTGGACAGCAGTTATCTGCTACACTTCTACTTCAGTTATTTAGATAAGAAAATAACTGTAGTACTGGAGACGCTTACCAAATGGTGTCTCAAGTTATTTTTAAAATAGAGTAGGACCAAAAGTCATGAAAAGTCTTGAAAATTACTGCTATCAATTTTTGAAGTTAGTGCCTTAGTGGTACAGATACTGAGCATCCTGCATAAATTAGAAGTATATGATGTGAAAGACAGCTGAGCCAGGCCCTTACAGGTAAGTAATGGTGAAAGCAGATTGTAGTAAAAGCACAATTCTTCAGTACCTCTTCAGAAGCCTCTAAAAATACCTTCAGGATTTCTTCTTTTGTGGAGGCAACTTCCTGAGAGCTCTCCAGGAGCTGTGGACCGTCTTAAACAAGTAAGAATGAGTGATGGGATTTTACAAGCAGAGGGAAAAGCTAAGAATTCTTCACAAGAGGAGATAAGAAAGGACATATTTTTTGTTTAGCCAGTCTACTACTTAAAAAAAAAGAAAAAAAAAAAAGAACTTTAAGGAAAACATGGATGACAAACAAGAGGGTTAAACAAACATAAAAAGATAAAAACATAGAAGTAGAAAACGAGGAAAAGAAAGAAAATAAAGAAAAACTTTAAAAGTGTTTCTGAGCTGTTCTGAGAATTAGACCAGAAAATTACATGTCAAACTATTGTAACTCTGTCTATTATTATGTCTTAGGGGACACTGATAGTATTGTAATGGGAGTAATTATTATACATACACAGAAGATGCATTTAAGGGGATGGGAAAATATCACCACCTTTATAGGTTTTACTAATTACATGACATTTTATTCCACTAAAATTAGAATTATTACTATTTTTATCTTATTCAAAAAGCATTATGCTTTTTACTTGGTTATATTTAAATGCACTCTTACAGTGTACCTTTCACCAAACTGACCACTCACTAACTACTAAAATTATTCTATCGTACTATGGTAGAAATATTAATACTGTCAGGAACATTCAAGGCTCTGAAATGTTGTCAAAACAAAGAATATTGATCTTCTTAAAACACTGCAGTCAGTATATAAATCACGCAAAAATGATTGACATTAATATGTGCCTTTTGTGCAAATGCACTTTATCATGTACCTTTTTGACAGTAATAGTAATTTATTATACTGCATGGCACCTTAACATACTGTACAGACAATTTTTTCAATTTGAGAGTTTCCATTAAATAACAAAAAAAAAAAAAAAAAGAAGTTGTTGAGCAAAAAGAAAATTAACTGTCTTCATTCAGTTTGATTTAATACCTTGTCAGTTTGGTGCATTTCTTACGATTCTTTGTATAAATAAAAAGTTGAAAAGAGCTATTCTAATGGTAATTTGGATCAACCTTACAAACATATGATTCCAGGTTTCTAAAAGAGGCCCACTTGAGGGGGCTTTAAAACTGAACAAAAAGAGCCCTAGGGCTCTACAACTCACATTTAACCTACTTACATGAAAAAGGAACTGCTTTGGTTAAGAATAAACTTCCACAAGCTCAGGTTCAAACCAAACATGCCAGCATATTAGTGAGGAAATGAAACAGCAAATAGTAACTCCTTTCATACTTGTAAAAGAATACTGTATTTATTTAAACACTTTGGCAGAAATTCTTATTTTAATTAAATTGCATTTAGTGCAATAACATTTTCATAATTAAGAAAAAATAACCAATTCATTTTAAAGACCTATGAAAAGCACAGCAAGCTAAAATATATGGAGAAAACATGTAATTGTGTGAATAAATCTGTCTGACTAACATGGGACATGAGTCAGGAAAAAACGATAGTCTGTTTTTTATGCTGGGCAAGCCTATGCAATGCAGTCACAGTAACTCAAAGAAAATGACTTCTGTTTGGAAATCATTGTAACCCATACAGAGTTTACAACTGTGGTTGCATTGGATGCGTTTTTTCCTTCTAAATAAAATTTCTTGCTCCCATCACGCATGTTTTTTCTTTAAGTCCACCTATCAACAAAAGTGCTGGACCGTACTTTAGAAAAGAAGATTTAATTTATTTCATTCTGCTCTTCAAAGTGTAAAGAGAAAGAAGAGAAAGACACTTTCTTGTAAGACCCCTGTCACTGGCCACTCCATCATAGAAATCAAAGGCTGTCTATGAAGGTTTTTTCTCTTAGCACTTTGGGTAGCAATGAGGTCAGAGACAGGGAAGTGGTTTCACTGTCAACACAAGGGTGACGACATACATTTAAAATAATAGAAGCAGCTAAAAACAGAACAGAACAAAAAGCTAATTATCCTTCCATGAAATGGTCATGATCATTCAATCCGCGTGCTGGCAAGCTACCTTAGTTTAAAACCTATGCCTACATTCCTGAGGTCCTCATCATGGGGATAAAATATATCAGATCAGTTTTAGGCATGTGTCATTGATTAGTTTTAATACTTATTAAGAAACCTTTGGAACGGAAAAGATTACAAAGTCTACAGTAACACTTTCTGTTTTACATGTTCACCATCCAACTGCATTATCATTTCAATCTCATCCTTCACCAGGTCATTCAAATATACATTTATTTGGAAACAATAGTGCAGCTGCTGCTTGTTTGCACTGTTTCTAGAGTTACTCAGCAATTTAACTAGTTCACTGCCTGCAGAAAGGAAGAGAAGGCATGGCAAAACTTCAGGAAACAGAGGCACAGAAACCAGTGTCTTCAATTTCATCTGTAAAGGCCTAGTTAATTCGCTCAACATTATTCAAGCTGATCAGGCATCCTTGTTCTGATGACTGGAAATTCATTCACCAGCAGTTGATAACTATTTGCCCTTACATCAACATTGTCCTTTCACTTAAATTGCTCTTTTCCCTCTCTATTTTCTCCGCTGTCAGATAGTTATGAGTAAAATAATCTCCTCCCTCATCCTTCTTTTTTGGCAGACTAAACAAACTGAGATGTTTCCTGCATGCCCCATGAGCTCAAGTTTAAGGTTCAGTCTAGATGTGGTAGCACCTCAGCCACTTTCTGTTCAGGGTACACTGCCTTGCTCAGGAACCACGACATGTCCCCTGCTCTTGGGGACTGGACCAAAGCACCCTTGTTAGACACAGCTCTCAGCATAAAAATAGACATTGTTTGATCCCTTTTTCTTCTATGATCATCCTAACAGACCTTCCCTATACTTGTTTCATTCAAACCTTATCTCACTTGAATACAGGTGATCAGATACAGGTGGTCACACCAGTGTCTAGCATAGCACCTTACCCATCTCCACCAGAAATCTTCCCCCAGACAAGAAAGTGTATGTTTGCTTAATTATTGCCATGGCTCATGTTGCCATCTTTCATCCTTCAGCAGGTGGCTCACTCTTCTCCTTTCTCCCTTCAGCCAACTCTGCTGTGCAGCTGGGTGCAAGCGACTCCGTGGACCCACCCTTTCACAGCACCCCTGACACTCCAACCTTTAGTGCCACACACTAAAGGGGACTTTTTGTAGCAATGCTGCCTCTCCATTTCTGGTTATCAGCAAAATGAAGGCACTCTTTCTTATTTGTACGACTCATCACAGCATTCAATAAGGAAACATTAAATAAGATCTCAAAATCAATCTAACAGGTCCTGTGATTTCTTTTACCAGTCCTTTCAGAATCCTATTGACTTGATTGTGATCCCCTAACCTCTCTTAAGATTATTTTGCACAGCAGTGTATATTCATACTCCTCCCCACAACTACTGAGCATTATTTTTCTTGACTGAATAGAACATACTCTGTTGAAGTGCTGAGATGCTTATAAACAATTTCTACTCTATACCTATCTGTACTGCACAGCTGCTATACTTCTTTCCTTGTTCTGTTTTCATTTATAAAGTTGAAAAACCTTGACTTTTGGTCTTCATATAATTTGCAAAGTCAAACATGTTTTATTTTTTAACCATTTCTCCCCCTAACAATCCTCATTACTTCTCCTAGTGGCATTAGTCTTCTTGGGATTATATGGGAAGGGCCTAGAGTGGAAGCCATAAAAGGAGTGGCTGAGGTCACTTGTTCTGTTCAGCCTGGAGAAGACTCAGGCGAGACCTCGTAGCAGTCCACAGCTTCCTCGTGAGGGGAAGAGGAGGGGCAGACACTGAACTCTTCTCTGTGATGACCAGTGACAGGGTCCCTGGGAAGGGCCTGAAATTGCATCAGGGAAGGTTTAGGCTGGACACCAAGAAAAGGTTCTTTATCCAGAGAGTGGTTGGGCACTGGAACAGGCTCCCCAGGGAAGCGGTCACAACCCCATGCCTGACAGAGTTCAAGAAGCATTTGGACAATGTTCTCAGGTACATGGTGTGACTCTTGGGGATGACGATCCTTGTGGGTGCCTTCCACCTCAGGATATTCTATGATTCCTCAGTCAGGCCTGGAATTCTCAGAACTTAAAAACTTTTATTTTTATCTTCTGCTTTAGAAATAAAGCTCAATGTCTACATCTTTGACTGCAAAAATGTCCCAGTTTCTGTTTAATTTAATTTTTCAATTCACAGGTCTTTATTTTGAGATGTATTTTAAAGACACTACAAAAAACTATCTTTCTCCTATCAAAATGGGAAATGAGAACTCCTGTCTCCACATACTTCTCTTATTCAAATAAATCTTTGTAATAACACAGTATTTCTTTCTTTAGAAAAAAAAGCCAAGCAATCCAATTTACCAGCTTATAACTGCTCAACATACTGCTTTGATTTGGCTTCTCTGGATTTTCCTTACTGCTCCTGGCTGCAATTGTTCTTTAGCCATGGTTTGATTTCTTTTCTTATCAATCTTCCCATTTCCAAATCGGAAAAAAAAAAATCAGGAATAAGACTCGAAAATAAGTGTACAGAGGTACTTTAGGTGTATGTGTACGTGTACATACAGACTACTATTTGTACACAAATATAGGCTATTTGTTGTTTAATCTCATTCTGCAGCAAGATTTCATTGGTTCACTGGGCTTTTCAAAGTTTCTTCAAGAAAAAAAACCTCCTCTGTCTCTGATCTCTCAATTACATTTGACTCTACCAATGACCATCCAGTCAATACTGCTGTTCTACTGAAATGTTGTCTTCTCTGAGTTTTTTCCCTAGACCACGGCAGGGATCTATGGCAGATGACAGCACTACCTGTTTCAAAATGAACTCTAGTCTGTAGATTGGTTTTAGCACCTTTGGTGCCAAATGCATTGATTCTTTTCGAGAAGGAACATCCAACTGCATGTCATGCCTTTCTCAGATGCTGGTGGAGATCATCTAGCAGTCTGTAGCTTACAGTTTCCTATCTTGCGCAATTTCTAGCTGTTTCTGGCTCCCAGCCCCTCTATTATCTCAGTCTTGCTTCCTAGAGATAGTATATCAAAAAATTGCTGCAGAGCAGCTATCTTTTGACTGTTCATTTCTCTTCTTTATTTCCAGTACACCAAGTCCCTATCTTAGTTTTATTTCTTCCCCATTATTAGATTTCTTCCTCTGCTTTGCTAGGGGGTCACTCTTTGCAACCAGAAAATCTGGTCCCTCCAGATACATTTGCCCATTAGACATGTGCAGATCTGGAGATGCTCATGCAACTTAACTCTCTCCCCTTTTTTTTTTCATCACACCTTCACATCCTCATCTGAACTGCCATGCACTCAGGCACGCATTTTCATTTCTCATCTCTTTTCTTTCACAAGTTTTACAATTAGGAGTTTTCATTCCTTTGGACCTTACTTTTCAGAATTATATGTTTAATTTATTCACTACTAAACTAAACCATGCCTGAATGTTCAAATGTTCAGACAGAGGAATGTTTTAATTAGCCAATACATCCATCTGATATTTGTCTGATGTGTTTCGGATTTTGAAATGTATAGTATAAACTACAAAGAAAATCAAATTATACAGATTCACACAGAGAATGAAATAAGATTACATAAGGTCTCTTAATGCCTGGATGAGCATACTTCAGATTCTCTGTACAGCAAGTTGCCTTCCATTTCTATCCAGAGAAATAATGTGCTCAGTCGCTTCATTTATTTATTTGAATTATCACTATATTAAAGTAAATAATGCAATATCCAATGTTTATTTAATAAAGAAACAATAAGTAATTTTTAAAATGTGGTTTTCCCCAACAGGTATGCACTTAGCAAACTAAAATTAAGACTTTGGTTAATTAGGTTACCATGAATTAAAGAAAAAAATGTGGCTTATATACTGTATGTGAAAAAAAGAAACAGTACAGGAGAAAATCATTAAGTCACATAAAGCCTTTAAGTGACTCATTTTTTAAGTATTTTCTTTAATGAAATTTTCTTCTGAACATTGGCCTGTATGTGGTATCAGATCCTGACTGATTCACTCCAGCAGTATTTTTTTTCAGCTCTGGCAGTCTGCAATTCAATCCCTACTGCTTGGCAAGATGGAGGCTCTCACGTCTGCACAATTCAGAAGCCTGCACTTTACAGCCAATTACTCAGCTGTAACATAGGCTCAAGTGTGCTTTTTTACAGAAAGCACAACAAAAGATAAATGGCCTTATGCCCTGAGAATGGGTAGTCTCAACTGCTCTCGGGTGCTCAGAGATTGAGAGTCATGTGGCATGAGGCACTCCCTGTTCCATGGCAATGTGCTGGTAGAAGGACACAGCAGTGTCTCCAGAGCACCCTGAATGTGAAGTGTCCCAGGCATATTGCATGAGGAGGAGCTGGAGTCACAGCTGACCCTGCCTTGGACCATCTAAGGCCTCTACAACACTGCTCCCACTACAGAATAAATGAGATCAGGACAGACACCAGCTGACAAGAACTACTATATACCATATTCCTTTTTTCAAGTCAGAAAAAGTGCTGCGAATATTTTATGGCATATTTAGGACATTATTAATTTTTCATTTTCTATCAAGGAATGAGTGAAGAAAATCATTAATTTACAGACAGCAACTGATGTGCTTCTCTTACATATTGCATTTTGAGCCCAGACTGTACTGCTGACAGTACAACTGCAATATGAAAGGAATGAGAGGAAAGTATTCATGGAAAAATTGTTTTTATCAACATTCTGACATTTTATTATATCCTCCATTTCTGTTAATTGTACCAAGGAAGTAGACACAAAATTACATGCACTATGGTATGTGTGACCCTGAGAATTCAACTACCTCTCTACAGCAGCAATAAATACCTAACCATGGACATAAGTAAGAAAGTATGGTTCAGGAGAAAGGGAGATGAATGAGCCCATCATGGAGAACAAACAGTCCAGAAACTCCTAGATCTGATCAGTTTAATCTGGGATACAACTGCAAATAGCAGAAGGCCAATTTTTCCTGGGTACAACAAAATACAAAAGAAAGTGCTCCAGCGTTCATCTCAGTGCAGGCCCTCAAATGTGTCCTGGCTTCCAGATGGAAAGACAGACGAGTGTCACCAACTCCCAGCTCATGGAATGAACCTACAGGGAAATCTACAGGAAAGAGGGGAATGGATCTTCCATCAGGTCTCTATAGCATGAACCAGGTCTTTGGGCCATCCTTAGATACGCTCTCCCTTCTTTAGCATGTGGAGGCACAAAACACCATTTAGTGATTTTGCCACTGGTTCTCCAATTTATATGTTCAGAATGACCCCTCTCCCAAACTCCAGGCAAACTAAAAACACGAACAAAAATGCAAGGATTCAGTATAAGTTTTCACCCTCAAACATTGGTGGCCAATAAAAGGCATCTAGATGTATATAGTTTCAGTCAAGACACAACATTCTTATGAAAATACAAGCCATGTCAAAATGTACAGGAAAAAGTAATGAAATAACATCTACAAAACTTAATTTAAATTTATTCTGTAGTGCAAAACAAGGACAAAATTATTCCTAAGCCACCTGCAAACTGGAATAAACTTGGAAAATCATTTCTGCACCAAAAAGCTTGTGGGATGTTTCGAAAAAGGATGGAATCTCTCTCTGCAAGCTTCTATGTCACTTCCTTAGTCACTTTTAACCACAACAGGACAATGTGAAACTAAATCAGTAGCTTATATTGCTGAGAAAAGAGTCATTTTAAACACAGGTTATTTCAGAAAAAAGGCATGATCAAGAACTGGATATGTACTGATCCACTTGGTGCTGAAATAATAAAAGTTAAGCAATATAGAGTTTATCTTCAATGTGATGTTTTCTCCCACACTATTCAAAGTGACTACATCTACAATATAGAGCTCATACTTAATCCATGAGGCTATGCAGCATAATCTATCCAATACCTTGGGCTATCAACTCTGTCCAGCTGGTCATTAATCCCCAGGAAATAATCTGCACCTCAATTGTTACTGCTTAATTAAATGTAGCGATCCATCTGACATACAGAATAAGGATAGAAAGAAACCCTAATAAAAGGTGACTCCTCCAGAATTGGAACTCACTACCTTTCCCTTGTAGACATAATGTAACACAATGTTTGGTTACAGTTTATATGGGTTTCTGTGTATTAAATTACTTTGGAGATGCTTCCTTTTGAATGCAATGTAAATATATGTCAGTACACAAATTTAAACCAAGAAAACATAGAGAAGGTCAGATAACTCTTCTGTATCTATTCTGATCTTTTAAGCTCCCAAAATCAAGATCTGCTTACTCATTTGGATCTGCCCTATGCATACTATGCCTACTCTTGGCAAAATCTTGTGATTTGATAGCCTTTTAGAACTACTAACAAAGTTAGTACAGCTTGGCAAGACAGCTTAAAGCAGGTTTTCACTTAACAGTGAAAGAAAACAATGCCTTTTTACTTCAGAAAAATAGAAGAACATGTACGCACTTCATGGAGATGAAGAATTACTTGATCTCTGTATTGCCTCTTTAATATAAAGAAGATAGCATCTTTACATTAGATCTTTCTCCAAAATTAAAAGAAATTATGATTCATGTGTTTCCAGATTCATCAGAACTATGTAAATGACAAAGCTTATTACATCAAAGTTGATTCTGAAATGACTGTAATCATCTTCTAACTTTTCTTATATCATCACCGTAACTCTCAACTCAATATTTCATTATTCACTCAGCTTAGGAAGTAATATTTGATTGTCAAGCAGCAGCAAAGAAAAGCTAATGTTTTGAATTGTAAAACATGACTAAGATAAATGAAAAGAAGTGGGCTCAACCACACAGTGAACACAAGCTAAAAGGTACAAAAGGAGACAGGGATCCATTGCTGCCCTAGTACCTGAAGATAGAGCTGATAGGGCACAAAGTTGAGAACTGAATGCAGAAGTCCCTTCTTGAGCTATGGATCAGAGAGAAACAGAGAAACAGAGAGAAACAGAGAAAAAGTTGCATTTACTACTCAGACCTGATGGGGACCCTGTTAGGGTATGAAAAGACAAATCCATATCCCAGCCCACACACTCACCAGCCTTGTTTTTAGTGAGAACATTCACAAGGAGAAGGTCTGCAGCAGTGTCAGTGACAGGTTTTAGGATGTGTTCAACTATCTACCCTGGGGAATTCAAAATCTCCAACTATTGTCATCTGCATTATAGGCAAGATCTATTCTTCCTGCTTCCTTACAAACCAGAGTACAATTCAATCTTTGAACCACATATCTCGATTCTTGCTCTTCTTCAATTTCTAGAACTACTGACAGTTCTTTTAAATGCATGAAGTATAAGAAATATTTCATGATTGTTCAAAATTCTTTTAGAGAATTCTTATGTAACAGATCTACTTATTTTTTCATGCCCCTTTCTACTATTTATTCTGAATGTTGTTTTCAATTATAGTGTTGTTTACACTGTCATTAATAAAAGATGAAGCACTATAATTATTTCATTTTCTTTTCCTATGTTATTCTCTATTAAATAGTCACTAGAAAATTCAAAACTCATCAATTTTGTCAGAAATTATGTATTACTATAGCTTGAAAAATACTCAAAGTGAAGTACTTGTATTAATGAGAACTGATTCATAGAATTCACCTCAACCAACAGTCTCACATTGGAAAGCACCATTAGGATATAAGTCATTTTCCTACAGAAAGAGAAAAAGTTGTCTGAAGCAGGACTCAGAGTAAAAGATTGAAAAGTTATAGTTAAAATATTTGGCCTCCTGGCTGCCAAGGCACTGCTGACTCACATTCACCTTGCCATCAACCAGGACCCTCAGATCCCATCCCTCAGTGCTGCTCTCCAGCCTCTCACTCCCAGTCTGGCCATAGATCAAAGGTTGTCCCATTTCCAGTGCAGTCTCTGACACTTACCCTTGTTAAATTTTATACAGCTAGTGATTGCCCAGCCCTCTAATTTGTTGAGGTCTCTCTGTAGGGTGTCCCTGGATTTCAGGGAGTCAACAGCTCCTCCCAGTTTTGTATCATCTGCAAACTTGCTTAGTATCCCTTCCAGTCCTGCATTCAATTGTTTATGAAGAGGGCCTGACATGTCTTGGGGTGCCTGAGGCACCACACAGCCTGATGCTTTAGGGAGGTGACTGTCCTGCTTTACTCTGCACTGGTGCAGCCTCCCCTCGAGTCCTGTGTGTAATTTTGGGCACCACAATAAAAGAAGGAAAGCCTTGGAAAACATCCAAAGGAGGGATTTGAAGATGGTAAAGGGCATAGAGAAGAAGACATATCAAAAGTGGCTGAGATCCCTTAGCTTGTTCAGCCTGGAGAAGAAGACACTGAGGGGAGGGAGACCTCACTGCAGTCTACAACTTCCTCACAAGAGGAAAAGGAGGGGCAAGCACTGATCTCATCTCTCTGGTGACCACTGACAGGACCTGAGGGAATGGCATGAAGCTGTGTCAGGGAGATCTAGATTCAGTATTTGTTAAAGATTTTTCATCCAGAAGGCCCCCCAGGGAAGTGGTCACAAAACCATCCTGCCAGAGTTCAGGAAGTGTTTGGACAATGCTCTCATGCACATGATGTGATTCTTGAAGTAGTCCCATGCAGGGCCAGGAGTTGGACTTCCATCATTCCTGTGGGTCTCTTCAAACTTTCACACATTGAGTAACAGTTTTCCATCAGGAAAATTGGTCCTAAGGATGTTTTTTTTCCCCTTCATAGGCCCAAAACTCTATGTCTGCATATTAAAACAATATCAGACCTGATGTAACTTAATATTGTTATTTACTATACCAAAACTCTGTGATACAGTCATTAGTTGAAGGCTGTATTTAAAATGGGCAATTTATAAAACCTTTAAAGGGTGATCCCAGTTTCATCTATTTGTCTTTCATGTTACATTAAGTTCATCTGTGAATAATTTAAGTAGAACATAATTTTTCAGGTGATAAATAAATTACACCATGCTTTCATATTCTCAAACTTTCTATCCAGACATCATTTGCTACCAAATGAACTTTTGGACTTATTACCCACCTCCTCAATGCATTTTTAAACTGTATGCCAACCTGCAGGCCAAGTTCAGTCACCAACTCAAGCTCCTAATATTTAAATGGCCACTTTGGAGATGCAACCTCTCTTCCTTGACTTCCAAGTATTCTTGAAGGCACAGTTAAATGACAAAAGACAGGTAGCATGAAATGTAGGCCAGTGGGCATGTAATGATGCCCACATACTGTCAGCTCATGAGTCTCCCCACCAGTCTGGGGGATGCCATGTTTATTTTTCACAATGTCATAATAATAATAATAAAAAAAAAAGTAAATTGTGCTACAAAACAGATGCACAACCCAAAACTATACTTCTTTATATTTTCAAAATTAATAGGGGTCAAGCTGGGAGTGTCCTTGTATCAGTTTATGATCACGATTTAATGCTTGACCAGTTTACCATAAATAAATAAATAAATACAATGTTGTTCCCATACTTGTTTGCAAACCCAAAGCAATAACAGCTTTCATTGAGGTGAAATATATCTGTTACTGAAGTACTGTAAAGCACAAGATATTAAAGACTCAATCAATCCACCTCTCACAGCAGCCTGTAGCAGTATTTCAGCTGATTTCAGTGAGAGCTGTGACAGTCTAAGAAACCTTTGCGCATGCTCTCTGCTAACCCTCCTCCCCACCCAAACAAAAAACACTGAACTCTGCTCTTGTCTTCTGGTTCAACATCATGTCTTTCCCCTCCCTCCTTCTGCTGTAATAAATATTCCCTCTCTATCCCTGTTACTGACAATAATGTAGGTGAACTCTGCACCACATACATCTGTCATTATTAATGACCACAGTGGAGAGAAACGATAGCTCACTCTTAGGAACCAAAAGGGCAAAATGCTTCAGAATTTTCCATTCACATTTTCTTTTTTAAGCATACTTGCTTGGTGACTTTCCAAAGTCATGAGCATGACTTGAACAAGAAAAATATCTCAGTGTTTAACCTTTGCATAGAAAATTG
Organism: Haemorhous mexicanus; assembly: GCF_027477595.1. Taxonomy (NCBI): domain Eukaryota; kingdom Metazoa; phylum Chordata; class Aves; order Passeriformes; family Fringillidae; genus Haemorhous; species Haemorhous mexicanus. The sequence continues at coordinate 120,893,876 of NC_082341.1, forward strand.
TTTGTTTAAACAGAGGGCACTTGTTACTTGGAAAGTCTCATTTGCTTATAATAATGCTATACACAGTATTTTACAGAATACACTAATACAACAAGATGACTTAGTCCACATGGTAAATAATTTTGTTCCTAGCAGCACTACATTTCTTTCAAACAGAAGGCCTTAAACTGAGATTGTTTTCTTTGCCATTCATTTCTCTACCAATACTGCTAAACTAGAAAGCAGAAGACAGCATCTGAACTAATTGTGAAAAGCGCTGCCAAAATGGCTGTGACCACAGACTGGTACTGTACCCTGAACTCTTTCAGAATGGCTGCCCTTGTAATACTGGGACTGAATGTAAAGGCTAGCTCTTTACAGGCAGCTGATGAAATCTTGAATATTTTTTTCTCTTGAGACAAGGAACAAAATTTGAGAAGCTACAGCAGTTTAAACTGCATTGCTGCATAAGCCTTTGTCCCTAACATAATGACCTACTCAGCACACCAGGTGCTTTCCACGTAGAGAATACACTGCATAAAGGTGCTGCACGGGAGGGACAAAACATTTGTCTCTAGTAAATTTAGTGTTTGGAAACACTACATCTCACACAGTGCAGGGGCTGTTTTATAACACAAACTACCTACATTACTAGGTTTTTTGCTCAACACATATAGGCCCAGAAGTCTCCTCTCTCCTCTAACATTTACACTGTAAATACTTCCAGATATTTTCCTATCAGATATTCTAACCTCAAGTGAGACTTTGTAATAACCATTTGTTAGTTATGCTAGGTGTGCCTGAACGGACAAACATACTTAAGAGCAAATGTAGTGTTTGTAATGGCAAACATGCACCAAAAACCCCGTGTAAATGCTAGTCATTATGAGGTGACAAAAATGTTACCTGCTGCTTTTCTAGGTCTATATTACTTCATGAACACTTTTTTTTTTTTTTTTTGTGATGGGTTAAAGCTTTTATTTACATTCCATGTAAGCTATATGCCATACATATCTGTCACTCATCTTTAGCATTTATGTTGATGAAACTTGTCATGAAGGTTGTTGTGACTTGCTAGAAATGGGCCTTTTCAGAACATAAATTTTAAGGCTTAAGCAGACACGTGTTAAAACCACTAATATGTTCTGCTAAGTCTCTCTTGTCTTCACTCAGCCTCCTTACAAGGTTTTAAGCAGTTTTATTGACATTTGAAATTCTGAAAATGTCAGCTCTTGGCAAGTGTCACAGTCTAAAAGTGTTATTAGTAGTTCTCTTAGGAAGTGTAAAAGAGTATTTTATAAGAACAATTTTGTCTTTCAACAAACCTTTTGGAAATGATGTGATAACCACAAATTCTGCACAGGAAAGAAAATAAACTGTAGATTCCTCAAATCATATTTAAGAAACAATTTTTTAGAAAAGTTATATTATTTGGTGACTCAGTAGTCTGCATTCAAGTTGATACAATCCCCACTTCCCAAAGTATTGCAAAGGGGAGTAACACTCTGAGAAGGAAACCACTCTCACAGCGCTCTGCCTCCTTTCTCCCACCATCTCCCATCTGCTAGGTAACTATTTGAGGGCTCTGACCCCAGATCTTCTCTAATAACAGTACCTCCAGTCATTTTATGCTCATTTGCAGCCAAAGAGTCTCCTGAGTGTTCTAGTCCTGTAATCCACCTCCAAGTACTCTGATCCTTCTAGTATGAATGAGCACAGAACTGCCCTGGACTGCACCTTCTCCCTTCACTTGTGCACAACATCACTCCTTCTGGAAGCCAAGTTGTGGTGGGGATTAATGTACACCAAAGGTAACTGGGTTTTTTTAACTGTATAAGCAATGTATTAAAGTCATCCCAGGCAGAGGGGGAAGAGATTGGCATCACACATCTCAGGGAGTTAAGCTGCATGTGTGGGTCACCAAGGGAAATAAACCGGCACATCGCAGTTCCAGAGCTCCATCTTTGAAGAAGCAAAGACTCTCTTGGGTCAGGGGAAGCCCTGTGACTCTTGCTGGTCACTCCATCTTACTTCAAGTTATTTACAGCTCAAATGTCTCAACAAATCATGGGGCTGGGGGGAAGATGTGAGAGGAGAAGCATCTCCCTTACTTTTTATAGCAGTACACTTGAATTCTAATGCATTCATTCAAAGTCTGAAAGAGTCTTGCCTAATTTTCAAACCACAAAAAATGCAAAGATCCATCAGTAAGTATCATAGGAACATAAAAATCATTAATTCCACCAAATTGTTCTGAAAGATTAGTGTGAATCATTTCATCCTTAAAACTGAGAAAACATTGTGGTTTGAAATACTCAGTATTATCAACCAAGCAAATTGGCCCAGGTCAAATGAGCAAATCTAAAAAATGAGATCACTAAATTTTCTCAGCTTGATAGCTTAGTAATAAATAATGTGCTTCTATTCAATCTGTACATTAAGTCTTTTATGTGGCCTTAAGGCACAGTCTTATGGCCATGGCCATTACAGGGTAGCCATAGAAACTGACACATTTATTTCTTGGATTAGTGTGCCATTGAAAATATTAATATAATGCAGTAAATGGGGATTTGATCTAATCTACTGATGCTAGGCTGAAGTTACTAAAACGTTGTATGCTCTTCCAGTGCAAGAAGGATTATATTTGTGGACTACAGCTGATGTTTTGGTTACAAACACCATTTAAACAACCTACCACATTTCACATACTCCGCTGATTCAAAAACGTTATATCAAACATGTAGGTATATCCACCATGAAGGTACTGGTTTGATATCATAAACCTTGTTTCTAAAGCAAAAGTGTCAAAAGTGGAAGTAATAAAGGAAGAGGAAACATAGATGCTCTGCATATTGTGTAAGCAGGGCAATTGAAACAGCATCTCACCCTGCAAATATGCAGGGCTGTACTTCATGGACACACGTTACCAGCAAAGCCTATAATTGCAATACTATCAACATTTTAATAGCATTCCATTATTACTTTCACATTTAAAAAAATCATGGAAAATATTTTAAAAAATCTTAATTCTTGGTTTTCTTAATTTGTAGGTGCCTATCAGGTCTCCATAAATATTAGGGTTCCCATTTCAGTTACTTGTAATGTTTCATAGTGCTCAAATTCTGACTACCCTTTACACTGCAGTATACTACATAAATTCAGAAGATATATTCTGACAGATGAAGCATTGTTGAAAAGCTAAGTACAGCACTTTGTCCTTGAAATGTTAACATCTAATGCCATAAAGTATTCAAATAATAATTTACTCAATCTTTCAGGGTAATTAATTAAAACGGTTTAGGTGTTAGAGAAAATCACCTTGAGCTTATAAAATTGGAATGCCTCCTCTTTTCTTCTCTGCATGCAAGCTGTTCCAATGGACTTACCACATGCTTTCCCAGTTATGGTTTTTGATTTCAGCAGATAATAAATAGCCAGGATCTAATTTTGCCATGTCAAAACCGATTATGTTTCACAAGAAAAGGTGGAGTGCTCACCTACCAGATGAAGGTGAAACATAAAACCACTTTTATTTATGTGAAGTGTCCAAATTCAACTCAACCTGGCACTAGGTACTAGGAGTATGTAGACTTTAACTGCCATATGAATTTATGCATCCCTGGAAAATGTCAAATATAAACATAAATTTAATCAAGGAATGGAAACCCTTATTATCAAAGAAATAAACACAGTTTTTGACAACTAATGTAAATTATCTTAATCCATTTTTCACTTATTTTTCAGAAGGTCAAAGAAAAGAACAAGAAACACTGAACAGAGACATGGCTGATGAAAATATTTCAAGCAAGTCCCAGTCCAATTATTAATGCTGATGTTCCAAAAGGAATTTGTACTCTTTGGCAACAGCATTGCATTCACATGTGAGCTCCTTTTCCCATTCATTACAATGGGAGAAAACAGAAGGCTTACAACAACAGATAAACAAGCACTCTGTATTATTCTGTAGTTTTCCTCAGTTGAGTAGTCTTTGGACAGCATTTTAATGGCTGAAAAAAACCCTGCACATGATGAATAAGGATGCCATTCTCAATTAACATGGACAAAGGATCATAGCCATATTTGGCAAATGAGGTAGCTGTGGTGTAAGAAAAGCAGGAGTATTCACAGACATTTCCACATACATCACTGTCCGCAAATCAAAACAAGTTAATGACATTTTTGTACATCTGCCCAACTACATGACTACACATTAGTCTGGCAAGTACTTATTAGACCCAAATTAAATAGCACAATGATTATAGTTCATATTTACTAAATATAGTGCTATTAATTTATACAGCACTAAATATGGATGCTACCAGCATATAAATAAATGATGAGTACTGAACCAAAACGGCCAAAGTTACAAAATATATTATCTTCATTAAATATGTCTCAGTGCTATGAATGCCACTATACACAGAGTTTCCAGTAAAATATATACTCTAGAGGAACTGTTATCCATTCTCCACAACAAATGCACTGACAACACACTCAACCCCAACAGCTCCCCTTTCAGTCAGCCTCCACATTGTGCACTGGTACAAATAAAATCACCAACGCAGAAATACCAGCATCCACGGAACAGATGGTGAACTCGTTGGCGAACTGTGGGGCAAAGCCCCACAGTTCAATCCATATCCAGTAAAGAATGGGATGTTACAACAAGGAACCTCAGTCAAGGAAGACCAGTAGCACACACCAGAAATCCCAGGTGTTTACCATTAGAAAAATCTTTGCTGCACATAGATGCCTTCAATATGGAAGTTACGTACCAGTGGTTATGCACAAGTTTAGCATACCATGCATAAACTTCACCATCTTTTTAATAAGAAGTTACATTAATTTTAGATGCTTGGCAGTCACAAACTAAGGCACACTAGCAAGCCAGATGAACAAAGAAAAGGATACTTTGAGGAAACATATGTTACCTATCTCTACTGCTAAACCATCCATGCCAGTTTTATGGAGGATTCCTATCCCAAAGCTTTGCCTGTATTTAAGCTTTAGAAAACAGACCCGTGGCACTAAGTCTCTAATTTAAATATTAACACCAAGGCAGTTTTTTGAAGGTGTTCTTAATATTGAGAAAACTGATATTTCACTTCTTAAACCCAAAATTCTTGTTTATCCATTGTTAACAACCTGGATCCTGAACAATATCACTGCTAAACTTGCATATTTTTTTCTATAATTTCATTACTTATTTGCCTAATTTGTGCAATGTAGAACTTGGCCACATTTTATTCCTGCTTCATAAAATATTTGGCTTTCATCTGATTTTTTTCTTTTAAAGATCTCACTTTTCACTTTTATGGGATCAGTTTTCCAACAATTGAGCTTATCAGCCACATCTACACTGCTAGTAATTCAAACCCTTGGCATATTTATTGATTCCAAAAACCTATTACATGATATCACTTACATCCCTGTATTAGATTAGACTGAGTTATTGGGGGAACTAACAAAAGATTACTCAGAACTCAGCAGAGAGCTTATACAGATGTCATCTTACCTGACATCTAAACTATTTGGTCTTGCACCTTTATTTTTAAGTGTTGCACACACAGAACAAGTCTTGCACAAAATAAGTATCTGAGGCAGCTTTACCTCAATTTTTTTCTTCCACCATTAAAATCCCCAACTATAAGAGATAGGCTGCAGGTATAAAACATTTATCCTCTTCTTTCAGAGAATATTGATGAACAACCACGGAAAGTTGTATCGATGAGTAAGATGTATTATGACTGAACATCATCCAAGTTCAATTTAAACCTGAGCTATATACTACCTCTGAATATAGTATGTATAAGATATTTATAAATGAGTATAAATTATGCACTTCTTTGGACAAAAAAAAATGCCAATAAGTTTAAAACATGAATATGTTAATTAGATTTAAATTCATCCATTATAGAAAATATTTTGACAAGTATTCTAAGAATACTGTTTTTAAAACAGTTCAATGCATTAAATATATGCAAATTTTGACAGTCAAAAATGCATACTGCATATCTGAGATACTATCATTCTTCACAATCATTGCAGCCTCTAGCTAGATACAGATTTTTCATGACAGACAGAAACATTTCCTTCTGTGTATCTCATATTCTCAGATTTCTACTTCAAAATGATTCCTGAAACACTTCTAAAGCCAGACTTAGAACTACTGCAAACTAGAATGGTTGCTACACACTCCAGTTAGCCAAGCCTGCCAACGCCGAACCATATTCAACTTCACTTTTTAAGTAGAACTGCTTGTCATTGGAATCACATCCACTGGTGAATTTTAGGATGTTTCATTCTTGAATTATCTGCACTAATAGTGCATATATAGATTATTTTCAAAATATGCCTAAGGCAGACATATACATGGAATTTGCACGCAGAAACACATTAGTACCCATATGAATTTGAAGCACGTCCTCCATTTTGAAAAATCCCCATGTAACTTTAAGATGCAGTCTCAGAACTGGCTAAACCCCATTTAAAATTGTAACTAAATGTGAATTCTGCCCTCTCTTTGCTTGGCACTTTTCCTGCACACACATGACAAACCAGGGCAGATCACCAGTTACAACAAGAACTTAGTATAAAGACTAGAGCGCTGTAATGCCCATTTGCTTTCAAAGCAGAGTATCATTCCATAAAGGCATCCTGTGTGGGCACGGAAGTATCTGTATGGAATGCTACCCTACAACAGGCAGAGTAGAATAAATTCACATTACCCGGCACTCAACCACACCCACAGTCTGCTGTAGATCACAGCAACAAAACTGTAACATAGAACAAGATCAAGAAAGAGATCAAAGGAACAGTGAACAAATTCCCTGTATCAGGAAAATACACTGATTCCTTAATTACATGTATCTACTTATGCAAGGATTTTGAATTTTGAAATGGGGATTTCAAGGAAACATTAAAAGCAAAATTTTACAAGTAGTAACAGCTGGTCTTCAAGATGTCCCAGGCAGGCAGCGGCCTGAATCACACTTAGAGCATCACAGCTTAGTGTGAGTCACATGTTTCCAAAAGATAAGGTGAGAACATGTGGATGGAAAGATGTGTAATTATTTTACAACAAAAATAAGATTTCTGGCATGAGTTTTCCTCAGCTACTGAAGTTAAGTGCAAGTTCCCTTATAACTACCAACACTCTTTATCCTACTTAACAGGAAAAGGACCTGGAGGGAGTCCTACAGGGACTACTGCAGAGAGGCAGTGCGTTTATGGGTTTGTGCATTTGTTTCTTACCCCAGATGCACAGCTTGTGTGGGCCTCTGTCTTACTAATGAAATTCTCTTTGAATTGACCCACTACACAGGGAAAATAAAACTAACTGATTATGTTTTGAGGAAAGAGTAATTCAAATGAACTTCAGTCACAGTTTTGCAACTGCAGGAGGGCCAGATAAAATGTGATCTTGGAAGTGTGATAGCTAATACTGGGTTAATGTACTTATAGAAAAAACAACACTCAGTAAAAAATGAATTTAAGTTTCTCAGTAAGATTTCTTTAGGGTCAGTAAGTATAAAATGCAATAATCTTGAAAATTAACCCCAGGTGTATCATTTTGTTAATAGAAGAAATGTGCAGGATAGATAAACCACTAAATTTTATGTAATGTTTTATGCAGGGGAAAAAGGGTTCCTAAGACAGGGCTATATAGCCCACCAGAGGCCAAATCACAGTCCTTGAAGAATGCAAAACTCCTCTGAACATTAGTGGCTTTTTTCCTAGGGCAAAAGCTGCAAGGCCAAGCCAGTCACTGAAATACTCTGATACCACAAGGCTCTAAAAGCCAAAGTAGTGATAATGGCAGAAGAGCTGTTATTTCTGTACCATAAAAAGAAATTTTCCAGAGATGGTATTACATTTAAATGTATTCTGATATTGCATTTTGCTTTTCCATCTCAGACACTGTTCTATCTGAACAAGATGGACATAACATAGAGCACAGTATTTTCTATTAAATATAGTTATAAGGGAAGAATAACAACCTTGGAATGACTCCCTTGCAGGACCAATTCATAGGTTACACTGAGTATGAAAGGCAATTTCAGAGTAGTGGTGAAAGAAAAGGAGTTTTATAACAGAGGTGATGCAAACTAATTTGGAGAGTCAGATACACAGAGAACTAATTTGGAGACTTGGATACATGGAGAAGTACACAATGTACTATAAACACTTCAAGGCAGGAAAGACTGGGGACTTTTTCAAATATAGTGGTATCTGCAAAAATAAAGTCCAATTCTGTTCAGTAACAAAATCATTAAAAAGGATGAAACATATTAAAAATTCGACACTAAAAAGGCAGCAGCTTTGTACTTGTGCTGCACTGAGTCTAAACACAAAATACTAAGAATGGGGAACTGTATAAAGGGCAGGACTGGTGACAGACACTGGCAGTCCTATACAAGTGGTGCACACAGAATGTAATGAGATATTCACGAGTATTTCAGCCCATATAATAAAGCACCAAGAGGGTAAAGTTTTTCACATGCAGGCATTACTTCCTAGGATAATGGGAAAAAAATGGTAAGAAAATATAAGATTTGTTTAATTCTTTCACAAACATCTTGTCACAGTTCTGTATGCTAGATTATACATATCTTTGTCAAGACAAATATAATGAAGTTTACCTTGTAAAATCTAATGCAACAGACTTAGCACTACTTTGTGTAAAAACAGTATCTTCTACAAAGGAACTGTACCATAAAAATTGATGTTCATTAAATGTTAATATAATCTAAAACCACAAAGCAAGGAAATTCTTTAAGTTAAGAGTAAAAATGAAACTTCATCCTTAGCCCACCCAAAAGTGTTTAGATATAGCAGGGCTTGCCAAAAAGTAATAATCCTATATACAAAATATTTTGCCATCACTAGAAATTTCAAACAAAATATGGAATTCCAGCTCTAATTCTTACCTTTCTCTTCCCTACTTTTATGGGTATAAACAAGTCCTTTCAAATCCTTCAGCACTTGTGTGGTTAATAATCTTAGGCTAATTCTTTTTAACTATTTCTGCATAGCAGAATTTTTTGCCAGTTTCTCAGCTAAATAGTCAATCCCAAGAAAAGGGCAAACCAAAATCCAAATAGTATAATTATCTTTATGGAGTACTGTGGAGTGACCCTGAAGGAAAAAGAATTCACATATCTGAGCAGTCTGCTCCTTGTACTTCAAACTCATCAGAATTTTTTTTTTTTAAGGGCTAGAGGCATAAGTTATTGAACCACCAGATAAGGACTGAAATAAGATCTGCTGTTGAGGAAGAACAAGGTTCTCATCCAAGTTACGAGATAACAAATTGTGATGTGGAGAAGAGTGATTTTTTTCAGAAATGGAGGAGGAAGGGATGCGGGGAATGGGACAGGAGATGACATAGCATCTCACAGTGTTTCTCTAATTCTACTCCACAATTAAATTTGTGTTGAAGAACCTCTACATCCATTTTTGGAGACTGCTCTTTCTGCTCTTTCTCTCACAATGATCTATTTTTGGTTATACTACTTTTCCCCATTTCTCTTATGAGATCTCATCTATATAATGGTCAAAAAAAAGGATTTCCTGATTTTTTGTGATTTTATCTTCTTAAAAGAAAGTTCTATGTAGGAAATGGTAAATCAGTCTCTGTTGCAGGAGGTCAGGACTTTCTACAGAACACGAGTGAGGAAAGTAGCAGACGAATGCAGCAGTGGAATAGCTAATATGACATTTCATGGACTAAGACAAAAAGCACTTCACAAAGAAACCCCGAGAGCATGAGGGGTTTTTCCCATGAGCCAGCAAATATTGCCTAGAATCATGCAAGTTTGCAGAAAAAGCAATATCTGTACCACAAAGACTACTGCAAACCTACATTCTCATTACTTTTAACATCACCCAGCACTACTTCAGTTGATCTGTCCTGATCGTAATAGCCCTGCTGTCATTTAAATCTGAATTTGGCTGTTTTCCTTAAAGCAGACATGTTGTCACACTAGGTCTGTGAACCTGAGATTTTCAATTCATCCCAAAGAAAAATCAGAGTGAAAATTAGTCCATCTGGGGCACATTCCACACACCCCTTCTCCACTGTCAGTACAGGTGCTTCAGGACCCTCTGGTGAAGTCCCTACTCATCTAAGAGTCAGCTGGTCAGTTTTTCCTGGAGATAGTTTAGGTGTCATACTGGTGGAAATGGTATCCAGGTTTAGCCAAGACCAGTCAGAAAATCTTCTTTCTACAGAATATCTCCATATTTTCTTCTGTTCTAGTATAAATTCATAAATCTCCGAGTGACAGATATGCTAAGGTTGCAATTCCCCTGTCTTTTCAAAGTTCAGCCTCAGTGTAGGGTGAATACTCAAAACATAAAGGGAGAAAGGAGGGTCCTGGCAGAACAGAAACTGGTGTTCAGTGATGGTGAAATACACATTGTTGAAGCAGCATGAAGGACCACAGATTCAGCTCTTTTGCTTACATGAGTTCCTTAAACACTCAGTGCTCTCCTTCTCTGCTTTCTTCTTCCACACTTGACAACACTCACTACCAGCGTGTGTGAAAAGCTCACGTTTCCTCAAAACATTTCATCCTTACGCAGGACAGTAGGACCTGAAGATTATGACACTCTTTAATTCAGAATATTCTGTGATTCTGTGATTTTTCTTTTTTTTTAACTACTAATCTTTGTACAGGTCCATTATAAGCTCAGCAGTAATAAGGAAAGATTATGATGAGTGGAAAATGGTAGAAAATTAACTTCCAGGCCTTCCAGGCCCCATTGCTTCAGAATATGCTTACATGTCTAACAAAGAGCTTCCAGTATTGCTAGAATGCCAGACAACCATGTAGAAAGCAGCAGGTTAAGGGCTCTGTGTAATAAACTTGTACCTAGAAAGTCTGCAGTCACCTGCTCCAGCCAAAGCCTTCTAAACTCCTCCTAAAATCAGAACTATTTTACTCTGCAGTACATATTAACATTTAAATTATGAATTTCTGAAAAGAGTTAATAAAACCACAGCCAAGTTTGAGAATGATACTTTAGTATTTCCACTGTAGTGTTCTGTTTGAGAAAGTCCTCTGTCTGAGAAAGCATTCTTAAAAGGGCAATGGATTCTGCTGAGTAACATATTTTTCCTTTCCAAAAATATTTTTTCTCTGAGCTTTTATTATTATATACATGGACTCCTCTCTATGTCCAAAAACAAATGTTATAGGATAAGCTCTAAGGATTTTTAAACTAAATCTCCTGGTTTTACTAGAATTGAAATAATTTATACAAATTTAGAAAGTTTACTATAAACATATATTTAACAGATACCTCTTTAATTGTTTCCATAGGCATAGTAACTATATATATATGATGATAAATACATGCACAATAGGATTTCTCTTACTTACAATTGTAGGTTTGACTATTGTACATGTGACCACAATTTTGGTCACAGTATCTGTATTTAGAGTTGGAGAATTTTTAGCCTTAAGGAAATTCAACCGGCTCCATTATCTGCAGGACATCTTTTGAATTCAGGAAAAGAAAAGATACTGAGATAGAGAAGTGCCTTTTGTTCAGAGATAAAGTTCAGAAAATACTAAGGCCTTAACTTATGCTTGAGTTCCTCAGCCCAAAATGGGGGCATTGTGACAAAATAATAACACAGGTATTCTCATGTTCAATCCAAAACCTGCAGAATGTAATGCATGAGTCATGACAGCCTGCACCAAAGTATCAGAAAGAAAGGATTGGGAAGAGAGAGCCCAAGATCTTCCTAGCCACACGAAGACTTGGTCCTCATTTCACTCACCATGACAAAATTCTCTCTGCTACTAAAAAGGAGTTAACTCTGCAGCAGAAAAATCTGTGTGGCAATGCTGAAAAGACTCAGACACTCTTAAGAGACAATAGCAATGAATGACATGGATATGATCAAATGAATCGGCAAAAAACACACAAAAATTCTTTTTAAACAATATTATTTGGGTTAGAAAGTCATGTGATCAAAATGTAAAAAATGCCCATTTGAGGCTGCCCAAAAGTTTTACTCTGGTGCAATCTGCAACTGCATTAATGATAAAGTTGCAATGGCATGATAATTCATTCCACTGTTTTGCTCAAATTCCTGACAATAATAACATACTAAAGAGCAAAATCAAGACATCCTTAACATCCTTAGTGTAACCTAACAAAGTCCTGAAAAATGGAGTCCTCATGACATCCAATGTTGCAATTTTTTAACTTTATTTCAAGAGCTACAATTGTGACCTACAAAAATGGCTCTGGTATTTAATGTTGCAAAATCTAAGTAGATTCTTTCCTCAACATTGATAAAAAAATTTAAATTCTTCATTTCATTCAGGTTCAAAGTTTCAAAATCTTGAATTTTCCCTTGAGTCTTGTGGCACTGGTGCTCTATTTTTTACTCACAAATCTTGACAACCCATAGCAGTGTCAGATGCTAGTAGATCCAACCATACATCAACGTCATATATTAAGTCAGATGTGATCTGCTTCATCAGAAATAAAGTAAATCTCATTGGTTTTCTACTTAAGGTGTTCACTTATTATAAGCACTCTTGTGGGTTTACTGATGTTCAAGATGCAGTTGGGTGAGATACACTTTAATCCAACACAGGAGCAAACAGGCTCCATAAAGGCGCCAGCATGTTGTCAGACCATCTGATGTGCCTTCAACAAGTGGTGAGCATCCTTCCTTTCTACACTTTTTACACAGATATAACCTGAAAGTCAGAGTTGGCCTTACACAAAGGGCGAAAGAGCAAAATTTGCTTTTCATTCAAAACAAACCAGGAGAAAAGAGGAAAGAAACTTTGTTACTAAGTAAAAATTCCTTCCCAGGGGTCCTCACAGAAAAAATGCAACTGTCATCCTCCTTTAGATTTTCATGTCCCTGTACTGGAACAAAACACAAACTCAGCTAAAAGTTCTTCACAACTGTCTTGTAGCTGTGCTTTCGGTCACTGATGCTTTATGAGCTTTAAAAATAATACAACCAGTGGTGTAGTTTTTGATGCAAAATGAAACTTGGAATCTAATTTAAGATATTGACATATAATTATTATTCATAATAAAAAATATTTGGCTTGGATATTTTTATGTTCTTGGTTATGGAAAATCTAATGGGGTCTGTTTAGCAGAGTTATTTCATAATGATGTATCATTTACTGTTCTTAAGGAAAAAATTATTAAAGTTGCATTACAGTTCATATCAGAACTTGGTTTTAGTATCAGACCTAAAACTGAGGTCCTTATTGAGATAAATCTCCCCCTAAATTAACAGTGTTGCCCCAGAAAGTGTGCATCAAATACAGTATGAAAAAGAAAACCCACTAGCTCTAAATATAAATGAAAACTTCCATCATTTCCCCTTGTCTCTATAGACTCAAGGGCAGCCTGCCTCAGTAAATTTTTCCACTCACTTTACTTTTTTTTTTTTTAACTGATTTTGTTCAAAGTACTCTTGAAAATGAAAAAAAAAAAAGGAAAAAGATAAACACACTTCTAGCAGTATTTGGTCAGTGTAGACGTAAGAGGTGTTTTGATGAAGTAAATTCATATTAATTGTGTTAAAAATTTATTGCACACATTTTTCAGGTTCACAGGAACCTTTCTGCTTTACACTGCCTTCTTCACTTGCATGCCCGTTTTCTCTCACATTGGAACATATATCAATTGCTTATTAAAAAAAGAAGTGTTTTGGCATGGCTGACCTGTAGAGATACAGAGCTAAGCAGAGTCAGTGAATCCACTCACTCTGATATGCACACATGATATGCAATTAAAATCTCCATTCACATTCCTACAGGGTTGTCAATCAAGAGAAAAGCCTTTTTGACAACAACCACTGAAGCGTACCAACTAACTGCTGAACAGGAACTTAAACAGTAACAGCTTTTGTTACTAGCAAGAACGGATTTTACCAAGATTGGGCTCAGTTTCTAAAGAAATAATTATGTTAAAATTTTGGGGGCTTTTCATTAAAAATTAAAATGTGTCACAAAGCTATTGTGTGTGAAGCTATCATATTATGTAATACATGAGGGTTATCAGATATATGTGAAAAAAAAACCCTCTCTAACCTTTCTTAGCTGTAGGAAACAATTTATCCTTTCATATTTAGAACAATGAACAATGATTACAAGCTGTTTTTTAGTGAGAAGAGAACATTATTCTAATTGCATGTTGTCTATTTGGTAGGCATCGAGTATCTTTTATAACATGACATTATAAGCTGCCCAGACACAAAACTAACACTGAAAAAGGTCTGCTACTGCCAAAAATGATACTGTGAACAATTTATTACTGATATACTGGAAAATAATTATAGGTATTTGCAACTCCGTGAAAATATCCTACCTTTCAATTTACAGAGGAAAACAGAGGAAAAGTCTTTGATAAGCATTGAAGATGCTAACATTTACTTTCTAATACCCAGTCACATAACACAGAAGTTGTAAGAGCATTAGGGTAGTTTCAAATCCACTCTGTAAAGGTAAAACCAGTAAAAATACATTGATTGTCAATTATCTGATATTTGTGTTTTGAGCACTAACCTTGAATTACAGTTTTCAAACATGCTAATATTATTAAATATTGAAATATTTGCCCTCTTGCTTATCACACTCCATAACTGAAGAGAGAGCAGATGCATCCTGACTATTAACAGTCATGACAAATTGCCTTACTAATGAATGTTACACACTGAAAGTGCCATAACTGATTAAACTACAATTTCCCACTACCAGATAGAGAGAGACTTGGGAACTCCAGCAGTGGACAACTCTGATGTTCTGCCAGCAGGCCTTCAGGGCACAGTGTGGTATTTAGAAAAACACACTGTAAATTCCATATGAATATATTCCAAAAGACTATGTGTATACAACAGGTTTTAAAGAACATTAGATGAAACAGCTTAGGTTCGTAGCCGATGAGCCATGCAAAATTGATGTGTTTTAACAATTTTAGAATCATTACAAGGCTGTGTTAGAGAATATTTCTGTTGGGTTCCTCTGCCCCTCTCCCCACCTCCCCAAACATTGCATGTGCTTTGCTTTCACATAAAATCTTTCTTTTGTCAGTCCCTTTGTCGGTGCAAAATTGGCAGTGGTTCAAATTCAAAGTACTCCTATTCATTTACTGACCATTAAACCAATGTCATTCTAGTTCACATCAGCCAGAGAGCTAAGCTCTAAAAAACATAAAAGGCTTGCTTCACCACTGACGAATAATGTGTACATTTTTACAGAGCTTAAACCTTAATGCTTTGCCTGAAACTAACAATACAGTATACCTTATCATTCCTTTTTCACAAGCAGGCAGCTGCTGAAACGCTTGCCACTTCAAAATATCAATTGCTTGCCAGAGTTGTCCTCAACACACCCTGTCAAACTCATGTATATTGTGCAATGAAAATGGTGCAGGACTGAAAGCTAGAAATTGTGTCAAATTCTGCTGTAATGGTATGATGTGCAAAGAACAATGTATGACAACCGTAGAGACTACAAACAATAGCAATGGAGCCAAACACTACATATATCACAACTGTGCCTGTACATAATTTATTGTATGTATTATATATTTAAAGCATGACAAATGTGTCATTGAAGCTATGTGCTATCCCAAAAAGAAACCCTTCAGCTAGTTAAGCTTTTTCATTGCTCTTGATGAAAATGTAGTAGTATTTTTCTGCCCTCTAAATATTTGTTTGTAAATCACACAGCACAAGGTAAAAAAATCAGGTTTTCAAAAATGAGTAACAGATAACAAAAGACAATACTACAAGATGAGAAAATGAGATTTTGTTCAATTAACACTTTTGCTTTTCTCTACAGACACAGAACTAGGCTACATTAAAGAATATCTGAGGCTATGCAAGACAAATACAATATCACTACACCCATAAATTACAGTGCACCTAATTTTAATGTAGATAAGTGCTGGCCTATTGATTTGCATGTTTCCCTGGCAAAATGGAAATCCCATGTGAGTATGTTCTTTGTCTGTAGAAAATGCATTTTAAAAAACCTTTATGAATAGAGCAATCTATGCTAAAAAGGAAAACATAAGTAACTAGTATAAAATTATGCATGGAACCTAGGGGAAGCAGCGCTCATTACACACACGTATGTATACATGCATGTCTCTGTGCATGAGTCAATGTCTGTTACACAGTCACACAGGTTTTTTTTAGCACACAGAATTTTCTACAAAGTGTCTTAAGTCATGAAAACTCAGCATCTAGACAGAATCTTAAATTAACTGAGGAAAAAAATTGAAAACTGCCAAACTAAGTAACAAAGCAAGTTAATCATAAGGTGACCATGAAGTGTTAGTCTTCGTGCTAGTCTTCAAAAAACAACACATAGTTGTGATGAAAAGTGTTTAGGAGGAAAGATGAGTGCAGCAGCCCACAACAGCATGTAGGTTGCAAAACCTGAGCACAGAGTATTCTGTGAGGGTCATTAACTGATATAATCCTAACCAAAATGAATAGATACACCATTAAGGTGTTAATAAATATTTTGGAAAGAGAATGGGTGTTTTAGGTGCTCAGGGTTGCTGACCTTTGCTGTGTTTATTAGTGGGACAATGATGCATTATTAACACACAGCAGCTGTACCTGAACTGCTGCCATGAACATAATAGCCTTTTATAGCCATCAGGGGAGTGAGATAGGAGGCCTTTATTAACCACTACACATGATTAGCACATTATGTGAACTTTAGTAGGCAAATTATCTCTTATTGAAATATAATGTTGGTTATAACTAATTGTAAACATGATTTTAAAAACTTCTCAATGCAAAACTAAGAGTTTTACTGCCATTTACCTAATAAGTGGCTAAGCCACTAAAAAAAATAATTCTTTTCCTTTGTTCAACCTGTAAAAACAACTGTGCCTCACAAAAACTTACTGCGCTATGATAAAAACACTGAAGTGACTGAATGACTTCCATACCTTGAATATTATTTTTCAGAACCATAAAAAAAGCACAGACATTTCCAATACAATTAAGAAAACTGCTGGTGAAGAAAAAAGAGCTTGCGTTACATTTTCATATAAAGACTACAAGCAGTTCTTAAAGAATCATCTTCAAGAGTTAACTTGAAAAAATAACACCATGATTTACTTCAAAAAGCTTAGTTTTGGGTAAGATTATCCCATTAGCCTTCGCAACTGAACACAGCACTGAGAGTCCATTATGAGCAGTCTTTTATGCCCTAGCGGAAAGTCATTAACATAAAATAAATCATTAGCTTTGATATTAAGCCTCTACTATCTGCAGGTTTCTATGACTAATGTTCACAACTTTGTCTGCCAAACGATCAATTATATGTTTTTTAAAGATTATCATCCCTTTTCACCATTATTTTTCCTTTTACTATTTATTATTATTTCAGATCGATGAAAACACAATGGTCAGAGGAGAAACAAATGTTTTCTCTTATTTATGAACACAAACCTATCCACTTTTGGCAACTGCAACCAGAACATGACTTCAAAGCCAATTACTTATAGTACAGGATAGAAATTATGCATTCCCAGAGTAAGTTTACTTCTTTCAAAGTCAGCAATATATGTAATGAAGCAGAAATCTACATGTGCATATATACGTACAGAGTAGCATAGATACAACAGACATTAACATGTTTACATAATCTTCTCTTCTAGCAGGAACTGTCTAGATAACTCTTTTATTTCACATTGCAGGCTTCATACTTCCTTTACTGACCCATTTCCCTAAGTACAGGTTATCACTGCCTGATTTCAGAGTTCTGAATTCTTGCATATAGAGTAAGAACTGGAGTTCACTGCAGATTTTCTTAATATAACAAAAATACATACCGGCTACAGTAACTTCTGTTTAACCTTTAAGACCATATAATCATCAACAACAATAGCAGGAGACAAAAGTACTACCACAGCAGCTCAATTTCCATGCTTAGCCAGCAGTACCTTTGAAAAAACCCACTTGTGCCACTTTTGATTGGTAGAGAGTGGTTTAACAGTCAAGAATGTGAATGCTAAAACATTCTGACATTTCCACTAACCTGGATTTGTCAGATGCTCATGTAATTCAAGTATGTTTTGCAACTTAGAAAGCAGCATGTTCCTTGGGAGGAAACCATTCAACAAGGGTCTGTAGCAAATCAAATAGCAGCCCAGTGAGAAATACTAAATGAACAGTTCAAGAACAGTGTTAGCATATGTGCAATTGAAAGATAAGATATAAATATTATTAGAGCCATATGAAATTCAAATGCTAAAAATAAATTGCTGCAAACATAAGAAGCAAAACAAAACCACAGACATTACAAATGTGGGTTGCACCAAGATGCCTGCTGAAAAACAATTTTAAGTTTGAAGGTCTAAATCAAGAGCTAAACATTTAATTTGATGATTTGCTAACTGAAAACTGATTGCTACCAATGAACATAAATGGCAGATACTCCATTAGAAGGGGGGAAAAGAGTTTCTTACGTGCACTCACCGCTGGAGGGGCAGAGTTTGTTGCTGCTGCTACGGCTACATAATCTGTGCCTAACCGTAGAATAAGGCAACACTGCCATTTTCCAACTGAACACTGTAGGGAAAAGCATTATGATCAAGAAAATTTCATTTGGGCTGATGTGAATTCCATGCCTGAAAGTATTTTGGAAGCATTGCTATAATTAAGCGTCATTTGGCGAATCTGCTATAAACCATGTTTTGAATCACTTTATAACTCAACGCTTTTAATGAGAAATCATTCTTTGGGCAGGAAGTTGGTATGTAGTTGCATAGCTAAAACAGCAGAATAGACTATTTCATTTGGAAGAGATCTACAACAATCACACAGTCCAACTGCAACAACAAAAGATTTAAATTTAGGTTATATTTAAAATAAGTCTTTTATTGTATGCAGTCCACTCTAGACATTCAACGAGCATGTGTCCTCTTCAAAAAGATAAACAAAGCTGCCACTAATTGCCTCTGCTGTCAGTTCCAGAAGCCAAGGTCTACACTGATCCAGGGACCACCCTCTCACCACGCAAAGTGGTGCCTTCAGGTCACTCTTGAGCAGTGCAGAGTGAAGTAAAAGGAAGCTTTTTTACTATCTACCATCAATACAGGATTTAAATATCCAAGAATTTTAATCTAAATCCTACCATGATTAGGACAATTCTCTGCTTAAATATAAGTTGTGTTTTACACACAGTAAAACATTTTTCAAATGCTTCTGTACATTTTTAGCAAGACAAGAAAGTCCTGCTAATGTGGGAATCTGAGGGCCAGAGGGTGCTCAGTTCTTCACAGTAAAGTGTGATCATCCCCAACACTTCCCAAACTCAACGGAAGCTGGAACTGCCCAGTCTTTCACAGTATCAGCTTCTCAAAATCAGCTCCAGCTCCTCTTTGGTTTAATGTAAACACCAAAGGTACTGCATGTGCTGTAGTGTTTAGTTAATTCAGCATTCTGCATAATTTACTGGTTTCACTTCTCTTTCATAAGACCTCATGATAGGCTGATTGAGGGTAATGCTCGAGAGATGAAACACATTGTTCTGGTATGAGAATAAAACATAATTCCTGTCCGGGTACTGATACTTGGCAGAAAGAAAAAAAATAAATTCCTGCAAATGCTTTGGTTTATGGAAATCTTTGAGTAAGATTTCTCAAAAGCACATACATAAATAATTTTCTATGTTCCTCTAAAATTGGGACCACTTCTTTTCTGAAACACTAGAATTTAGGGAGGCACACTTGAGACTTGCCCACAATTCTGAGACTACGTACTAAGATATGAAAGAAAAGACCATTTCCGTTCTTCATATGTGGTATTTTTGAAACTAAAAGACTTAACACTTGAAAATCAACAGTCAGTCCTAATGGAACTGTTTAATCTTTCCTTCATGAAACAGTAACAAATTTCAAGTATGATTCTAACACAGTAGAGGACAAGGTATTTTTTTAGGGGGGAGGGGAAATATGTTCAGGATAAACAATATGAGCATAATCTAAAATGCCGTCCAAACAGTAACATAGCATTTCAGCTTCAGAGCTGTCCTTAAGAGAGCCTGCTTGCCACAACTCTGAGTTTGAGATAGAGACTGGACGGAAGCAAGCCCCTGGAAATAATGTACACTTTGTAAACAGCCATGGAACATTTTATTTAGAGTAGTCTCTATGGTAGGGTTAAGTTTACACAATAAATTACTCTAAACGCTGAGTATAAATAAATGCACTTTTGCTCCATGGAATTCTGATTAGAAGCGGGATTGTTACCTGCTTACAAAGCATTGTATTATATCTCCTTATCCACTTCTACCCAATGTCACTCTGCTTTTTTCATTTGAAAGGTTTTGCTTCCCTCTCCCTCCTTTCACCTCTTTATTCCTCTTTTTAAAAACAGCTACAGTCTATCATTTTACCTCTGCTGCCCGGCTGTATTTTTCCACTGCACTGACAACTACCAGTGAATACAAGAAAGATGAGTTGTAGGCTCCTGTATTTTTGAACAAGGTAGCAAATCACAGAAGAATCCAGTGCATAATTCTGCAAGGCTAACCATTGGGAGCAGTAAAGACCATTATTTTCTGGCTGCTGATGGCATAGGTCAGCATCCCTATCATTAGCTGTGTCAAACTACAATTATATAACTGCACTTTATGTGAGCAGATATCTGAAAACACCATGAAGTTGCAAATATGAAAACTAAAATATACCTATCCTTCTTACAGTACTGATCGAAGTGGTCTTAGCAGGTGACACTTCAATAGGGAAAGCCACGAGGCTGTTATTTACTTCTCTCTACTTAAATATTTAAACTTATCCGACTTCTTCGGGCAGCTTGAAATCACTGGCCATATTCTATCAAATTAAGACACTTGGATTATCAAAGTTATTTCTTTTATATAATTCAACTCAATTACAGAATGTGACATTTCCTAAAATAAACTTGAACTGAACAGACTACTCACATTAGCCTGAACATATCTGAACTGCAATTATGCTTCAAGTTTCAAGGGGCGAACAGTACAACCCCAACCCTAAATCCGTCCAGCATAAGAGCTCCACTATGTTATTTCAAAGGCTGACCTATATACCAAAGCATACCGTCCATTCTGTCTGTTTGTATAAGAGATACCTCTCACAGTTATCATAACCAACATTGTTTGCATTGTTCCTTCACTTTACTCTCTCCATGGGTAATGCAAGAGAAACAAGGAAAAGCCTGCATAACAATATATGCAGAGCATAATGAGCTTTCACAGCAGATAGAGAAATATTAGGCTAAGATGCTTAGAATGCTATTTTAGGTTTATAAAATAAAGATCTAAGCAGTCTTCTGAAACAAAGCCTGCCAACTGAAAAATGTAAGATAAGAGGTGATTGTTTGAATCTACATTATTTTCCTCTGGCTACAGAAAAATGCACAGTCAATAACTCCCATGCATGTGCCTGGGAACTCGTATGCTACAAACAACCATCTGATCAGGTAAAACAACTAGTGCTAACAGAACAACTAGAAAACTAAAAAGCCTAAGTACTTGTGGAATACATTCTAAATTACCAGCAGCTCAAGCAGACTTCAAATGTAAAGAATCAAAGTCTGGCAATTTTGTAAAAGGAAAAACACCACCAAAACCTAGATATGAAAAATAGGGCCAAACCTGCTAGTAGGTGCCAAAAGTAAGTTTTAACTAACTTTACAAGAAACAAGAGCCCAGAGGATCTTGAATGAGTTCTGAATGAGTCTTGCAAGTAGACTCTTAATGAAGACCACCATTCTGGACCAGAACAAGGATCCATCACACTCCAGCCATCATCTTCTTTCCTGGGAGAGTTTAAAAGCAAACACTCAACCAAACATAGTGAACAGAAAATTTTGCAGGCCTCCCGCCCTTCAAACTCCCTAAATACACACAGCCTGAAAATGAGTGACAGAGCAATACTGTAACATGATGACATGTTTAGAAGAAGTCAGATAAGTTTTCACAGCAATGTTAATCATGCTGGGCAAAGGGACAGAGAGAAGGGGTGAAAAATGAAATGTTCACTAAATGTACACCTCCAAGGGGCCTGGAAAATCTACCCTGTCCATTTAATGTTATCAATGTTCAGTGGTAAAGACATCTGAGAAAGACGATTGTTCTGTACTCGATATCTTATATTGAAACATTCCTGGTAAGTCTTTTCCAAGCATAAAACATATGTCTTATGACTGTGCACTTTTAAGCACATTATCAGTTCAGGCAAAGTGAAATAGAAGAGTTGCAACTTGTCTACAGAATGAGTGTCTCATTTGCATTTGAAAAGAACAGTTTGCTCCCTCATACATGGCATGACTTGAAAGAAGCTTTGACCAGCTAGTAAAGAAATTCTGAAAACGACTTTCTAAATTAATTTATTCGATTTGGAGTGCAACACACCAAAAATTATTTAAGGAACTTAATTGGAAAATGATTTAATATATTAAAGTAACTCCTGATTTTCCAAAGCATTTAACTTTTAAATTAAATCTGGCCACTATCTCAAGACTGATGAGTGAAATGTGTATTCAAGTCATTACCTTCCTTCTGAAGCTTTAAATCATTGATAGGTTTAATAACGTTTGTCCAGTTTCACTGCCAAACAGGTCTTCAAACACTTTGGTTCTTATGGCATTAATATCAGTCCAAGCTTTTCACGTGGCAACACTTCACCATTCAACAATTTACAAAACTGACAATAGAGAAAATAACAGCAAACCACAGATGAAAACTAGCAGTAGCCTCAAGATTACTCAGAGCACTAACAGAAAATTAATGAACACATAAATGCTCCTTTGCATTTGAACTCTTCCTGCTGAACCAAGTTCACTCCTGGCACAAACTTCCAAAATATAGCGCACGTTTGCCAGATGCTGCAAAATAGTTACTTAAAACAACGCTAACAGGCATACCTCTGGGATCTCTCTTGAAATATCCTGGGGCATCCACCACAAAGGGCCCGATTTATCCCTGGATTCTATAACTCCATTGAGTATATGTGAAATGCAGCCAGGATGAATTTGGTCCTTTCTGTTGTGATTGGTAGATGCGACCATGTGGGAAACCTTTCCTGAAAACTGAGAGGGCTTCACCCGGGCGCCGCAGCCTCCGCGCCTCAGCACAAGCACACTCTATTTTGCTGTTTATCTCTGAATCGAGGCAGCTGCCCGGGATGAAAGGGACGGCTCGGAACGTCTCTCTGACACGTGAGACCGTCACGACAATAGTCGGGCGCGGGACCAGGCTGTCCGCCTGGCCTGGCCGGGCCGGGCCGGGCCGGGCCGGGCCGGGGGCTGCTCCTCCGCGGCAGAGCCCCGCCGGCCACCGCGCCCCGCCGCCGCCCTCCGCACCCGCGGCCGGCCCTGCGGAGCCTGCGCACGGCGGGGTTTGCGCTGCGAAAAGCCATCTGCTGCTGCAGCCCGCCACGGGCTGCCACGGCGGGCTTCTGAACAAGAGCCCGAGCGCGCAGGTTTGAACGCATCGCTCTCTCCCAGCTTGCTCCCCTTGGGCGGGCTGTGCTCTGGGTAACTCGCATTTTCCGATCATTTCCTACGGCCAGCGTTTTATTCACGTGCAAAGCCCATTCCGTAACAGCAGAGAAAGTGCAGTTCATACATAAAGCACCAGCTGGCTCGGGCTACAGCGGCAGTAACAATGCAGGAACCCCAGCCCCCTTTCTCGGCAGCAAAAGTCACGCAAAGTGCTCCGGGATCGCAGCACCAAACTCTCGGAACCGGACTCAGGATTTGGGCTAGCGCACGTATCCTCTGCGGTTCCGCCTTCCCCAAGGCTCGGGGACCTAAAACTTAGCTCTCCTCAGATACTGACCCTGTTTGTAGAGGTTTAATCAACTTACAGAGAAATTAGTAAGGCAGTTGCACACCCGGGACAAAGTGGAGCCGATGTTTTGAACAGACTTGTAAACACTATGCAGACTTATTATGCACACAGAGAGATGTGTATGCGCGTGTGTGTGTGTGTGTGCGTGTGTGTGTATACACACATATGTCACACACACATACACAAATGTGCTTTTCGGCTCTTTGACACATGAACTGCGGGGCAGAGTTTCTGCCGGTTTGTGGCGGACGCGATCTTTCTCATTAATAAGCGCCCTGGAAATTCAAGTCCCCCGCACCAACATCCCCGTCCACCCTGTTTCTCCGAAAAGATGTTATGGAAAATGCCTCCCCCACCCACCCCCCCCCGCTCCAGCCGCCCGCCCCCAGACTTCTCCGGGGGTTTAATTTGGGGTGCCTGAGGGGGAGCCGGTGTGTGTCCCGGCGGCAGCGCTCCGCGGCGGGCGGCACTGCGCTTCCCAAACCCCAAAGCCCGGCAAGTGCCGCTGCCCTCCCTCCGCCTCGCCGGGGAACTTGGTGCGCGGCTCGCCAGAGCGCAGCGCCCGCTCATGCAACGCGCCGCGACAACAGCACACACCGACAGCACAGATAAAACACCTCGGACGACACAAAACACGAGTCACCTTGTTGCAATAGTAGGGGTCCAGGCAGGGGGAAGGTCCCAAACAAGGCGTATCAGGAGCGGCTGCAGGCTGAGGAGGTGGTGAATAAAACCTTACGTCCATTTCACTAAAACATCAAGCAAACTCCTTTCCTTTTCTTTTGGTCGTTAATGTAGGTGCAAAAAAGGGGGGTGTGAGTGTGTGTATGTGTGTGTGTGTGTGTGTGTGTGAGAGAGAGAGAGAGAGGGAAGGGGGGGGGGACACACAAGACTGAGAAGAATAAAAAAAAGAGGTGCCCGACTTCAGTAGTCAAACACCTTCCCTGCCTCACATCCGTTTGTGGTTTGTAAAGAGAGAGAGGAGAGGAAAAAAAAAAATCTCTTCCAAAAAAGCACCGGTCTGCAGATGTCTGCAAGAGAACCCACGAACCCTCCTTCTTCTACGGCAGGGCAGGTAACTTCGAGTACTTATTGTTTCCCCCACGCATCGGCACCGGGGCGCTCGCTCCGTGCGTGCCGCTCTTTATGGGAGTCTCGGAGTTGGTTCGCTTCTCCCTCCCTCCCTCCCTCTCGTTCGCTCCCTCTGTTCTTTTCCCGTTCGTTCTTTCTTTCCTTTTCTTTTTTTCTCTCTCTCTTTTTTTTTTTTTTAATATTGTTATTATTTATTTGCTTTGGTTTGGTGGAGTTGTATTTTGGTCGCCCACCACACCGAGGGCCTTGGGGGGGGTGAGAGGGAGGTGGCGACAGCAGCCGGGCCCCCCGCGCACCCCCGGGGGGAGCGGGGCGCCCAGGCGCTGGAATGGCCGCCCGGAGCCGCTGGGCTCTCTCGCCTCGGCTCTGCTCGGCCCGGCCCGGCCGGGCTGTGTTGTGCTGGCGGCGGCAGGGGACGCACCGCGCTCCGCCGCGGAGCCGCCGCTCCGAGTGTGCCTCACACAAAGGGGCCGGCGAGGGAAGAGCCATTTGCGGCCGCCGGGGCCCGGAGCCGCGGAAAGGGGGCGCTCCCGCGCCCGCCATCCCGCCGCCGTCCCCGCCCTCGCGCAGCGCCCTCCGCCCGGCCCCCGGCGCCGCCCGGCCCCCGCCCGTTACTATGGCACCCCCTTCGCGCCGCGCGGCCGGGCCGGGCCGCAGGGGGAGGCGGCAGGGGCGGTGGGGAGGGGGGCTCGGTGCGCTACCTGGGGTGGGTCGGGCTCAGACTGGCGGTGTGGCCGCGGGCAGGTCTCTTGAGGTGCCTCTGTGAGACCCTCGGAGCCATTTCCGCGGACGTTTGGCAAAGTTGGGGTTGGCGACTCCTCTGCCCTGGCAGCCCTCTGAGGCTGGTGTGGGTCGAGCTGTCAGCAGAGCCCGTCGTCTCCAGTTCCGGCAGAGTGGAAGCTATCGCCCAGAGTTTGTGGTGGCTCACATAGGCCGTGATCCAGGAGCGTGTCCCAGAAAACAGGAAACAAGTTGAAAGTAAAGCGCACTCGTGAAGTACCTCGTCATCTGAGCTCTACCCCATTAATCGTGATGCTTAGGCCTGGCCGCACAGGGTGACACCAGGCACAGGATGAAGGAGGGACATTTGAGGAGGTGGCCTAACTGTGAGGGGGGGAAGGAAGGACAAGCGAATGGGGTAGGGGAAATTAAGAGGAGCTCAATTAGGAGCAAACAAGGGTGCTGACAAAGGAAAGTTCGGAATCCAGTGGGATGCGGGAGAGGGATTGATGAGCATAACAAGGTTTAACAGGCAAAAACAATGAAAGAAAAGGTGACTTCAAGACACCATGAGCAATCCCACTGGGTTTCCTGCTGAGTGTTCAGTAGTCTTAATCAGGGCAGAAAGGATGGAAGAGAAAGAATACAGGAAGGACACTATGCTGAGCTTAGATAATGCCTAACAGAGGAATTGTGTTATGAAAAGAAAGGAATCCCTTTCCTTCTTTAAATGAAAACGAATTACTGAGTGCCACACAAACAAGCTGAGATTATGATGATTAACAGGAATGGTTACATTTATCAATACTCATGAACATTTCCATCACAAACCAGTTAGAATTTAAGAAGATTTGTAATGCATGTTGTCACACAAAACTGTCTTCTCATCACTGAAAAAAAATTCCACAGTAAAGATTTCAAGACAACTCAGTACTGTGGGGGAGCAAATCGCAAATTTCAGGTGAAAAAATCATTGTGTGAGGATATACATATACAAAGATAGATAATCTGCACTTCAGCTATTTTTGATATTGTAGAGTCCTTCAAGACTGTGTTGTCATGGCTTTCTTCCATGTCTAACAACCTGCTTTCATTAAAGCTTCATTATCTGAAAAAATACGTAAGTAATGCAAATGAAACTCTAGAGAAAACAGGTTTGAAGAAATATTCCCATTTCAGGATTATTTGATCAAAAACATCTCTGAAGATACTTGGTTGTCAGTTCAACAGAATTTAAGTTTGATGGCAATAAATGTTTTTCTTAAGCATTCAATTACAAAAGGATCTCAGTTGCTTTCTTTTTAATAATGTTTGAAACCCTTCTGGCCTTGGAGAAAAGCTTGAAAACATGACCTAGAAAAAGCTCCAGAAAGCAAAGGAAAAGACATTAACATATTAAAAAAAAAAAAAAAAACACAAAAAACCCCAAACCCTCATTATTTTTGGCATCTGACTCATTATTTTACATGCTTGGGATTAGACATTTTGAAAGTTAAAAAATCCTAAAAAAGATTTTCCTTTGCAAGAGATGTACTTGACGCCTGACAGATATATCACTGCTGCAAATGGCTGATATGTGGACCATAATTTGACAAAGTGAATGAGAAACAGATTGCAAGCTCTGTATTGAAAAGCTGCTGTTGAGAAACTTGGTATTCATGGACAGTGGATTAGTTTTCAGCCTGTTTTGAAGAGAGGTGGTAGAGATACAGCAATTCGAGATGAGCTGTTCTGGGCAACCAGTGTGTGCAGGTGCATACAAGTGCATACAGGTACAGAAATGCTAATACAGAGCTGGAGATGTCAAAAGCAGAATGATTAGAATGTCTGATAATAAAAAGTAGAGAACTGGCTTTTTATTTATGTGAAATATTACTGACTACTGCCTTAGGACGGGCTTCGGGTTCCTTGGAGTCTGTAGGAGTTTACAACTGTACCGTTTGCTTTGCGCAGCACTTCAGGTTATTTTCAGCACTTAATGATGCAGGCCCTGAGAGTTATAAAATTTTTGCTGCTACTTACAGAGATGATTTAATCATTGAGATGGTAAAACACCTGAGATTTGTGGCAGTTATCTGTACAATTGGTAAAAATTAAAGACCTATATATATATTAATCTGTTAAAACATTCTTTTTTTTTGTAGGGAACATGTTCTCTAGGGTTTTCAGAATAATGCATTTGTGGAGACCAGAACTGAAATTTTTAATAATATTGTAGGTTTTGCCTTTATGGACTGAGAAAGCAAGGGCCTTTGCAGGATAATTCAATGGTATATCAAACTTGGCCACTTTAGCTCATGGAAGTGCATTTTCCAGAAAAAGAAAAAAAAGTTGAAACAGATTTAAAAGAATGAATCAATTTTTAGAAGCTCAAAAGGAAGGAACATTTGTTCAGAAGGGCACTGAGTTTTTAAAGCCATTCAACATTCAAGTGAATGTCTCCAAAATAGTCTTGAAAGAGGTTGCTATACCAGCATATGAGAAGAGTGTTATTGCCTTTCTCGTATAAATAGGAACAAATGCCTTGAGGAACATGATCTTTATCTGCCAATACTAAAAAAGTTATTCTTTTAAATGCTGTCTGCTGGAGTTAGACTGTGCAGTGTAAATTCTCCATGCAACGGAGAACTTGTATGGCATTCCTTGCCAAACAGCATTGTGGATGCAAGAGGTTTACGCAGCAGTCTGGAGACCTAAGAAGGTCATTAGATAGACAAACCATAAATGGATTTGTCACTCCTCTGGGCTGAAAATAGGTGGAAGTAGAGGACGTGGAAGTAGGTAATGGCAGTATTTGCCCTCAGTTTGGGCTGTCACGGCTAGAGCCGTCACTGGAGGCAGAGTACTGCTGGGACACACCCTTGGTCTGAACCAGTCTGGCCATTGGCACATTCTCATTTGAGAATGCACAGTTTTTGCAGTGGTCAGGTGAACAGAATTCAGTGTAACAAGTAACTGTGTCTGATATGACAGGTTATTTTCTTGTGTATCTTACTGTCTGACCCAGCTGGTCTGTCTAGTGTGTTGGGGGGCCATCCGCAGACATGACTAATGTTCTCAGCCAAAGAGAAATAAAGTATTTTAGTTTAAAAAACAGTAGTCCAACATCTATTTGTTTAAATCTCACACATATATACCCAGTTTTATTTGAGAGCACTTGATATCTAATCATCTATTACAAAGAGCAGACTTCCTGGTCTTCCTAGAAAGAAGGAAATGTGAGACTGTGATGATGGCTTAGTATTTATTATACTTAGGCTAGGCACCACAAGAATCTCTTCATTAGGCTGGCTCTTCTTTAAACAGAAGTTTTCTGCTGCATATTTTTAAAAAGAGTTGCACTGGAAAATCATTTTGCTTCTTGCTTTGTGTGCTGTACTTTGGTAGCCAGGAGGAACAGATAAGCTAAAAGGGAGACAATGAGATTTTGCTACGAAAATCCCTCCTGCTGAAATTTTTGATTTACTGACTAACTCACAGGACTGTTTATCATTCATAATAAAGGCCAGTGCTCATCCATTTCTAGATAGTAGTTAATTAAATAATAATAGGACAAAGGGTCTGTCTTTTTTGTGTGGATGTCCTATTTCATGTTCTTAAACTGAATATGACACTTGGATCTGGGAAGATGCAAATGAAAATATATTAAGATTGCAGAATATTTTAAACAATGTAATTAATCTGGTTGTTTCATCAGAATGAACTCAAATCCTCTAAGAAATTGATTCATTTTAAGTGTTGACATTCTGTGTGTGCATTTATAAGTGAGCATAAATCAATGTGAAAAAAAGAGATCTTCAATACAGTATAAAAACTTAACAGGTGTAATATATATTTCAGAGTATTTAAACAGTTTGTAAGGCTACCTGATAGTGTGTCAAACAAAGTGTTATCAAACGTGTAATGAAAGAGCTGGCTATTTTATTATTTTAGCTATTGCTCCTGTCCTATTTAATTTGTTTGTGGCGAAAATGATAGGCCCCAAATTATCACACTTGTATGAAAATAGATTGTTCTCTATAAGGAAGTACAAATCACTTCTAAAAGTTAAAGAAAGCCCCTGACTTCCCTTTGCTACAAAGCAGAGAGAAAACCTGAGTATTGCCCTATCTTCTTAGTCCAAAAAAAAATGATACACAGACAGTTTAACACTGGAGGAGGAATTGACACATGGGTTGAAGCCAAACTGTATTTTGCATCTCAGAAAGGATTCTTTCAACTTATCTGCCATTGTCCACAGTAGGAATTAAGCACAAAATATCTCAGAGAATCAAGAACGTAAATTACCATGAAAGAAATACAAAAATGTAAAATTCACCTGTCAGAACTCAGGACATCCCTCTGGATGTCCTGAGTTCTGACATTCGCCTTGCATATTTGCAGCTTTGATCCATTCCCATATGTCTCAAAGACACTGCCAGCTGGTTCAATTCAAACTACCAAATTAAATGTGGCCTTGTAGACATAGGGAAGGTAGGCCAGTCTCAAAAGAAAACATTTTATGGGGCTTTAGGTTATTTCTCGTGGTCAGAGACATGGAAACATGAAGTTCCTTTTATTCTCTTCCTGTATTTTCTGTCTTATCAAGGTTTTTATATGAGCTACGCTGTCCACATGGTATGAAGGAGGGAAGGCTCAAAAATACATCACAGTGTGGTGTATGGTAGTTCTCAATTGCAAGATATACTCAACTGCTAATGTTGCCAGTTTTCTACCCTTCCACTTATCTTGTTAGGTCAATCATGAAACATCCAGCAGTATAAGGAATCAGGAATTTTTGGTTTCATGCTGGTTTTTTTCTGAAGTATACTGGAGGTCTGTACTTGGATTTCAGAAACTTAGACTTTTTAAAGGAAAGTTTAGTTTTCAACTATTTATTTGGCAGTGTGAAAGCTGTCTAAAGGCATTTTGGTTTCTCCTTCAAAAATTAAGGATTAATTTAAGTTATATAAATATTATCTGGAGACTGCATCATACACAGATGTCTTGAGAACAAATCTGTATTCATAGCTGGTACCATTAAAAATACCCATCTGTATTTGCAGATATTTTACAGATGTACATATTAATATATCAGCTGAATAGTCAGGTGAAAGAAATGACTGAACAGAGGACTGGTCACAAGCAGAGGAAGGGTCTGTATCACCAGTTTATCCATAGCATTCAGCAGGGAATTCTCATCTGCAAGACAGATGCCAAGCAGGTGATTAATCAGTTTTCAATTCAGAACAGTGATGTCATCATTGTCCTATTTGATAAACCCCCAAACAGAGTTGAATTGCTCCTGCATGAGCTCCCCTGACATGAGGGGATCATTACAGGCTTACTTAAAATCTCTTTTCTGTTTCAGATGTCTTTTGCTAGAGAAAATTTTCATTTTCATTTATATTCACAACGTCTCTGTGAAGAGAGGAACGTTTCTTAAATCTCCAGGCAAGGTAGGTGTTTCAACAGGAGGCTCCCACCCCAAAGCAGTGGGGCAAAAAAGTAGTCTAAGTACATTCTTCTATGGGGGTTTAATTAGTAGTTTAATTCAAGCTCAGAGTTATAGATGTTAATAGAGAGAGGGGTCCAAACTCTATTCTCTCTGAATATATATAAATATTGTAAAGTTCACAGAGTAAAAAAATATTTTTAGGGCTAGAAGGTATTACAGTTTATCTATTGTCTCATTTTAATTTTTCAGAGAGAGAAAATAAAATTACTTGCTTGAATTCATTTTTCTCCCTTTGGGATTTATGATTGCTGTCAGAAAAGCACCACACAACGGGGCACAGTTGGCATTTCAAGTGCAAAAGGTTGTGACTGAGGTATAGTAAAACTATGTTGGGGGTTTCCATTAGAGCTTCCTGTTGTAGCAAATAAATCCCATCCCATTCACACTTGATAGGCTGAAACAGATATGCCATCTGCACGTCATTTGCAGTTAGTTTTCAAGGGGCACGATAAACTGTTGGGTCTGATGACTTGAGAGCAAAATTTACTTCCTTGCTGAGATTTTGGCATTTTTCTGGTGGATCTCTAGGAACTTCAGATCCCCTTCCTTATAACTGTTACGGGGTTTTTTTCTCAATGGAGCTGTCACTCTTAAGTCTAATAAAAACTCTCTGTCTTCCTTTTCTGGGCTTTCTAGTTTGACAGTTTCAAGTTATAACTTTGTTCCACAATAAAAATAAAAAAGCTCTAGGTGTTAAGGAAGTCCTTGGAAAACTGTAAGTGATAGAGTCAGCATTTACAGAACATATCACAACAGGTCTGACTGACCTTGGCAGCAACAGGAGATCACCATTTCTCATGGATGAGCTTTTCTTGAATGTCTGTCTTTTATGCTGTATAAGGCAGAAATACCTTTTCTGGGTCAAGGCTACTGCTTTCTGTTTCTCTTGCTCTTTAACAGAGATTGTCTACTACTGTCAAGTATTATCTGTTTAAGGAATTTCTCTCAATCCCCTGTGTCTTGTCCTATGGTATCTTAGGATAAATCCACATCACTGGTATTATTTTATAGTCTTACACTGTTTCGTAGAGGATTATTTGTTTGAGGATTTTGAATGGTTTACTTTTATCACAGTCAGGATGCAAAGATTAATGTTTGTGGACGTCCTCCAAATCATCTCCCTTTACTCTGGCTACCAGAGTGTAATCAACACTGTTTTCTTGTTGGAATGGCCATTGTCCTTTTTTTTAGCAGTTGGCAGGAGTACCGCTTGAAGGGAATGAATTGTCTGTGTTAGCTGTTCATCTTTAAAAATGGACTCTTCAGTAGCATGTGTAAGTATAACAGAATTAAATATACATATTTAAATACACATATCAGATGCTATGAAACACATGGAGGGGAACTCCCAGGCCACATTTGAAATTATCAAGTTGCTAACAATTTGTTGAATGGTTATAGATTTATAATAGCTGCATGGAGACAGTTGCCTGACTGCATAATACACTGATAGTAATTAAATAAAAACAAATAATAATTTGAAATAAAAGAGAATTAAAAGAAACTCAGACTTGTTTACAGTTGTAGAATACAGGAAAAAAAACCCCACCATCCTCCTAAGATACCCTCCCCCTCCTCACAGTGGAATTTCCCTGCTTTGAAGTTATCTTGAGAAGACACAATTTGAAATTTGCCCAAGAGGTCAGCCGGCCCAAACTACTGTACCACACTGTAGGAGATGGTTTCAAGGCTGACAGCCTCCTGGAAGGAGGATCTGCAAGCATCTTTCTTTCTTTTGAATAAAGTGTGACCTCCACTGGTCGTTGTTGTATTCAGGAAAAGGGGGGAAAAGTCCATCATGGAAGAAGGCCCCAAGGCATTTTGTGGCACAAAGTCTTGCAGTGTCAACTGCAAGGTTCCTATTTAGTTCACTGGAGAAATATGTAATAGGTATTTACATATGTTTAAGTGGAACTGCACGGGGGGCAGGGAGAGAGCTGAAGCATGTGCTTGCACTTGCTGAGAGTCATGCATGTCCTACATCTGCCTGCCTGTCTCTCATGAGCATGATTTGTTTGGTATGTGTTGAAAAACAAAAGTAAGAATATCTGGTTGCCAAGACTAATACATACATACTTTTGCTTCATTTTTCTCACATCTGTGTTTCTGTAATCACTTAAAAAATGAAACTATAAAAAAAAAAACAAACCAAAAAACAAACAAACAGTAAAACCTCCCAGACTGTCCAGGGCAGAATTCAACCCACAAAGAGAATGCAAACTGAAATAACCTTAAAATAGAAAGTACCTTTAAGGAGAAATGTAACATAAGGAAGAGGTTTAAGGAACCTGAGCACAAGTCATTTTTGCTGCAATACAAAGCCACAAAATTTCTGAATTTCCATGTTTTTGTGGGTTAAAGTCAGACCCTTAACCTTATTTGAATAAAGTATTTTTTTTAGTTGAATACATTTCACACAGAATGTATAAAGAAGATTTAATAACTGTCTCTTAGCTGTGGTTTATCTCTACCTCAGAGAAAGCTAAAATGAGTTTCTAGTGAAATGGCTGAAAGAGCATGCAGAGTAAGTCTTCTATCAAATTGTTTCCAGTCTTGCTGATTTGTAAAAGATTTTTTAGAAAGATTCTGGCTTTCTATATAGAATGTTAAAGTTTGATTCTTTGCCCAAAATTTATAAAGCAAACCACAAATAACCAGTGGAAGTCTAGCTTGCCATGTTCTGTTTTTTGAAACTCCTGAGATTACTTTGCTATTACATGCAATTTGTGCTAGTATTTAACCCAAGTTTTACTCTCAAAAAGAAAATTACATTATAGTGTATTAAATATTTCTGGCTGTAATAGCAATTAAATATCTTTTGAAGAAACTAATCAAATCCCCAGTGTTCTCTGTCTTTTTTGTTTTTCTCTTTCAGAAGTGCGTCACAGATAAAGGACTAACTTTGTGAACATACTCCTGCAGTAGAAAGGACAAAAATGAACAATTCTTATGTAATTAGTCACCCGACACAAGTGTTCCAGGATAAGATCTTCTGAAGTATCATAGCAGAAATATAAATGGAATACTTAGAGTTGCTGTTGTCAGCTGTTAAAAATGGAAGTACTTCTGCAGCATTTCAGGTTCTCTGGATAGTTGTGCATCAGACTAAGGTATTCTTGTGGCATTGAAATGCACAAGGGTAATTAACTGCTTTCCTCCTGGCCCAGAAGCCAAACAACCCACTGGCACAGTTTAAGGCAACAAAATCAGGCTGGACCAGGCTTGTGTTTGCCCTACTTCCCTAGACTTTTTGCCTGTCTTAGGTGGTAAAAAGGCATTTCTTACATTTGAATGTGCTGCAGTGGTTATGCAAATTGTTAATAGATGCCATTTCCTAGCATTCCAGCTCAAACATTGGAGTGCAGTAAACTTGAGCTGACTGGGCATCAAAAGGCATAAACCAGCAGTGTTAATACAGTCGGTCTCATGAG
The DNA here is from genome assembly GCF_027477595.1 of Haemorhous mexicanus. Lineage (NCBI taxonomy): Eukaryota > Metazoa > Chordata > Aves > Passeriformes > Fringillidae > Haemorhous > Haemorhous mexicanus. The sequence continues at coordinate 120,928,453 of NC_082341.1, forward strand.
ATCACTACTGCTGAAAACTGGGACTACAGCCCATGGGTATTTTTGTGTGTCTTCCATCTGCTTCTCAAAGTGCTCTCCATGCACACCTAAAAAGACCAGTCAATTTTCCCCTCAACCTATTGGAAATAAATTTGTTGAGGTACACGTGTTTTCACACACAGCTTAAGGCATATGCTCCCATAATTACTAGCACTGCTTGTAAGTCGGGAGTTATGCAGGCACAGCATCCAGGTGTAGGGTGTTATTACTGGTTCTGCTTTGGAAACATACTCAAGTGTGCCTCTCTGCCATCTGGCATTTCTGATTCAGGAGAATATCTGTATTTTCTTGTCTTTCTTGAACATTAAAATCAAGGGTCAAGGTCTGCTTTTTTCTTTTGTACAGTTTGGTTCATTTGGGAGTTGTTCCTAACATAACAAAGCTGTGGTTTTGCAGTAGGCTTCAGCAAATTTAAATCTGTGCTGCTGCTGAAGGTGGTCGTACAGCTCTCTTTCCCTTCCTGCTCCAGCTGCATCTTCTGCTGTCTCTCTAGGGAGAGTGAGCATACTTCTGGCTTCAAGGTCAGCTGTGTCAGGAACCATCTGAAAATTAGTGTGTGTCTAAGATCTTAGGTGGATCATTTTGTATTTTTGATCTGGCTGATCCTGAGGCAGCATGAGAACTGATGATGAAATGAGAGGAGTGTTTACCTAGGTCTGAGGAGAGGAGGGGGAGGGAGGTGGTGAGTGGGCCTGCCTCTTGGCACACTCCATACTTAGGGTAGCTTAAGCCAATAATGAAACAGCACCTAAGAGTCTGCTTGTTAAACTCAGAGGTGAAATGTGCTTCTGGTATTAGGGAAGATCAAACACTGGAAAATTCCAATGCTTTTTTTTTTAACTTTTGTATAGTGTAATTTCCAGAGAGCTTGAAGCAGAGCCATCATGCAGGAAAAATAAATAGTAGATATTGACTGGAACAATAGTAAGAGCTAGACACCTCACATAGACCCAGTTTTCCAATTTTTTTCCATATAACTCCACTAAAATGCTCCTTGGTGGGGAGAATGCTGAAAATACTCTGAAACACACCAAAAATTATCAAAAAGGTACACACAATTCATAAGCTTCAACTGGGATGAAAACTTATTGAAATAATTTTTTTACTAACCTGTTTATTTTTTTAAGCAATCCAATCTTTCTTCCTGCAATTCCTACCTAGACAGGCCCATGAAACCTGTGGTACTGGGGAGGAAGTGATGCCGCAAAGTTACTCAACATGTGAGTTGGGAAGGGAGCCAGGGGACTGTGAGGGGAAAGGAGGGGGAGTGGGCGAAACATGGATGGGTGGATCTGAGATTATGCTGCAGCTGAGATTGAAATAAAATTTCACCTTAAAATGGGGTGGCTGCTGCTTCTATGAAAGTCTTGGGGATAATTCATCTGCCACTTGATAAATTGTCAGGATTTCTTTCCAGGTTCTCTTTTCTATTCTCCTTTATGCTTTGTACGTGTATACATGTGTGTGAGGTATGTGTATGTAATTTTCAAGAGATCTGGCCCTTTCTTTCTCCTTGGCTAACTTCTGAAATAGAGCTGTCAGGATGATTCCAGCATTTGGAGCCATATTCTTCCTGACAGAATATAACTCTTTTTCACAGTTTTCTTTTTTTATGGCCTGAAGTCAATGGGAATATTCAATGCAACCTAAGGTCAGGTTCCTGAATTTTACCACAATTTCCCATGAGAACTAGAAGAACAAAAATTCCTTTAACACAGGGAAGAAAAAGTGGAACGGTAATGTCAGGACAAAACACTTGTTATGTGGCTTTTAAAAAGCAGCTTGAAGAGATTTCAGATCTAGGAGGAGGTGAGCTTCATTTAATCTGTCCAGGAATTTAACAGCAGTCACAGAGTTATCAGTTACTTGTTCAAAAGGGTTGAACACTCATAGCAACTGTGCTAGCAATCTTGAAATTCAGTAGGCCAGCTGCAAGAAGATACATCAAGTTAAGTGATTTCAAAAATGTATTGAAATATAGCATATGCAGTCATATAAAACTGTATTATGTGGCAGGATTTTAAGCCATGCCTTAGCAATATTTCTGTATGTATAGCCATGGGCTAGATAGAAATGCAACCACTCTTTTCTAGAACATAGAAAAAGGGTCGGTTATGAGCAGAACAGGTTTGACTGATTCCTGTATGTCTGATCAATGATATTATTTGATGCTTTGGAAGGCAGAGGTTGTGAACATTCAGTCAACAAAAAAATTTGTAATACTGAAAAGAAATGGTGATGTTAATTTATTTTCTGCAAAGGAAGAGGTTTCATGCCTGTGCCCACCTCCACAGAGTGGAAATTCACAGAGACCTAGTTTTTATCTAGGCAGAGTTTCTCAGATATCAGTGGAAATTTTAGATCTCTCTAATATCAGTTGTACTTTGATAAATCTAAATTTTCTTGTTTTACATATTTCTGATGTCAATTCTTACATTTTGCATTAGTGAAATGGGATGAGAATGAAGGTGTTGCTATTTAGAAACTCTTTGAAGGTGTAAGGTGCTGTATATATATAAATCATCACTTTCATAGGAGTTTGATGTGCTAAAAATGCAGTACATTTCATTGGAGATAAAGCATCATGATCAATGAAGAATCTGAATATTAAAGTTAGAGGAGAGTATTTTATTTTTACAATGTCCCTGTATATGTTCATTAAGAAAGACAAAATATGCTTTATTAATGTATTATTTCAAGCTCTTTTTGCTTCCCCAAATGTCAGCTGTCAAACTTTGTTGCCATCCTTGAGAACAACTAAAAAGTGAGCCATTTTTCTGTTGAAGGCACTTGCCTTCCAGTAATAACCCTGTCTTATCAATGGTTTTAAATTAAAACATTGTCTAAAATTATGTCTTATGATATCTTTTGATGTAGAATTGCAGAGAGTAAGATAAACTCCACAGAGTAAAACATGCTGTAGGTAAGAGAAGTAGAAGCGGTTTGGCCTGTGGCAAGATGAACTACAAAAAATCCAGTTTTATAAATGATGAGCAGTCCAATTACTTTTAAGGTTTTTATGGAAAATCTATTCTACAGAATATTTAGTCTGGAATGTGCCTCTGTTGATTTTGTGCTCTCTCTTAATTTTTTTTAGTCTTTCCATAACAGTTATTTCTATTCTGTTTTCAAGCTGCTTCATGTTCCCTTGCCTTACCTCTCTATCCCTTTCCCCCTCCTCTACATCCTTTCTCTCTTTCTCATGTAATCTCAGAGCTGTTAGAAAAAACGCTGCTTTCTTTTCTACATAATGTTCTTCAGCTTTAGCAATTTTCTTCTTCACTTCTTTCTTGTTACACTTTTTCCATTTAATATTTTGGGAGAAAAATAATTCTATTTTAAGTTGAGCCAAATGCACCTTCACAAGGCCTTTTCACAAGGCCCATGTTAGGTTTTTTCCAAATATAAAGTTTATTTGCAGTTTCCTGTGCTCTCCATTTGACTGCTATTAAAGGAGGAGGAGGGGGGAAACAGATCTTAACTTTTACCATCAGCAGAAGGCGTATCTTTACAAATGACTCTGTTTCTCGTCCCTCATCTGTTTTGTAGTAGCATGGAAGCTCTGCAGGATTGTTTACACAGCCAGGGTCTCACAATAACATAACTTGTTTGTAGGATGACATTGGTCTAGAGCTGAAAGGATTACAGTATGTTTTAGGGGATGATGCACTCTGAATGAGTTCTAAGGAGGGAAATAAGTTGAATTATGTACCACAAAAAATTGTTAGGACAGTGTAGTGTTGTGTGGGCAGCTGTGGGTTATAAGAGCTGGTTTGGAGGTGGAATACAAGTGATTTTAAGTAGAGTCCAGGATTTTTGAAATCAGAGAAGCTTTTATCTAAAGAGCACCTTCTACTAGTAGCTACTGTATTTTCAGAGTAAATGAAGACCAAAGGAAACAGGATGATTAATTTTACTACTGATTTCTGTTTATTGCTACAGAAAGCATCTCTTTGCATTTAATCCATGACTGTTCTGTCCTAGCTGATACTTTTTGAGAGTTTATATTTAAAGGCTATATAAAAGTGGACAAAAATGATGACACCACTTATGATACAAGAAAGCTGGCAAATAACTACGGTGAAATAGCATTTAGGCACCGTGGTGATAGGTGCCTTAGATACATGCAAGAGAGACAAACAGAATGAATCAACGTATTGCCCAATTTGCATAAAATTTTTCATAAAATAACTCGCAGTGTTTGAGAAAGAAAATAAATATTTGGAGTTTGGGTTGCTATGGTGTTGTGGTAGTGAAAAAAGCAAAACTATGAACAAACAGTCTACGCTACATTATGAGTTTACTAAGCAGACAGTCTTCTAAGTAACAAAGTGAATATGAAAAAAGGCTTTAATTATGTAGAGGTTAGTTGTGATAACAGCTAGTGTAATGACAGCTTTTTCTGTCCTCTTCACTTAGGAAGATCTTAAACACTGATTTCAAGAAACTCTGAAGAGGGTTGCGCAGCAAGTGCTGTGAATTTCTGCATTTACTCCTTACTTTGATTTACTTCTTTGGACTTAGTGATAGAAACAGCAGGTTCTGTCAGCCTCTGAGAGCATTTCCTGCTTTTCCTTTCAGTTGGGATGAACTGAACTGAACTCATGTTTTACTGTGCTTCTTTTTGATTCAGAAGCATTTTTAATAGATTTTTCAATCCAAGGGGGATGAGTGCTCTCTTTTGCATGCTCTTGTACGCTAACATCTGGTTTCAGCAGACCTCTTAAACACATGCCTGAGTGCATCCTTAAATATTTGGTTGGTCATATGCCTAAAGGAGTACAGTAGGCACATTAAAGAGCAGGATATTCTTAAGTGCTTTTTTGAATAGAGATCTAAATGGGAATGAAAAGACAATTATGTACTTTTAATTGCGTGCATTAATTAGCCAAGTATATGTTTCATTTACTAACATTATCTTTTGTAGTTATATAACTTTAAAGATTACAGAAAAGTACTTAATCCAAATTTTGTTCAATAGATGTGGTTTAGTAAGTATACTTACCCTCAGTATAATTTAGCTGCAATAGTGTTGATAAAGAATAAGTGGTTGCTTCTATTCAGCAAACATTTTTCTAGTAAATGAACTTGCAATACTGAGAAAAGGGTTTAGGGGAGATAAAGAAAAAAGAAAATTAAGAAATTCATGGTAACTTTTTGGAAGGCGCATCAAAGTTTAAGAATTTGTGCCTTTGCTGCAGTATAATTATTTTTCAATTGTTGCTTCTGACTGAGCAGGCAATAACCTAGTTTTTCTGTTAGGCATGAATGAATAAGCAAATTTAAGAATTAAGTACCCAAACAGAATAAACATGTCATTTTGTAGTTTATGAGACATTTGGCTCTGATAATGCAGCTCAAGAAAGTGATACTCTTTTCTAATGAGTGAATGGCTTGAAACGTGTTCTGTATAAGTCTGAAAAAAAGTAGTTACTTTACCTAATTTGCAATCTTTTTGCTAGGGGCAAGGTAAGAAATTTGGGGATGAGTTAACATATCCAGCCCTCCTATGGAACTGCATGGTACTCTTGTAAGCTTCCATAAGAGGGGAGAGGAAAATCCTGAGCAGAAATAATAGAAAAATTAGACATCAGTATTACACTAGAGTTACTCAAATTTAAGCTCAATAGAATAGTCACCTGAAATATATATTTTTTTAACTCTGCTTAACTATTTCTGAAAACTCTCTCAAGAATGGTATATTTTTTCAATATTTTTCCTTGCAGATAACTTTAAATAAAAGGAAACTATTCCCCAAATGCATACTTGTGTAAGCATTTGGAATGCAGTAAGTGTGTTTTCATTATGACTGAACAATTTCAGCTGTGAGCAACTATACAGCAAAAAGCAGAAAAAAAAAAGCATCTTTGGAGGTAAATTAAATTGCAGTACCCAAAGAATTGGGATCTGCCTTTTATAGTTTAGACATGAGAAAACTAAAATAAAAATAAAGGTTCAAACTAGATTCTCCACTGCTTTCAAATGCCTTCATAAAAAATGAAATTGAAGTGGAGTATAGGGAATGACAGAACTTAAAAATATTTTCCCCTGCATTTTCAACATGTACTCATCCATGTGTATTCTGCAAAGATTCTGTCTGCAACTCAGAAAGCCTTTCTAAATGAAATTCAGCAAAAAACAATTGTCTGTCTAAGTAGAAATGATCTTATCCAGGACAGTCATTTGGATAGTGTACGACAGTGTATTTGTGTACATCTATGTCTATGAAGACAATTTAGAGAAGAGGTAGGGAAAAGACAATCCTGATAATATTATTTGTAAAGTATCTCTTCCCTGAATGATGTTTCACCGTCTAAAAGACTAATTAGATTCCATGACTCTCCGGAGTTTTGCATCTCAGCAATAAAATCCCCACAGAGTCATTTATCATATCAAAGGGTAAGTGGTATTTTTTGGGGTATTCATCTGGATAGACGAAAAACAAACACTGCAGTTTGGAAATTTGTAGATACATAGACATGCCCTGTGAATGAGGGATCTGCAAGATTACAAACTGGATGTTCTTTAAATGGAAACATGGAAGTCATTTCTGTGCATAAATGCTAGATGTCTCTTTTAAAGTTCAAGATACTTTTAGTTACAGCCAGCCCTCAAACACTTCTGGATCCTTCCAAATGCAGTATCACAATGGCAGTCAAAAAAATATGGAGTGAGTCCACAAAGGGATAAGGAAGTGGATTTTGCACTTTTGATTTTTTTTTTTTTTTTTTTTTTTTTTTTTTTTTTTTTTTTATGGTTTGGCCCTATTAGTGCTAACCAATCTGTGTTGCAGGCAGGCCAACATGTCACTGCTAGTGTCACAGTTATGGTCAACAGGCTTCTTGGCTGAAGTCTGATAAATATATCTTTGGAGGATCATATTTTTTCTAAATTGTATGATTTTTTCAGTGAGGACTTTGGCCTTGAGTCTGCAAAGATCAACACTTTTGATTGACTTTAAAAATACAAACAGTGCAGTCGTTTGGGAAAGGCCGTTAATTTCCAAAACCATGTCAGGCTGGACTCAACAGCCAGACTTTTATGCTTAGTATTTTGAGTGCTTATCTTGCCTAATTTCAAAATACCCTAGATCAGCTGCAGGATAAGACCAGGAGAATTTTCATCCTGAGTTATCAATGTCTGCAGTACAGAGAAATGTCTTTTTTGGATAGGGCCAGGAGAAATGCAAATGCATTAACCATGGATTAACCATGCAGAGCAGCATAGTCTTTTATATCCAAACTCTATTGGAATTCTCAAAGTAAGCATTCTTTTCCCCAACTAGCCTATATAACTTAACTGGTAGCTGTTAGTCGTCTATCAATTATATGTGTGTAAATTTTGCCTTCCAGCATTCCTACTTCAAAAAGTTTCCCAGCTGATGGTTTCCTGAGTTTACAGGGATAAGGGAATGCTAGGGGCTTAGTAACTGTGGCCTTCTCTTGCAGAAGGGGAGATGTAGTTGTCTTTTGGGTATAAGGCTTTTAGTTTTGAAAAGCTTACTGTTTTATTTTTTTCATCAAATGATGGATCCTGTATGGATCTCTCCTGCTTCAGGCTGTAATTCATGTCACTCACCTTGCTACCATCTTACTTTCTCCATCTCTCCTAATGAAATTTTTTGGCAGGACAGCAGCTGGAAAATACTTCTGCACCTGCTGTCTTTGGGAGAAAAGACTGTGCGAAGTGTGAGGTGTGAGGAAGGACTCATTCCCCTTTGGCTTATGAAAACAGTGCTTATAATAAAAATGTATGTTGTGACTCTTCAGTGGATGGAGGTCTATTCTCCTATGCATGCTAAATGCAACATAACTTTTTAGATTAAAGACTTTTAACAGTCCCTTCCCTTTGATATTTCCAGTTTCTCCTGAGTGCACTGACTTTCCTAGGTAATTTCTGTCATGTACCATACCTAGGTCTCCCCAGGACTTGTTAAGAAATTTTGCTAGCTAAGCTGGATGCCAGGAATTCTATTAAGTGGTAAATTGTCCTTTCCCCTCTCCTCCCCTCTTTCTCATACCCCACCCCTCCCCAATAAAAAAAGGAATGTTTTTATACCTTAAAAGTTGTTATTATACAGTGCATTACTGGAGTAGGGAAAGACTGAAACTGCTACTTATGTTCATTCTTCATTATGTGGGTGGACTTTGGTAATGCAAAATCATTCAAAAGTATTGTTAGCAAGAACTTGGCAACAGAGAATCCTGCGGGCAGAGAAACATCTTAATCCCTTTCTTCTTCAGAATTTAAAAGCTTTCCTTATATTCAGTTGGGATTCCCCCTTTTTTTTTTTTTTTTTTTTTGGGTTTGTCTTTAATTTGTCATAAAGTACAGATTACAAGAGAGGAGCTGGGAGGTGGAGCAAAAAACATTGGTCAGAGTGATTGGGAAAAAATCTTCCATTTTTTGAAGTTGCATCCAAAAGAAATTATATTTAGTCTGTAAGGTCTGATGCATCTCACCTAGTTTCAGGTGCCCCTGGTAATGGGAAAAAAGGGGGTCACCCTGAATTTTTCCAATTGGATATTGAAAGTGGTGGTCAACTCCAAATTGCTCACCCCACCTCACATTTTCTTGGTCCTTCACCACTGATTGTAAGGCAGAACAAATTAGCTTGCCACTTAGAAAATAGTTATTTTAATAAGGTTAAAACTCTGGCCTTAAAAATGATATTTCCTATGATATTTTAATGCTAAAGAATATAAAGAAAAAAGACTGATTGGGATTTTCAGAAGACATTTAGCCTTCATTGATTTCAATGGGACTATATAAATGCTTTGGAACTTAATGATGTTCCTGAGTACCTTGAGAAACTATGTCTGCAAACCTGAGTTTCACTGAGAAGAAAAAAAATTAAATATAGTAAAAGTTACATCATACAAGAAAATCAAAATTTGCTGTTTTAGACAGGTCAGTCATTTTCAAAATATTAAACTTTTGTCTACTCATTTCCTAGTAATTGGATCTTCAGTTTGTTTAGGATGGTCTGGATGCACCATAAGATTCTATGAAGAAAAAGATTTTTTATAAAAATAAAAAAATTCAGTCAAGATTTGTTGGTAGTAGGAAAAGTTTAAAATGTAACTTAATTTTTGCCCGCCGGCTTATATCTTTTTTTCAGCCATGAGAGTTAAGGATTTTGCTTTAATAAAGTGTGCCTGCTATGATGTTGCTGCTATTTCTAAATGGGATGTCTCATTCCTCGTAATATGAAGCTCCACAGTTCCATTTTATTGGGCAAGCAAGGCAATCCTTCATTAGCTCAGAGCTCCACTGACTTCAAGAGGGTGTAATACCAAGGTGCAAAGTCTTCCATGTTGAACCTTGCATGAAAAATTTAGCAGGGTTAGGCCTGAACTTGGTTGTATTTGTATTTCTTGCAGCTGAAGCATGCTACCTAGTGATAACAGCATCAGTAATCTTCTAGTAGGGTATTACAGAAAGAGAACAGCACTACGTTTATGACAAACAGGAAATTATATACTCTTAGAGTAATTAAGTAGTATAGAAGGACATGTACATAAACAACTTATGAACTAAAATGGAGAGTGTGTTCTGATATAGTGAATTTTTTGCTGGTTATGTTACTAACACTTGTATTATTATGCAAATAAGCAAGTATTTGTAGAAATCCTGTATTTATGATTTAGCATTATTAGATAATTTCAGGAGGAGTAGCTGGCACCTCCTTTCTTATAAAAACACTTGTGTGGTCTTTGGAGTGATAACTTTTTTAAAGGATTTTGAATATAATAAATATAATAAATAATATAATTAATAAATAAAATAAATATAAATAATAACAAAGAAAATAATAATGTAGTAATTTTTTAAGGATCATACATATATTTATTGTTACTCTAGTTTTTCCCCTATGTCATTTTTAACAGCAGTATGGAGCGATTTCAGTATCTGTTTCAGCAGAATATTTCAACAATAACACAAATCTGTTGCAAAAGTTACTACTTGAAAAAGTTCTTGTACCTTATAAAGTGCTGCTTATGAATGCAATAAGTGACATAAATATGCCAATAAATCTGACTTGATCTAAATCACCCTAAATCTAGGTGAGATACCCATCTGTAAAATACATCAGAAATAAACACTGGGTGCATCAAGAAGGAGAAGTTAAGTAAGTTCTGTAGTGAGGTCTTTGATTAAAGTTTATTTTGTTAATTATCAGAGGTGAAAATTAAATGAATGCTAGCTTCTGCAATGAATGAAATAATTTAGCTCCAAATACAATAACCGTAAATTTTACAGACCTAATTAATGTCGTCTTTCTATATTCAGGCATGATCATTAAATTTTTAACTAGCTTACTACTGAATTAAATAATTCCAGAAGCATAATTACTGACATGTTATTTGGCTAAAGCAGGCATCCATTTATACCTTAAAAGTATTTTTGATACATTTACAAAAACCAGTAACTTTATATATTTTTTCCTGCTACTGTGATAAAGTGTTGATAAATTTTAGTAGCGTGTGTTTGCTAAGCATTTTTTGGTTTTCTTTTTTTTCAGAATAAAAGAAAAAAATCTCTATTGAATGTGCAATGGAAGCAAATGTTTTTACAGTTCAGCAGTTTCTGCTGAATTGTAAACAATCAGGTTGTTTCAAAGGGAGAGTAGCATGGTCCGTAACTCCGACAGCTAGTAGTAGTTTAGTTTACTGCTTCTACCACCTGCCTTCTGACTTAATATTGGAAGCAAGAAGCATGCAATTAAGTATGAGGAAATGAAAATAAATGACACTGTTCATTGCACATTACAAAGTGCCTGGCAGAAAGAATGCAGCTTGCCTGGACCTGATGACCCCAGGGGAAAACATGTCTCGTGCCTGGGAAAGCGCCAGTGAATCAGACACTGACCCTGGCTTTATCCCCTATCAAATGCATTGGGTTCCTTCTTAGCAATTTGAAACTTTTTTTTTTTAAATTATAATTGAGTTCTGAAAAGCAGGGAGATATAAAATGAAACATGTACAGAGTGTGTGGTAGAAGCTACAGGACACCAAACATGCAGGAGTATTTTCTTTATCATTTCTTGAGGAAAGTTATTTAGATTACATCCTGAATTGGACTAATTTGAACTCGTTATTAAATTTTAAGGCTTCTAGAGGTGAAGAGGTTTTTGAAAGATTACTTCCATCTATGCAGCAAGATTGCATTCAGTGCAGTATTACTGGGTATATAACTACAAAACCTCCCCTCATTCCAGAATCTGAGTGCTTAAAACCTGTTTCATTTTAAAATGCCTGTTCTGTGAATGCTATGCCCTTTTCCTATATATCTGGCTTGTACACTGGTTAGAACACAAAGTAATAATTGTATTTAAGTCATCTGTCCTAAATTGTCTATGCATCTTTACAGAGGTAGGTAAATACTCTGCTGATATTACAGAGTAGGAAGAAACTGCACCATAGAGAAATCTGATGGCTTGCTCAGAACACGCAACATATCAAAGAGTAGTTGAAAGTGAGATAACCAGTTGTACAAGAAAATTAAGGTTTTCACATAAGTCATATTAATTTGCTGCAGAAGTCAAATTTATCTTTTTCTAGATGAATGTAGGTGCATTACAAATGAATTAGCACATTACAGATTATTGTAATGCATTCATTCAGCACTACTGTCTGATTTAGATAGCCATATATAAATAGAGGGAAAAGTTTCATAATGAAAGCAGAAGCAAGTAGAGATTTTCATGTGTTCATGATCTGGTAAAAAACTAGAACTCAGATGAGATATGCCAAAATTTGTAGACTTTTCAGTGAAGCTAAATAGCCAGAGAATCTTTTAGAACAGATAATTTCAGGTAGAAATGGTGCCAAGACTTGGTGGTTATTAATGATTTCATCTTGAAGAAAGGAGCATCTTGGTAGCTTAAAAGGTATTGTTTTGAGTATAATTTTTTCACCCCATAACCCAAAGTAAAACTCAAGGGTGCAAACTCAGAAGGAATTGAAACCTTTTAGGGAGTCACAGACCCTCCATTCCAAAACCACCAACTTTCACATTTCTGGCTGTATGCAAGTACATTGATCTTCTTTTTCTTTAATATTGTAGGCACACTCTGTAGAAGGATTTTTTCATATTTCAGCCGAATTTTAGGTAAGTTCCTCACATTCTGTGAAAGGTAGTCTTCTTTACTGCACTTCTTCACAGGGCTTTTTAGACCCCACTAGGAAAAAAAAAGGTATTTGGATGTCAGTCATTGAGTCCTTGCTAGTTAAAAATCATGTCTTTCAGAGATGCTTTCTATCCCTAGTCCTGCACAACATGAAATATGGTTGACAGCTATATTACCACACTGCAGATTGCAAAGCAATTCACATTCACACTTCTAAGTGCCTCTCCTTTCAAGACTTATGGATGTATGCCAAATTACTTGCATTGTGGTATATGGCCTTCTATATGTACTTTATAGAAGAGGTCTCTGGTTTCCATTAAAATCAATGAAGTAGAGACCAAAAGAGCTTTTCTGAAGTGTTTACTAGATGTCAGACAAGGTTAATAATAAAATAGTTCATGTATAATATGCATCTTCAATATATTTCAGTGTTTATCTTTAAAAAGATATTTTCTGAATTTAGGATGGAAATTCCTCAGCTAAATTTAAATGTTGAGTATAGTTAAGTTCAGCTGTCATTATTTGCCCCCCATTAGTGTCTCTGTAAAAAATGAATATATGATTTCATACCCTATTTAGGGAAGTGCTTCCAAACGTAATGGACCAGTAGCCATTTAAGGACTCTAAGATCTTGTGCTAACAAAATCATCTTGTTTATCTCAAATGAAATGGGAAAGACACAAGATGCCCTCCAATGCCATTTCTTCTAGACAAATTAGTGACTATGCCACCATAAAGCCTCGTTCTTATTCACTATTTCATTACAGCAGTTCTTTGTCAGACAAGTTAAAGTGGATGATCAGCAATGATAGTATAATAATATTATTAATTTGTTAATAATTATTAAAATGTTAGTGTGATTCTTTTCAGGCATATTACTATGGTAAATGAGGCAAAATGGTGGGGTTTAAAAATAAAGACCTGTGACAAACATTATGGTGGAAAACTGAATTTTGGGGGAGAGGAGAAAAGAGAGATGCTCTAAAGTTATCTAAGTGAAATATGGACTCAAGTGAATTTAGTCAGTGTGATGAAAATTGACTTAAAGTGGGAGGAAAGACATAAAAATGAGTGTATGATGGTGGAGGGTACATTTCACCTTTCTATTTTTTTTTGTCAATTATATTATTAAAGTTTCTCTTAGGACCACAGTACCTAGAAAAAAGCAGCAATACAGTTTTAAAATTGTCTTGAGATTTAGAGCAGGAAAAAAAGAAATACATGGAAGTAATTATCACTGGATTTTGTCAGTAATCCTAAATGCATGAAGTTTTTGTTCCTGTTAAAGGATGTGTTTTACCACCATGGGGTAGGTATAAGTTGGGCTAGTGACTTGTTTTTCCAAATAAATTTGTATTTTTGTTGCCCAGAGTTCCACTAAGTTGTGTTCTCCAAAGGATAAATGAATTGTATGCAGTGTTTTTCACTTGAACTTTACCATATCTGAAAATTGTTGTCTGTCCCTCAAAGATGTTCTGTAAAATCATCTACTGCTGTTAGGAAACGTCAGCATGTCCATTTATCAAAATAACTTGAAAGAAAATATAGTGAGCAGGGACCTAAATGTACTGGAGCACTTGCACTAGGTAATTCTTCTTAAGTAAATTTGAAAGTGAAGCAAACTGATGCCGTTTAGAAAATACTGGTCTAGTTAGTAAGACAGAAAGTTTGCTAACTAATTTCAAAATACAGAAAAGAAATTTCTGGATATTAAATTTAGTTTTTAAGAATTCCTGTACTAGAACCCACTTCCCCTTTGTCTCTGAAAATAACCCACGGAGGGTAGGAGTAGATTCCAGCAAACAGTGTGAGTACAGCATGGTCTTTCATTTGATATGCCCACGTATACTCGGCAGTTGCTTCTTGTAGCCCTAACCTCCATAAGCCTCATCTAATCTCTTGCAACATCTATCAAGTGTGTCCCAGCAAGAAAGTTTGTCCACTAAAGTGGTGGAATGGAAAAACAGAATCCCCCAAGTGAGAAGTATTTATGCTTCCTTTACCGAGCTGTAAAGAGTCAACCATGGTTACATAAGCCTTTCCTGCAGGGTTTCAGCAGCTCTAAACATCCTCAACTAAGGTGACAAAAATCAACTAAAGTACCCAAAAAGAAGCTGTAAACAGCATGAAAACAAATGAAGGCAGAAAAATTAAACTTACAAAAAAAGCTGCAGCCATGCTTTATGTTAAAATAACTAAAATTAAAAAAAAAAATAAAATTAGAGGTGTTCTTAGTTCTTTGCTCAGGCTTTCCCTTGCATTTCAACCAGATGCTGGAGATGAGGCAAATTTGGACAAATAAGATGCCTGAAGTGGTTTAGTATGAACATTAATGCAAGATGCATTTTTGAGTCTATAGGAAGTTTCTTGGTAATAGCAGTGAACAGAGAAAAATGAATTTCCGCTCAGAACTACTGATGCTAAAGTTGAGTTCTGCACAGATTGCTGGAGAAGCAACCTTTCTAGAAAATAGAAGAAAATTATGGCACAACAGTGACTGCCACCTGCTGCAGTCCTGAGATAAAATGTGGGTGCCAGGATATTATTTCCCAGCTGTTATTAGCTCATTGGTGGTTTCTGTAAATGTGCTCCAAGACGACTGCTCTGGAGACAGCTAACCAGATTTTCAGTCCTGACAAAAAAAGACATTATGAGTGAGAGGAAAACATCAAATTCTTACTTCAAGTTCCTGGTCTCCTGTGCAAGGACCTCCTGCCAAAATATTTTCAACTACCTCTTTAATTTGTCTATTTTTGTCCTTTACTGTTAGCCCGAAAGACAACAGCAAGTCCAGAACCATGGTATAATAAAATCCAGTCTTTCTTAAAAAATACTGAGAGTAAGCTTATAAACTTATCCAAACAAAACATTGGAGACATTTCTGCATGTTTGATTTAGCTTGAAAGCATAGACCAAAGTCATGGCTGCTTTTACAGAGCTGCAAAATATAGCAAAGCCAGCATTCAAACATGGCTGGTAGAAGCTGAGGATGCTCATATTTCTTCACAGTGCACACATAAGTGTGGTCTAGTATGATGTCAAGTCTACCACAGAACATATCGTGCCTTTTTAGCCTCAGAATTTTATTGACAATTAAGAAATTGCTATTGGCAAATGTGTATAAAACAGTGTTAAAAAAATAATGGGAGGTGGTGATTTTTTTACAGAGGAAAGGAAAAATCTCTTGAGAAAACAAAAAATGTGATCTATTAACATAATAATGTCATCAAAGATCAAGTGTTATAGTATTTTATATTTTTACACTGCTGTTCCATAAGCATACAATAATAGCAGGTTAATATATCAAATGTATACATAAAGTCTTCCCACTGTGCATAACTGTTCCATATATTACTGTTATATCTTTTGAGATTAAGTAAACACAGAATGTAATGTACTGTACATAAATATAGCACTACTGAATCATAATATAAATTTAAAAATACCTCTTTACCATGAGAACTGTGTCACACTCTCAGTGAAAATGTTGGTTAGCTGAAATGAGAAGGGATTTTCTTTTACCAGAAATATACCAATTTCAGCAAAACTTGAGTTTCAAGAAGGATTTTCTGGTTAAGCCTGAATAAAACCTAACATGGAAAACCAGCCAATGGATGTGTGTGAACCAAGAGGGAACAAAGGTCAGTTTGTTCTTCTCTCTTTTTTACATAAGAGGCTTGAACCTGGATTTTCCACATAGGTGAATGCCCTCCCTCTTCCTAGTAGTTTCAGTTTCCCCCACCAAATGTGTTCCCATCATTTTAAATACGTAAATTGACCATTTGAAAGGTGGAGCCTCAGACCAGTTCTAGCACAGCAACAGGGGAACTCAAGGGGAGGAAATGATGTTCATGTTCTCAGAAAACTTTTGCATATTTCCAAAATCAGAGTTCTGACAAATTTGAAAGTAACAAGGGTTTGAAAGTTAAAAAAAAAAAGAAATTTTGAAAGATATTAATGCATTTGAAATAGCAGTATTTCAGTAGATAAACACTGCAACTGTAAGCAACCTCGTTATTTACTGTAAAGGAAGTAGCAGTACATACCAGAATGTCGCCCATGTTTGTAATCTGTGGAGATAGTGAGAACTTCTTGTTGTGGCTAAGAAGAGTACAAATTCAATACTTTCTACAGACTTCTGGAAAAGCACACCCCACTATGCCAGCTCTGGCAGGTCCACCCATGCAGCAGGCAGCCAAATGTCAAAGCCAATTGCTAATCCACCAAAGTGGCAATGAAGAGTTCAGGGCTGCATGGGCTGAAGACAACATGAAAGAGAAAAAAACTGAAGCTGCTATATTTACTTCTGTGGCCTTGTTTGAGTTTGCCATATTACCTTCTTACCCTGCATTCATTTCACTATCAGGAAATCTCCTGAAACATTATTTCTTTGCTTGTCCCCTTGATAGAATGTTTTACTTTATTTAAAATGTTTTACTCTATTTGCAAAGGCAGGATAAAAAAGCATTTTATTTGTGCTATGAAATGAGAGAGTGAAGCAAGTTCCTGCAAGCAGGCTGCTTTGTTGAGTCAAATTTATACTCTCATTTTGAGTGTGGCACTTATACCATTCTTCACTTCACAGGAAAGATACGCTTTACGCTAATGCATAGTAATCTCTGTACAATCCCAACTCACTTTCTCTGCTTTCAGCCACACCCTAGTGGGAAATTTCTCTGAGAAATTAACATGAGAATCAGCTTTTAACTACATTTTCAAATATATTTATTGGGGGGTTTTTTTTTGTAGTATTATTACAAAGAGATTTTACTAATTAATACTAATTGGTCTGTGATAACAGATAAAAGCCAGACACTGGAAAGTGCTACATGTGGACTGTTTACTTTCCTGGAAGATTTTGAACATGAAATAAGTTTAATTGCTGTTATTTCCAAAACACATTATAAATTGAAAAAGTGGTGAGTAAAAAAAAATAAGGCATTCACCAAGTATTAACTATTAAGAGTGAAGTTAAGAGTTATAGATTGTCTCACACTGTTTTTATTTTCTGTGATCAGTATAATAGAGTGGTTGTATATAATAGATAATGCCAGCTATTTCAGTATGGGTGTCTTGCAAAAGCTAAATAAATAAAAAGTGACTTAGCTTTTATTTACCTTGCAGCAGGTGAACAAATAGGGTGACAGTGAAATAAATTATTTTTTCCTGCCAGCTAAGCATATCGTCAATCCTTCTTACTAAAGTAATGAAGCAAGGAAACAATATTTTGTTTTCTTTTCACTGTGGTGGAGGAGTTTTGAATCAAAAAGGAAGATAACACCTCAAATTTGAGGATAGCTGTGGCATGATATTACTGTCTGCCTTCTAAGTCGAGTCCTGCTTTCTGTTTTAAAAAAATGTGAAACGGCTCTAGACTATCCTGTCATGAATATTGCCTCCTAGAATTGCTTGCATTACATGTAAAGAACACATATGGAGAATTTATTTGGGCCTCAGTTTCTCTCTGTTGTGGAAATGTTATTTATGTACTGCACAGGATTTCTTTAAGGAAATGCTTTTGTCTTCTGTCCATAATCAGATCCTCAGAATTTCTTGTAAAAGTGGGACTGTCAAGTGAAAAAGGAAAAGAAAAATCCTCATTTATTTCCTTCTGATTCATTGTTTCACTTGGGAATCCAGGCTTCAGTTTAAATTTCAGGGATGCCATTCAGAGCAAAGTATTTGTAGAATTTTAAAAATGGCCTTTTATAAAGGCAGCAGTGAAAATGGTGGTCTGTTGTTTACTATCCTTGGCAAAATTGCAGGGTGGCTTTTCTCCATGGGCCCTTTGATATTAGACTGCTAAATCCACTTTCACTACCAGTCTTGGACTTCTGAAAACTTCTAGACTACATACATATGACAGCTTTGAGAAGCAGTGGGAGGAACGTGAAAGACGGTGCAAAACTGAATTCTGTGGCAACTGGGCAAATTGCCAGTAATTTCAACTTAGCTTTTCATTAAATTCAGCATGTTTTACTTTAAGGCTGAATTTGGCCCACTGTCTACACCTATTAAAATTATAGAGATTTAAGAAGTTACATGAAATTTAATGTACTTGAAAAAATTCAGTATAATATTGAATCTATTTTAAACCAACTTGGAAAATACTTTTAAATTATCCTGTTAAGGATTCATATGATGTGTGGCTTCTCTCTTTATTTTCTGTCTGGATGGATCAGATGAAACACATGGTGATTGGTTCCCAGAGTTTTCTGTATAGACTTGGCAGCATCAAATGAAAATATCCATACATCTGTTTATAAGAAAATTCTTCTGTTGTGAGATTTTTTTTAATGACCGTCATAGAGTAATAGATAATTAAGATTGTTCTCTTTTCTCCTTTAAGTTTGTCTTAGATTGATGTTATAATAATGGACATCTTCTTTCCTCAGTAAATGTCCAGAAGTTAAGGACTTTAAGAGCTCTACAAAGAAAGACATACTTTTATGTCCTAAAGGATGTGGAAAAATAGCATTCTTTTCCTGCCCATCCTAAGGGAGGATGAATAGAGAAGTTAGAATAAGACAGAAGTTAGAATAAGTCAGTGAGACCTGCTTGCAGGATTGTGGCCCTATTTAGGATCCACACTTCTAGTTTTGCAACTTCTGTCTAAACAATAGGTGATGTTTGCAGACAGGGAGTATTATTAGTCATTTTTTTGATGGAAAGTCTTTGGGAATAGTCTGGACAGCAAATCATATGGTGATACGTAAGGAGGTACAGAGAAGAGATCAAAGCTAAAATTTCCGTTTGCATGCAAATAGCAGTGAGCTTTGCAGTGTACACTTTGCTTGGCTGAGAAAGTTATGTTCATTAGGTCCTACATGCAAATAGCAGTGAGCTTTGCAGTGTACACTTTGCTTGGCTGAGAAAGTTATGTTCATTAGGTCCTAATTCTCCAGCCAAACCCAGAGGGGAATGCAGTTGAATGCCTCAGGTACACTCAAGGAAATTATGTGAATAGAAATGTGTTTTCATAGTGAACACTTCACAGCTACAAAGCCTTAGGTCATACATTTGAATTCCATGCTATGCAGTTCCTAGATCAGAAGGCAAAATTCCTGACCAAAGACTGTGTGCTGACACTTTTGAAATAAGCAAATGTCATCCATTTATTCCCTTGTGTCTGAGTGCCATTTGCATCTCGGAATGTTATGACCAAGAGGGTACTACAAGTCCCTTGGTACAGAAGACAAAGTTATATTCACTGATATTAGATCACTAATATGTAAATTATGCTGTAAATTCATTCAGGGACACCACTTTTGAGTGTTGCCAAGTCAATTTATATTGACAACACATCTGTAAGATGAAGAACATTAGCGGGATTTGGCTCATAACCAGACAGGTACCGAGTTATCCCAAAACACAGGAAGAGTTGGCAGTTACTTAGGGTGGAAGTCAGCACATGATGCTCAAAGCACTGCTTAGGGGAGTTCAGCTGGTTTACCTCCTACCTCACTGGGTTTTTTGTGTGTAACAGCGTGGTTAGTCCTGCAAGAGGCATGAGATGGCTGTTTTTCCAGCAGCAATCACAATCTTCAACCCAAACAACTGCAAAAGTGACAATGTTTTCTGTAAGCCTGCTCCCTTTCCTTGTCATACGTTTTTCTCTCCATGTTTTGGTCAAACTCCAATTATTGTCTTTTTAAAATAAAATTTTAAAATGCATCCAGTTACCTAATTATCCCTTAATGAAATTCCATTCTGTTCATTTCAAGAACACCTTTTCATTGCTGGCCTTGGTGACAGTAAAGTGACTTTTGTCCTATATCGGTTATGCTGTATCAAAGTCTAATTCAGACTTAAAACTCCTCTAGCAATTACTCACTATTTGAATTTATCCCTGACTATTTAACTAATGGTGGAAAAACCTAAAAAACTCAAAGAGAGACAGGCAATAATATGCAATTCTAGATGGTTTTTATTTTTATGTTCCTCTGCCACCACAAAGAGTATCCCTTAATTATGTATTTGAATTATTGATGCTGCTCAATTGTAGAGAACCCTATCATCTGAGTGCCTTTTATTTGAATTTCTATCATTTTACTCTGCCAAATCTATATAGAAAAATACAGCATTTACTGTAGTTTGCTGCATGTTGTCAGTAAACAAATGAAGTAGGACTACATCTTTAAGTGACAGGAAACACAGTTGAAAGAAGAAAATGAAATTACACAATGACAAGAAGAACTGTGAGCCAATAGGAATATAAAACGTGTTCACCTTCTTGTTATCTCACAGCATTGAGATGATCATAACAGTTTAGAAAGCATACCGCCCACACCACAGGATCTTGCTCCTCTTTAATTTTCTCTAATTTGTGTAGTGAATAACCAAATACTCATAATGCAATTAGAAGATAATCAGGCTTGTAATTATGTTAATTGCTGGAGACTTACATCAATCCTCCAGCAAAGTGATAGGATTTCAGGGGAACTATTAACATGGGAAGAGAGAGGAAGCACACATGAGAGAGAAAGAGATTGGGGGAGTGAGTAAATTGATGAACAGCTTAGGCTTGTATCATTGAGCAACAATGAGAATACAATGGTGCAACAAATGAAAAGGGCCTCAAGGGGAGAAGCTCAGAAAATGAGGTTTTAGGTACCAGCAACTCAACCTCTTTTGTCTGTTTTCTTCCCATAAATAATCATGTTGTGCATCTATATTTATTGTAATAAGCCCAATTCAGAGAAATCGGATCCATAGCTGAACAGAAAACAAAGGGGAACTGTTCAGCTATGCAGCAGTTTGCCATGTCTCCCACACCACTGAAAGAGCCACTGTATTACCTTCTGTCCTCGACTCCTGGGGGTATTCTTTTCTCATGGTGATGTCCAATATTACATTTAAAGCCATAATACTGCAACTGCAATGGGCTGTCTCAGAAATGTCATGGATCAGTCATAATCTCTGAAGAACATACAATACATAGTGGACTGACAGAATTTATAAAGTAATCCACAGTGGAAATGGTTTTTTGTGGTTTTATTTACCTTTTTTTCAGTACCTCATTGAGGTTGTAATGATTGCTTAAGTCTTTTGAAAGTGAGTTTTGTCAGATGTAGTCTGATATAAGTTGTAGATGATGACTGTACTCTATTAGGGTGGCTATTTCTCAGTTTACAGAACAGTTTTCTGTGTTTACACTACCTGTCAGAAATTGACTAGCTGGCTTAAAACAAAAATAGGTTTTTTAAAAGAGTATAGTTATTATTACTAAGTTACTTTTTTGTAGTTTAAAAGTTAGTTTCGACATAGAAAATTAAACGACTAAGGATAAAGGAAGTAAGACTACCCTTCGACTAGTATGATCTTTTTGTCCACAGCTGTCATGATAAAGATAATGAGTAAAATCAGTTGTTTTCTCTTTTGATCTGTATGTTTATACATGAAATTAAACTAAATGGCATTTTGCAACATTTGATTTATTCTAGGAATTTACCTAGATGTAAAAATACATTAGGTTTTGCAACCCCATGGAAAAGCACATTTTTTCATATGTATTTTAGTGGGCATTAGACTATTATGAACTATGACTAATGATCTAAAGAGCTGAGGGGTTAAGAGAAAATATTTAAACGTATTGAAGTGCCCTGTTTTGAAATATTTCCTATAAAAGACTTTTTCTGTAAATTTGATTCAGGTTCAACTATCAAGTGTCATCGGTCATTCCTACCATATCATGTCTTTAAATTCCAATTAAGTTTGATTTCTCAGTTCTAAAAAGCCTAGGAAGTGTCAAAAGAAACTCTCTTTCAAGGGCTTCATCTACTAGAGATTTCTCCCTCATTGTTTCTTCAAACAGATGAGTGCTGCATACCTTGACTCCAGCCATGACAACACAATTCCCATGAAGCAGCCCTTAAAAATCACTCTGGAGCTCACACAGCAGGAGACTGAAGAACATAAACCCAGTGTAAGCCCAAGCTTCCTTACACATAATTCCTCAGCTCCGTGGGGCTGCATGCCCCTCTTTGGCCCACCCTGGTGTACCCTTGTTGCAGGAGTGTGGCAAAAATGGGGACTCTGAATCGATCCAGGTCTATTCTGGGCCTCTGCAAGTGTCTGAGGGAACTCTGTCTGACAAAAACACTGAGCATGTAATATGCTCAGAGGACTTCTTTAAATCTAAGCAATCCGGGTGAAAAACCAAAAAAGGGAACAGCACCTTCTTCTTTCCACGCCCTTCCCAAATAGCTGTACTCTGCACCCAGTGCAGTGGGGAGTAGATGTGCTACTCAGCAATCCTCCCCATCAAGGACACAGCAACGCTCAGTTTACTTTATACAGACTGACACATTTAGGCCTTCATGGAGCTGTAAAATTTCATTTTGCCTCAATGACACTTCCAGTGTTCTGAAAGGGAAGCTTTGAATGCCAGTTTTCACCCAGAAAATGACTTCCCAGAAAATTTAAGTAAAACAGAACAAAACATAACACTATATACTTGCATTTGCTTCTTTTTACTTCTTACATGAAAGGTATTGACTGACACCTCTCTCCCTTGTTGATAAGCTTCACTGTGTGTAGTGTACCTAATAATAATCTTCACATAAATGGAGTTGTGAAGATATCACAACCTTATTGTTACTAATTTTTAATAGATATTGTAATGAGCAATAAAGTATAATTTATTTTAATTAAGTACTCTCGTAGATGTGCATAGAGTTTTAAAACACTTTCACACCAAGCTTAAGTATGATCTAATTTTACTGTCTTTTGTTGAGCTGTGCTCTGGATTCCCAGCCAGTCTTAAGGGAAGAAGGAAGAAAAAGGACGATGCAAGCAGAGAAACTGTCAAGCAATGAAAATACAACTTTAAAAAGTGTATTCCAAGTAGAAATTTGAAAGAAATGAAGTTTTCTTCAGTTATGACTTACTTTCATGCTTCTTTTGGAATCTTCCTTGGATTGTACCTGTCAGCAACAAGCTCTTTAAAACTGGGCTTATCTCTGCTTGGAATTTGGGTTTGATTGTCCAGGTGGGATAAGGGTTTGACTTATAAATCCCAGTGGTAGTATCAAGTTAAAAGGTCTCTTCAGGGCCTCTTGGCACTTTCTGTTGGTAGCACAATAACTGTATTTCATGACATTGTCCAGGATATGGAGCCCAAGCAACAGAGAAGGCATTATTATCCACAACCTCCCTGTACTGGTTCAATACCCTATTTCTTTTCACCACAAAATGTCTGTTCTCCTGGCTGTCAAATCTCAAGATTTTTCTACAGATTAGATTCCAGATTTCAGAGATTCTTGCCTACTCCCTCCCCCTGTTCCTATAGCTGTCTTTTTCCAGTTGTTCATTCACAGAGTGTCTTTATAATTGAAAGGCCTTGGAAACTGTTGCCTGACCTACCCAAGTTTCTCCAGCTTATGTGACATTTCAAGGAGCATCTCAAGCCTGAAATAACTAATATATAACCAGAGGAACACAGTGAGGCTCACTGTCCTGATATCCAGTGCCCCCAAATGCAGCAGATCCCAGCCTCTTTTCAATTAATTGCATCTACCATACTGGTAAGGGTGGTATCTGAGAAGTTGTTGTACAGGGATGAAATAGAGGCACACAAAATGAGAACAAGTATCAACATCTGCCTTTGTCAAGATGTCAGGGAGGAACTTTTCTTTCTTCTGTGGAAGAAATGACTGTGCCTTTGGTAGGACATTCTGTCCCAGCCTATAATGTAAAGCAATAACAATCCACACAGAAAGAAATGAAAGAGTCACAAAAAATTTCTGTGAATTAAATGAAGTTCCCACCACAGATCTATGTACCAGAATCAGCAGCAGAAAAAAGCAGAAGAAAAGGATTGCCCTCCCTCTATTCCTCTTGGGACTCCAGCTGGAGTACTGCAATCACATCTGGGATTCCCCAACATAAGAAGGACATGAATCTGCTGAACAAAGCCCAGAGGAGGCCACAAAGGGAGGGAGCAACTCTCTAATGAAGATAGTATGAGAGGATTTGGGTTGTTTAGCCCTAGAAAAGAGAAGTCTCTAGTGAGACCTTAGAGCACTTTCCAGTACCTAAAGGGGCTGCAGGAAAGCTGGAGAGGGACTTTTACAATAACATGTAATGACAGAACAATGGACAATGGCTTTAAAGTGACAGAGGGCAGGTTTAGATTAGATATTAAGAAGAAATGCTTTGAAATTTTCAAGGCCAGATTGAAAGGGGCTTTGAGACACCTGGTCTAGTGAAAAGTCTTCCTGTCCACGACAGGAAGGTTGAAACCAAATCATGTATCCAAAGCAGTCTATGATTCCATGATGTCATTGAAAACCTGTACATTTAAAAGAGCTTCTTTTGCAAATAATTTCAAACACACAGCCTAATGGTAAAACAGCAAAGCATCATTTTGCCCCATTGTAACATCACACATCTCCATGCCCATGACTGGATTCATTAAATGAAATGTGCATAATTAAAGGAAATGTACATAATTCTTACTTTCTGCCTTGAACCTACCCTGAGCAATGGCGGGGGCGGGGAGGGCCTCAGGTTTGAACCAGAAATGGGATAGTTGCTTTCTTTTTTTTTTTTTTTTTTAATTTGGAGAAAGTAAGCTAAATTCAGCATTCAAAATTAAACCACATCAACAATTGTCTTCCACCTTCTGTTATCTCAATATTGGAAGTTTCCTTGTCAGCATAGAATTTGTCAGCTGCTGACTTGTAGTGATTTGCTTTCAAATATTAGCAGTCCCTAGCTTGTGAGTAGGTGGACATATCCTTGAGTATTCATGTGCTAGTATGGCAGAGGGTTAGAGGCAGCTGTTCATACAACTTCATTAAAATTGTCTCACAGAAGTTTTGGAAGCATTTCTTATTACTGTTTATTAGTCAAAATTATGTTATGATATCATCATGCATTGAATTGTCCTGCCACAACCTTCTCTTGGCATATGAATAGAGAAAATGCAGAGATTGCAATATACTCAGATTTCTCAGCATTTTCCACATGTTTATCTGCTCCCATGCACTTTTGCTCCACAATGGATCCACACTGTGGCATTCTTATACAAGTGTCCAGTGGCAGGGGCACACATGCACCCCCAGGGACAATCCCCTTACTCTGTATCCTCAATACATGGAAGTAAATACAGCAGCACACTTCCTCTGTGACAGAAGATGATGAGGTGCACACGTGGATGCACATCTACCATGTGTGGGACCAGCTGTGCCAGCTGCTGTAATTACTGCCAGTGGAGGATCAATACAGTACAACACAATTCTCCTTTGGTGAGAGCAGTATCTGAGAGGAGTAAGTTTGGACTTTATATTATTGTTTTTGTAGAAAGGACATCAGCTTCTTCTAGAGCAGAGTGTGAAAAATGATGCTCCAGTCATCCTGTTAAAGATGTTAATTACCAGTGCAGGTTGGTCATTGTTTTAGGAGGAAAATACATGGATACAAATCAAGCTGGTCTGCAGTGTGGATGCTCATTTTTGTGTTTATAAAACTAAACTACTTATCACTGAGCGCCTTGGTGGAGGTAAGCTTTGCAATGAAGAAAGGGTTATTTTCTCTAAATATATCTTCTTATTCTAGGATTTATATGAAAATCCCAGTTAGGCCACGCTATGGTAGCACCACTAGTCAGTCAGGAAAAATGCAAATAATTTCTTTGGGGAGTGAGAAGTAGACAACACAGAACAAAGTCCTTCCCAAAACTCTGGCCATCCTCAGGAAGGTGAAAGGTATGAGGAGAGTTTGGGATGAGAGATATGGGTGTAATTTCTTTTTTCTGAAGGAGCATTGCGCATAGAGGGGAAAAAAACCAACAACAGAAAACCCCCAGATGTTTCAAGGAAGAAGATGGAAATCCAAGGACAGACAGAAAGGGGTGAAAATCTCAAAAAGAGCTAAAAATAGTGTATTTGGGTAAAACATGAGATAAATCTTTAGTGTGGGTACTTGGTTATGGTTTTGTTTGAAACAAAATATTGCACACATTCTTGAGGTAGACAAATAATTATATGAAAGAGCTGCCTGACTTCCTCAGCAATTCTTCAATATGCAAGACGCTGATTTTAGCTAAGTGCTTATTAAAAATTAACACTCTCTTCCATTGGCTTGTGAGAACATTTACTGAATTAGTAAGACTTTACTTTGTTTTTACTTTGTTATTAATATATCCTCAGATATTCTAACTCATATTATTTGCATTCCATAAAAAGATGCTTGTAAAATTAGTTTTAGAGCCATGTTTTGAAACAAAGAGTTTAGAGATAAATAAATTGAAAGGTTTTTTGTGCTTTTCTACAGAATGGTGTCTTGGCACACAGCAGAATAGCTTGCTTACTTATTTGGATTTACAGCCTAGAATGAAAATGAAAGAAAAGCTATGTAGAATAGAAAGCAGAAAAGAATTAACTTCAACAAAACTGGAATGAAACTCCTGCAGATTTTGCCAGGTCTATTGTTTCAGCTGCCAGGTTTCTTCATCTTGTGCCAGGTTCTCTCTCTAGATGCTGGTTAATTTTTCCATACATCAAATGCTTCACACCTGATTAGATTGGCTTTTACACTGCTAGAAGGACAGGACATTGCTAACCTGCCATGACTAGAAGCCAGACTATCTTTTGAAACATTGGCTCTGTTTGGAGGCTCTCTTAGGGACACCTTGTGGAGGGTAATCAATTTCCATCAGGACAGGAGTTCAGCCTCTCTCTTGTGACCGTCATAATATAATTTTTAATTATCCTCAAGAAATTTTACTGTGTATTTCCACCAGCTGTGCCTGACTCCTTTCATTCTGCTCTTCTGACAGCAGTAGTTTTGCCCATCTCAGACGGTTTCCAGTGAGCTCCTGCATTCTGAAATGCATTGTCTTCTGTTTTAAGTGGCCAGAACCTTTCTGTCAGTGACCTAGTTTCTTTTCCATGCACTCACACATTTATTAGATTGGCTTCATCATGAATCATTAATTACCAAACATTTTTTTTGTGGCTTTTTTTCCTAGGAGTTGTTTGTAACATGAAGCGGTTTCTTTTTCACTCTCCTTACAATGAAATAAAGTGTAAAAGTTGTGTGATAGATTTGTGCCTAAAGGGAAGCCATTGGGTCAGTGATGACTACCTTTTATTCAGCTGCTTTTTGCTTCCAGACCTTGCTTTAGAGAGGGATATATCGGCGTTTATTTATCCTTGCCCCTCCCTTGGAAAGTTGTCCTGCAGGAATTCAAATCTTATGCTATTTTCTGGGCCATCTGGAAGGCAGTAGAGGTGAAAAAAATGTCTACTATCTCTGTTCAGTCCAAATGGAAGACTTTTCAATCAAAATTGAGTAGTTTCTTGAGGAATTTCAAGATCCGAGAATCCAGTTAGACTGCAGAGGGAATGTGCTGCTAAACCAGCAGTAAAGGCATCGTTGGGAAATAGTGTACATTTTAAGCAGATGAAGTAAAAACTAATCAGCATGTTCTGCAGAATTTGATATGAGAGAGATTGCACCACTGCCACCATGCCATGAAGTTATATAAGTAACTTCCAGTATTTTCCATCCAGGAAAATAAGGTGTGGGGCTCAGTATGAGTCTCAATTTTTTACACCAGGCTTAGTTCAGAATTTCTGAGATGCCTACTCTGCAAGATTTCAGACTCACTCATCCAGTCACTGGCATTTCCTTTTTATTAGATGAGGTATCTAGGGTAATTAGGTGAATCCCATTCCTTGGCACCAAACCATCCTTATCTATCCAGGAAGAAACTTGAGTACCCCACAAGCTCAGCAGCCTCTTCTGCAGGCAGGAATTCTGGCTTGCCAGTGTAAGGACCAGCTCCCACTCCTGGACTTGTGACTGTCATCAGCCTGCTGTGAAACAGCCTTCAAAAACCTCCTCAGGCCCTCTCCTGCTTTGCTCAGGAACTGCATTTTAACTGCATTTTAACTTCATTTACCTGCATTTTAATTCAGGCCCCAGACCATGGTACTCACCTGAGCTGTACTGTGGCCATGTCTGCCTGGCCACAGACTTCTGAACCCAAGATCTACTGCCAATGACTTCCTGGCTCCACTTTGGACCTGCCTCATCCCTGTGGATCTGTCCAGTGATCTCTTTATAATCCCTGGCCCTGTTCCACTCTTCACATTGGGAACACCTATATGTTCCTCACTATACTCACTTCCTTCTCCTTTCAGTTTACCATAAAGCTTTTATTTTATTGTAGAAAATACATGAGGTTCAGTGTGGAATTTAATATATTTCCCCTTCCTTTCAGTGCATTACTTTCTTTTTTAAAATCGTAAGGGCATGGAATTTTTATAAGATGATGGGCATTACGAAAGAAATGCAATTATATGCTTAGAAATGAAACTTTTGGACTGAAAGTCTGAGATGTTCAATTGTTCCTTGATATATCTTTGTATATCTCTGTCCTTTTACTATGATTCCATGATTGCATAGTGTGATGTAAGTCCTTTTTCAAGAAAGACCTCAAGCACATCTTCAGGTTCATCCTATTCGGGAAATCACTTCAACATAAGTTTCAAGGATATCCTTTAATGCTTTTTCTGCTTTGTTTGCTTTACTGGGCCTACTTTGAAAAGTTTGAGTAGACTGACTCTGAAAAGGAGGGTCACTCCTAAGAACTTACATTGCTGGTAGATTATTAAGGTCATCCAAAATGTGTGCACAGTATTGAAATAAACACAACATTCATTCTGTAATATATATGGGGTTTTTTTCATACAGATTGACACTTTGAAAGCATTCAGGTGTTTCAAAATAGTTCATTCAATTTTGTTTTCTTGCCACAAAAGTCAAGAGCCTGTCAGTTGCTCTTTCCTGGAACACAAAACACTCACAACTCCCTTCTGAGTCAAGCATCAGTGAAGGGGAAATGGATATTAGGAGAAAAATTAGTTACATAGTCCAGAATTTTTCAAGAAGCAACTTTCAACTGTTGAAAAGATGTTCTTGAGGCTTACTTTACTTTTGAGAGTAATGAATTTGCCTTCACATTGGTGTAAAGTGTTAGGTATAATGTACTTTTCTGCAAAACTTTTAGACAGAAATCCAAGAAGGTTTATATATATACATATATAAAAATTAATATTATTTATATTTATATAATTAATATTTCACTAGCAGATTATATGTATAGGCTTCAGCAGGATCTGCATCTAGTATTCCAACATAAATCAATTTTCTTCTTAGAGCCATTTAGTACCTGCAAAATACATAAAAGAAACTGCTTATACTCTGTATTCCTAAACCATATACTGTGTATATGGTTTAAAATGGAGGACAGAGAAAAATCTTGATCTATAGTTACTGATCCACTGCATGTGTTTAATTTTAAGTGGGACTTGGCAGTTACAAGTGATTCCTGTGTGTTTCTCAATGCGTTTTTTGTTCATCAATGCACACAGTCACACATAATTCACCAAGCTCAGGGGAGCCAGACCCTTGCTAAAATGAGATTTAAAAGAGAAATAGTTTCACTCTAGCCTCCAGTTTTCTTTTTACTAGCAAGCACTGTTGTACACTGTTCTGCCCTAGTAGCTGTGGTTGCTTTTTGTGAAGTGCATGTGGCCCAGTCCAAGCGGATTTCCCAGACTTGGACTTTGTATTATGCACATGATGCAGACCTCCCTGTGTAGAGGTGTCTGTTTTCCCCTGTGCAGGGCAGCCTGAGGCTGGTACTGGTTCCCTCTCCTCTCCTGACTTTTGAGATGTTTTAAATACATTACAAGACTCTGGTGCATTTGTGAGCTTTGGCAAGTGACTGGTAGGGTGAGGAGGACTGATGAACATAGCCATAGATCAGTCCTGACAAAAATTCATATTTTGGAGGCCTTCCAACTCTAGTACTTCTCCTATGTCTAATATTTTATACAAATACTTAAATGGGCTTCAGGAAAGAGAATTTGGCTCCCTTTGTCTTCAGTGTGGGATACAGGCACAGTTACAAAGAGCCACACCCACCATGGTTCTGACCATAGCCTTTAAGCCCTTCCCTGTTACAAATATCCCCAGCTGTTTTGTCAGACCTGTTCCAGGAAAAAGCTTTTACCGTGTCTGCCAACCTGTAGGACATTACACATTCAGCAGAGCACAGAAAAAACTGCAATTTTCATGTGAAGAAAAACAGTTAATCTGGCTGTAGACTAAATAGAAACAAGAAGAGAAGCAACAGGCAGTCAGACTTAAAATACAGTTGTCCTAGGTAAACAGAAATTGCTTTATGAGCCCAGCATGTACAGCCAATTTTCTACTGTGCATTGAGAAAAAAACTTGCAAATATGGGACTTCTGGCAATGGAAACTTGCCTAATATAGCAGGTCAGATACATGTGAGAAGTTTTTATCTGCATAATGGTGCATGGTGGCAGATTACTTTTCTTAACCGCATATAATTTTATTGCAACATTAATGAGGTATAGCTTTTAAGGGTGAAAGGTATAACCTAATATCATTTGAGGAGGGAAGGACAGACCCAATCTAACCCATGGGGACGTTTTTCTAAATTACATGGTATAATATGCTCTTGTTTCTCTTCCAGGAAGGTACTGTAAATACGGCCAAATTTCTTTGTCTGCAAATATGGAGGTAGCACTGACTAATCAATACAAGTAGCAAAGGAGAGGGGCAGCTCTGACCAACTGTGGCAAGTTTAGACCACTTCTGATACCAAATTGAGTAGTTAAGACAAAAGTGCATTATCAGTGATCTAGGAAAATTATATTTTATACCTCTTTGTAAGCATTTCCTTCTGAGTGAATTTTTACATAGTTCTCATCAATTTCTATCAATAAATATAGGTTCTTCTCACATGGTGTCCTAAACACTCACCCTGATATCAACTTGTCCTAAGTGTAACCCTGTGATCTATATGCCTCTTAGAATTAATGATCTTCATTGTGCTAAGAATGATCATCTTAAATATAGTGTGTTTTCAAGATCCAGTGACACATTTCAGAACTATTTGGCACCTGCCTGACCCCCAGCCTACTCCTAGACTTATATTGCATGATACTTGCTCTATTTTAGATGCTGTTCAGCGTTACTAAGCTCAGCCCTCTTCCTAGTCCGCAAGAGACCTAGAAAACATAGAAAAACCAAGGACTTCAACTTTTTTGGGCATCCTAATCAAATTCTACTTTGTTCTCAACAATCCTCCCTGCTGCAGGTATTGTAGGAATATAATTTCCTCAGTCCTCATCAGAAATATTTCTATCTCTTTTAATAGAATCAAACTATAAAGTCAGTTTTTCTATCCAAGTTGCCAAAACCCGTCACTTAACTACTAAACAGGCCAAAGCCACATCTATCAGAGCTCTCATCAATAAACCTTTTTGTGAAGTGATTCTTGACTGCATTCAAGCTTTTGGTCTTTTAAAAACCTAATGGCAGGTCCAGATCTTTCATCTCTAGTCTTCTGAAAACTAACCATGGCCCCAGTCTCAGACCATCCATTCACAAGTCATCCAAAATCACTGATGTCTGATATTCTGAACATCAAACCTGACTGATAGGAGGCCCTTCCTCATGACCTGTGGTCAAATAAGAGTTATGTATGGATCACTGTCTATAGTTGTGCTAGATTCACCTTTCAGGAAAACAAGAGATTTATTTCCTTGCATTCAGGTGGCAAGAAACTAGGATGAGAGCTGGAGCCAGCTAGCTGTTAAGAGCTAGAATTTAGTTAAAGACCATTTTTGTCACTGTGATTCAACCAAGTGACTGTTATCTCTGTTCTGTCAAACCCTTGTCATTGCATCCTAGTCCCATGAGCAAGTCATTTGTGCCAAAGAACCTACAGAGGGATATTTCCCATCAGGAGCAGCACTTACTCTAGAAATGAAGTTTCTTAGGATTTGTCCACACACTACATTGTATTTGGCACTCTCTTCACCAGAGACCGAGCTGAAGGATTTTATAATATTCGATCCACAGGAGACACAGAATTGAAGAAGTGTTTCACTCTGCTGACAGTTAGATCTGTAGCTTTGAGGATTACAATTTCCATCTAACTCTTGAAACCCAACTCTCCCTAACCTTGTCTTAACTGCAGCTGTTTGATCCACGTCTATGAAGAACTGACTGTTTAAGCATTTGGCCCTATTGAAAAAGAATGAGCATTAAACCTTGTGTATCTGGAATAATGACGCTTTAGTGTGGTCCTACACTGGATTATAGGAGTGCACATTCTCAGATCAGGATTAGTTCTGGAATCCCTCTATGGCAGCCTGAATAGGCCTGCTCGTTTTGAGCAAATCACTTAGCATTTCTGCTCCTTAAATTGTTTGGGTGGGGACAGATGGCTGTGACAGACCTTGTATATTCTCCTCTTCACAGCTTCTCCAATAGTCCGTAAACCCAATCTCCAACACCCTAGAATTTCAGTTCTTGGCTTTGTATCACCAAAAATTGCTACTGTGCCAAATTTGGAAAGCAGAGTAGGTTTTGAAATATGGAAAAGTATCCAGTAGGGACCAAGCTAAAGCTATCATATTCATTGAACAGATTATAAACCATATTTAAAACGATTTCTCCATGGGTTAAAATCGGGTTCATTAAGAAAAGATTTAACTGTTCCCCATGCCTTTGTCTTGGTGCAGCAGAAAAAAAAATCTGAAAATGTGATAGCTCTGTGCTCCACTGAACAGAATAAAATCTTTCATGTAAGTCAAACTTCAGTTCTCTACTAGTAAAATCCTACATGCCCCTTTATAGCACATGTTTATTCTGTAGTGGAAACGACACAAATCCTTAATACAGCATCAGTGCTGCCTATTGAGCTTTGTATTCTTATAAATGTTCCCATGGGAAATCTGAAGTTTGGCACCAGTAGACTGTAGTTTTAAAATATCACAGATGGGGTGGAACCCAGCATCATGTTGCTTATTACTCTGGTGATCTATCTAAATGGTATTCTTTGCTGCTGAAATCTAATAAAAATAACATTTTTGAACTATTAGAGATTGGATTAAAGCTCCTAATTGTCTCTTTCATAACCAAGGAAGGTCCATATTAATAATTCTTTCCAGAGCCATTGAAAAGAAGACATCTGTTTCAGCATACATTGTGAAACTCAAATCTGTCCAGTGCAGTTTTATTCATTTGTTACTTTCCATGAACAAATGTGACTGCACATTTATTTAAATCTTTAGAAATGTGGATGAACAAACAGAAGACAAAGTAAAGTTAAACCTGAATTGGAGACATGCTGTTATGGAAGAAACATTTCCACCCGCAGTAGGTGGTTTCTGCCCTTGCAATAACCCACTGCAATAATTCTGATATAGTCAAACTGTGCCTCTTGTATTCACTGCCTCAAATGGATGGACAGTTCCAAAAAGATTGCAAATATCCCACTTGTTTAGTAAAAGGTCATAGGAAAAAGAGAAGAAATGCCAGGCACAGAGACTGACCTATTCAGAATATAATCACACCTTTCTTTAAAAAGACATACATTAAAAAGGGTAGATATCTTACTGCATACTCCCTGATTTTGTAATGCAGCTGCCATGTGTAAAACTTTCAGAACTGAAGAGGGCATCAAGTTTTATTATTCTGCCACCATTTATACTTAAATTATTAACAGTGTGCAGAAGTATAACGAAATTTTATTTTTGGTGTAATCAGGCAGCAGTTTTCTGGATTTGAGCCATTGCTAAGATGACATGAGGGTGACAGTCACAAAAGTGCTGCCCTCTGCTTGCTATAGCTCTTACAGAATGACCACTTTCAATATCCCCAAGCACAGATTTGGCAACATTACGTCTTTATGACTGAAAAAACTAAGTTAATTCTGACCCACACCCCCCAGAATAAAACCAAACCAACCAAAGGAAATGACTGACTGGAGGAGAGGACATGGACAAAGGAGAAGATGACAAACTTAGAAAAAAGTAGGTGAAATAATGTTCCAAAGTGACAAATCTGGAATGCCTGCTCATCTTGGCTTCACAGACAATGGTAGGAAAGTAGAGGCTCTGCTCATGTTTTATTAGAGACCATATATTGTCTAAGCTGAGAGTACAGAAAAACTACTCTCCTTTTGATTTCTTGATGTCTGTGCCCCTGAGGGGCAAATTTGGGAGCAAAATAAACCTTAATGTAAGTGTAAAGATGTGTGTCTTATTGCTGTAACAGCAGAACTAAAGTCCAAAAAACTAGAGATTTTTTTTCTATAAATGATCTATTTATATTAGGAGGAAAGAATGGCATTTACCATTTACAGGTGGAGTAAAGAAGAGCTTACAAGAGCTTCTACTATGTAGACTGTATATTGGTGATGATCCTTATTTTCACCTAATAAGGTTTACAAAGAGACCTGTTGTTGGAACATCAAATCTCCAGAAAAGTGCATGTTCATAGCACAGCAAAAAGTTATGATAATACTGTTTTAATTAGGTAGCAATTTTCAGCAGCCACTGCCATGAAACTAATCAGTATTTTGTACCAAAAGCCTGGCACTCATAGTTGGTGTCTCCGAACTATAATAGTCCTTTACAATTTTACACAGTGTCTTCCACCCCCAGATAGCTTTTACATTTTGTATGTACACAGTATCAGACCTGGTAGGCTGTCTGGAGGAGGCACTTAGCAGGCAGCTGACCTGAAAGACCCTGCATGGAGTACAGAGAAAAAAAAGCCAGTGTTGCCTCTTGGGGTTCCCTAGTATATCTACAGTGTTACCAGAAAGTTCAGGAAGTTGCATCTGTCAAGTGTGAAATTCTTAAGCTCAGAAAATGCCCACTTGGAGAATTAGGAAACACCTGGACATTTTCATCTGCCAGAATGCTCTCATCTCTACATCATATGCAATAAATGTAGCCTATACATGCATTTTTTCAGAAATGTTTTATTGCCCATTTGTTTAAATCCACATTTTATGTTTATAACCTTTCAAAGGTGTGAAAGCAGTACTTGTTCTATATTAACAATATGTTTATTTATTACCAATGGCATGATTTTTGGCCTTTTAATGCCAATGCTCTGCTCTTGAATGTTACAAAGTTGTATACGCTCTATTCTGTGTTTTTATAAATCTCAAACTAAGATGACAATGAGGGGTTAAATGCAGTTTAAAAAATATTAAATAACTTGTTTCTCTGATGTTTTAATTTGCAGCCTTGACCATGATCAGGAGAGTAAATAAATTTATTACAGCTGTGGATGAGTATTCAGCCCTGAGACCTGAGTTTTGTATTCAAAGGGATGTGTTGAAAGTTAAACAAACTCATCAGAGTCACCTTAAGTACATGAACATTTCTGCATTTTGCAGTTACACAGATTGGTCCAAAAACAACACCACAAGGTTATACAATAAGACACTGAAACAGCCAAGGGACAAAAGAACACTGTCAGAATCACTACAGTGCAGCTACAGAGCACTTTATAAAGTAATATGAGTAATTGCATGCAACAATTGCCAATATCCACAAATTCTAACCACGTCTGTAGTGCAGTAGGTGAGGAATGCTGTGGCAGACTTTTAAATGATGATCGTCCTCGGCAATTCCAACCTTGACATTTCCTTGCAGAAATTTCTCCTGCATCTGACCTGCATTACTGAAAGTGACTTAGTACTGACAAATTTTGTAAAATTGAAGTATTTTGAGTCCTCATTGTTCTAGCTAATGTTCTGATAATTTTTTTTCTGATTTACAAATATCTCCACAGACTTCCTTTAGCTGACAGGCCCCCAGGTACTGTGGAGATGGGGTAGGGATCTTGGTTTTGTTTTGTTTCAGAAATAAACCCAAGACAGTGTTGGAGTCAGGTAGTGGTGGATTTTCCATTAGTATTAATAAGAAAAATATTTTGGAAAAACCTCAGTATCTAGAGCAGCAACAAAGGTCTACTGTCATTTCCTCAAAGGAGTTTCTCAGAGTCAAAAGCTGTAAATTGCAGAGAAAAACAAAGAGGATGCTTTTACTCAATTAATTAACTACAACTTCTCTAAAACAAGAAAAAATACAGTAAGCAAGTTTTTGATGCAGCAGAAAGAGTCTTAAAATATTTGCTCTACCTTTCCTCTAAGTTGAAAAATGGCTCATTCCTTCTCTAAACCTCATGCTTTATTCCCAGAGGAGTATAGAAAATCATAATAATACCTAAGCCTTTTTGCTAAGTAGAAATAAAACCATTTACTGACACTGTGAGATAGTCAAAAGGATGAACAGTTCCAAGCAGAATAGTGATTGTGGGCTTAAATCCAAAGATGGAAGAGTTGGTTTGTGGAAAACCAAACTATGAAGTCCACCTTTTAGTGCCATAGTGGCTCCTGAATTGTAATGACAATCACTTTGGTCAGTGATCTCCAGAGTGGAGGAGTACTGGACAAGAATTAACTATCAGCTTCAGAACAAGCTAATATCTGAGGACTGGTGGTGCAGATGGAAAATTCAAATTCATGTATCAGTGACTAAGCTAAGAAGCCAAGCATTCCGTTGCAGAATTTCCCAACTAAATGTTTGGTAACTGGTGCATTTCACCCCTAATTCTTCATTTTGCGTAAAAGCACATTTTCCAGCTAGATACTGTTCATTAAAAAAGAACACCACCACCACCACGAACAAAGCAAACAAAAACTACCACCCCAAATTTAAGCCAGCTTTATTTGGGAGTAAAGGGGCAGACTGTTATGAACACTCACACGAAAAAAGAAAACATGTCTAAACATGCTACTGCTTGAAAAATGGTCATGTCAATTGAGGACACTGGGAAAAAAAATTTCCTTACATACTGAAGTGTTAAAGCCAGAAGATAAACTAGATGTTGTTCATAGTCCTTTTTTTTTTTTTTTCTTCCAGGGATATTAGATAGAACAGTAAATAATAGTACAAATGAGAATAGAACTTTTTTGCTGTTTGACATAAAATTCATAATGGAAAACTAATATAGTTACAATAATAAATCTTCTAAATGTAGAGAATTCCCTCACTCCAGTGTTGTGTTATTAATTCAGTAGCATAACACTTTATGTGACAGTTGGTAGCAAAACTTGAACTCAGATTATTAATAACCTTTCCACAGCCTATCATTAATGTCAGTGGGTGTGGTTTAGGAGTTTTATTTTGGCAAGTGTAATATGTTAACATATTAACTGACTGCTCGTATAGTCAGAGCAGGGATGTTAACCAGGGAAGGCATTTCACGCCACTTCTGAAGGCACTAAAAATAAACTGCTACTTACCAACTCAGACAACTTGGTAAATGTCTGATTCCCTCAGCCTCTCAAGTGCTACATCAGCGCTTACTCTAGAGTTTAAGACATTTCTTTCAGTAAGCATTTACACAGAAGAGGACAGTTTGGCTACAGGACATTTGCAGCAGACAAATCATGTCAGTGATATCTTGTCAAGTTTAACATCCTGTGAAGGCAACCGGTGTCAGTATGTGCTGCTGAAAGGAGGCTGAGATCGGTCTGTGGAGCTGCTGCCTGTTGACCCAGACCAAAGGGCACAGATTCAGATATTTGCATCTTCTGTTAGGCAGTGGGGACTGCTTTTGAGTGATTCTGTCACATGTAATACCTTTGCTGCTGATACAGTTGGTACTCTGTAAGAGGCCACTGCATGAGCTTGGAATGGCATATAAATTAAACTTCCTGCATGAAAAACTGGATGAGCCCTTCAAAATTTGCTCTGAAATAAGAAGTGAGCACAAAAGTAGACTGGTAGAGGTCAATTAAAATTTCCCATTGCCATTCTTTGTTCTGGAAAGAACAAAGTTCCTTTGCCCTCTTTGGTGTACAGGTACCACAGGGTAGTAGTCATTATTCAAGGTTGTCCAAGACTCTCCTAATTCATAAGAGACAATACCAAGGGAGGTTTTATGCTCCCTCTTTTGGTATTGATAAATCTGGAGTTAGGCAGAATGCAAAAAACTGTGCATGCAAGTTACCTTGAAGAGATCTTGTTCCTTCTCCTCCTACTAGCCTGGGGATGCACACGTAGACCATTGCTGACAGATGCTTACTGAAGCTAGGTTTTAAAGGACAGAGGGTCTCTTAAAATCACTGTGTTTCACTGCTAAAGGCTGGTCAACTATTTTAATACTAGGTGAAACAATTTTTTCATCTCCTAAGAGCCGCCATAAATGTCTCACGTTACAAAGATTATTATTTCTGCTGCTCTCACTGGATACATAAAAAGTTGATCACTGTCTTCTTTATATTTAGTAAAAGAAATATCACTTTTCAGGCTAAGCAATCATTTTTCTTTCAACTTTTCTTTATGTTATACTTTCTACTTATTTTATAATTCTTGGTTGCTGGATTCATATTTTATTAATTTTCTTTTCTAATGGGTGATGAGATTGCTGAATTATCCTTGGTCTGTCCTCGCAGTTTAATTTGTTGAGTCCAATTTTTATTACTTTCTGTCTCATAGTCTTTTCATCTGGGTTATCTTTTCTCTTGTGTGTTTATTAATGCATTGTTTAGACAGTTTTAAAAGCTTTACTAATAACAAGCTAATTTAGATCTATTACTTACCACCAACAAAAAGAGCAGTTTTTCTCTCACAGAAAATTATACAGGCTTGACATGGTACTTCCTCAAAATCTGTGTTTCTTGTCAACTTATCCTTTCAACACTTAGTTTTGGATGGATATTTTGTAAGAATAATGGTAGCATCAATTTTTGTTGTATGTGTTCTGACAACTGTAGCCACTAGTTTGTCTCATGAGTGTGGTGGTGTTCACAGGGGTCCCAGGACAAGAGAAGGGACGAGAATGTTGACTCTATGTTTCAGAAAACTTGATTTATTATTTTATGATATATTATATTAAAACTATACTAAGAGAATAGAAGAAAAGATTTCACCAGAAAGCTTGAAAGCAAAAAAAAAAAGAATAGAACCAATAACAAAAGCTCGTAACTCTCAGAGAGTCTGAGCCAGCTGACTGTGATTAGCCATTAATTAGAAACAACTAACATGGACCAATCAAAGATGGACTTGTTGCATTCCACAGCAGCAAATAGTTATTGTTTACATTTTGTTCTTGAAGCCTCTCAGCTTCTCAGGAGAAAAAATCCTAGCAAAAAGGTTTTTCATAGCTACACATGAGCAACACCCTAAAACTGCTTCGTTCCCTTTGCAAGCTGAGTACTTTTTTTTCACTGAGCACATTTTCTCCCATGTGGAATCATTCTGCATCTCTAACAGTTGTTTGGTTTTTTTTTTTATAATTCTAGTATTCTATGTATAGAACTTCAGTGCGTTTACTAAACCTTAACTTTTCTGGTTTTAGTCTACTAGCTTCCTTTTCTGTCCTGATACCTTTTCTTTTGTTGAAGATTTGTTGGGTATCTTTTCATATTTAACCTCTTGTCTGGGCAAAATGCACTGGGTAGTACAGTCTGCATCTCCTCATAGGGTTACTTTTCTATTAAGAAATGGACCTGATTTGCCTGTGTTTTTCTTTGACTTCCAAAGGACTTTAAAATTTCATTGGAGATGTTAAAGTGTGTGAAAGGAGATGATGATTCATTTCTGTTTAATATTTTGCCTGAATTCAGAGAGATGGGACAGCTGTAAAAATATAGTGTAATTAGTTTGTACTGCAGAAGATTTGCTTAAGATATATAAGGGACATATCATGGTACTAATGACAACTTTCTCCTTTCTTCTCTACAAATATTACTGCACCTTGAACATGTAATTAACTCGATAGGACTCTTGTTTTCCCAATACCCATGTAAAGACAGCACAAAAATAAGAACTGATATCAAACATTTTTTATATAGTTGATATGATCATACTGCACTGTTCATGTTAGTAGGCTAACTGAATGGAGTGATATTACAATAAATAATGTCTTGCAATAAATGACGTATATTGTGACAAATTATTTTCATAATGACATTCAACTAAATGACAAGTAATTTTCCCAATTTTCATACCACACCAAATGCTTTTCTCTATGCCCAGGTCTGATTTCAAAATGTACTTCAGTACTGAACTTTCTTTTGAAACGTAAAACTTCAAATTCCAAAATGCTTAATGAAATGGACTATTTTCTTAAATTGTAAATGGACTGTATTCTTACATTGTGTTCCCATTTTAAAGTTCATTAAAATGTATTTAAATTATTTTTTTCAGCTCAATTTTTTTTTTTTTTTTGTGAACAACAAAGTGACAGACTGAGATTTGATTACAATTGCAAACACTTCCCATATTCCTAGGTCAGAATTTCTGTACATCTGGAACAGATGAGTTACTTTCAGTGGTACAAATTACCCAAGGCAATTAAAGACAATGAGATAGTTAAAAGTCAAAAAATAAAAAAAGAAGTTAAGGGCAATAAATAACTTCCTATTACTTTAATGCCACTGGGCATTTAATGAAGATGTTCTGATAACATGGAAATTTCATAAACTTGTTTTTTTAATGTCCTCCTTAGAGATATTTGACTACCATCATTTGATGAAATTTCTGAGTCTTAGATGCAAAACCCCTGCCCTTCCTTTTCCCACCTGATTGCTGGTGAGAAAACTGCCAGAAATCCCTGATTTTTTTCCCATCTCAAGGCCATACCTCTGCAATACACTTAAACAACATTGGTACTCTTCAAGTTTTGAGTTAGTGGGACATGAAAGATTTTTTTTTCTTGATGTTATTCCTGGAGTATAAGACATAAGGATACAAAATTACATAGCAGGCATCTCAAAAATAATGTAGACCTGTAGGATATATATCCCTCATGTCATGCTGTCTCAATGCCAGGCAGGTTGCAGTGTGCATCCAGGGCTCTCCCCTTGTGGGCCCTATAGAAATCCTGAAATAATTATTAAAATCTTTTTGTTCGACACAGAAAAGCTGCAGGGTACAAAGCATAAGAAGCTAAATGGAAAGAGACAGGTAGGCTGTGTGGGCTTTTTTTTGTCTTTCATCCCTCTGAGTAATATATCCAGCAGTAGATGTGTAGACATGCCAAATGAAATAATAATATGGTTATTTTGGAATTAGGAAAAGCTCCAGTTCTAAAGACTGAAAACTGACAGAAAGACAAGAAACAGCAGAGGTTGTATTATTCGTGCATATAATGTTCACTTAAAAGCACAAAGAGTTAATCTTATCATCCTACACATGGCTGCATTTATAAAAGATAAAAATCACAAACAAGTAATGCACAGTTACTTGTTACATATTCTTCCCATTACAGTTGACAGGTTCATTAATCATAGAGTGTATTTTACTATTAGAAGCTGTAAAGAAGATCAAATCTCTTGTAATTTTTCTTCTTCTTTTCTATTTGATAAGTGTGTTGTTTCAATGTGCAGATAAAATATAATGTCAGTCACAAACTGTCCCAAGGGAATTGCAACTCTCCAGTTAGAAAATTCATTCTTATTTGCAATGTAAAATTCCAAGGAAAATGCATCATTTCCTTTTTAACCTGACCATCAGACTGAGTAAAATGCACATGCCTGGGTATTCACAAAAGAAGCAATCCAGAATGTAGTGCATGTGGATATGAGCAATGTTTAACTAATAGAAATATTGCTTACTGCATGTTGAAAGCATTAACTATGAATACCCCTATTCATAACATCACATTGATTCATAATTAAAGCCCTGTGAAAATTATAGAGAAAGTTGACATGTTTCACAAGCTGTTCATGGTAAATGTAGCAAATTTTACAGTTTGTTGTGACTTGCCAATAAAGAAATCTCGGGAAGAAAGATTAAAAAAATGATTCTACAATACTGAATCTTAGCAAGTGTGACTAAAACAAATGATGACCTATGTAGAAGCCTTAGACCCATTTTTTAAAAGAAAATTATGAAAGCTTCTATTTTAGAATAAGCAGTCTAACATGTCTAATGAAAAACATTTTGGTTGATGTGCAGCAGTAAATTCTCACCTATGTAAGAAGCCGGAAAGCCTCAAGAAATAAAAATAACTCAACCTTCTGAACCAATGAAAGTGAAACCAAGGACTGCATAGCTGTATGAACCTGTGAAGGTACATACTGAATTCTTACTCTTATTTCCTTTTTAAAGAGGATCAATAGTAATTCTTAGCCATTCTGATTTGTGTGACATTGTAATGTGTACATGGTCTGCCTCATGTTAAGATTTCCACATCAGATATCCCTCTAAATATTTAGAAAGAAATGTTTTGAGCTAGAATATAGTAGGTGATATCCTGAAGTGCGTGGGGATCAAGATGCTTTTCCACAAAACTTTTCAGAAGAATCAGGGAATGTTTGAAGATCTCTGTTTTAAATGTCTTCATGAAGGGAGAAAAAACAGCATATGGTGTGGAATATCCCTTTGTTCACTTGGGGTCAGCTGTCCCAGCTGTGCCCTCTCCCAACTCCTTGAGCACCCCCAGCCTCCTCACCAGCGTGGCAGCATGAAAAATAGAAAAGATTTGGCTCTGGGTAAGCCCTGCTCAGCAAAAACGAAAACATCTCTGAATTATCAACACTGTTTTCAAATCAAATCCAAAACACAGCCCCACACCAGACACTATGAACAAAATTAGCTCCATCACAGCCAAAACCAGCACAGGGAGACCTGAGCTTGCTAAGGTAATTTATTAGGTGAGTGAATAGTTTGAAGTAGTTAAGGAGGGGTGTAGGGCTGCTGTACTTTAGAAAATGAGATTAAATGACTGCTAGTCACTTGTACTTTAAGGTGAGATATGCAAAAGGGCTGTAAAACCACCTCCAAGAGCAGTTGTGAGGCTGGAGGAAGCTCAGTAAAATTAGGAAATCAAGATTATTAGCCACCATTAAATGTAACATTGCTGATACCCTTGACTTTTTTTCTCTTGGACTTTCAATTTTTAAAAAAATGTATCCCTAAAAGAAATTGATATGTCAAAGTCTAAATTGGGAGTGCTTAAAATAAATGACGTATTTGGGTAAGACATGACAACACTTGGATAATTGCGAATTGTTAATATACTAGTTGAAGAGGTAAGGACAAATCCTGTGGTTTTTTTAAGGAGACATATTTGTATGTAAAGTTATAATCTTACATTGACAGTCTTTTTGAATTTAAACTGAAGTCTTACCAGTGTATATAAGAATGTATTTAATTTGCACTCAATACAAATGAGTATGTGCCATGTGTTCATGAAAAATCAAATCAGCAGGCTTCTCAGCTGGTGACATAGGAATTTAGCTGTTGGAAGCTTTATCTGTGGAAGGCAAACCAGCCAATGATATTTGAATGAGAGAAGGTGGGAAAATGCAGCCGAGCTGAAAAAGTGGTAAAAAATTACTTCAGCAGATGTGAGCAAAGCATCATCTACAAATGTTAGGCAGAGAAGTGAAAAGTATCCAGAGGGGACATTTCATGAAAGTGATGTTCCTTTTTTTTAATTTTTTTTTTTTGTGTAGCAGTAATGATACCATTGATTTCAAACAAAAAGCAAGCTGTGACAAACATTGTGAGAGACAGTCATGTCAGAGGTAGATGCAAGCAGTTGAATCTACAGTAGGAAAGAAAACTTAAGT
This sequence comes from Haemorhous mexicanus, assembly GCF_027477595.1. Taxonomy (NCBI): domain Eukaryota; kingdom Metazoa; phylum Chordata; class Aves; order Passeriformes; family Fringillidae; genus Haemorhous; species Haemorhous mexicanus. Next base: position 120,972,068 of record NC_082341.1, read on the forward strand.
ACAAAAGATGGTGAATGATTTTCTGTGAGAAGAATAAATTGCAGAAAAGTTTACAGATTGAACAGGGCTTTTTGTGCTGCTAGTCTTTTACTTCATGCTCTGCACAATCCTACTATGAAAATCTATTGAAAGCTTCTTGGGAAAAACATACCATATGCTGGTGCCATACCTGGTTTAGATCAACAGCAGAAAAAGCTACTTACCAAATCTTCTTGAAAGTCATATGAGACTGTTGCTGCGCTGTTTCCATTCAAAGACTGCTTGACCTTTTGGGAAAAAAATCCACCAGTCTATTTCTCTCAGGATATTTCTCATGTACAATCAAATAAAAAGTAAGTTAAACTTAGAATGCTTCTTCTTGTTTTACATACTTTGTTTTCATGGTTATGTGTACAGAAAAAATGCAAGTACATTTTCTAGGTTTGTTCCCTGAATCATTTTGAGGAACATTTGTTGATAGTTGTGACATAAAGGAGTTGAAAGATCTATCTGAGGGACTGTCATGGTTTTTATGTATGGCAAGCTGATGCACAAGAGGTGATACCTTTGTGTAATCAACACCTTTCATAGCAGCACTATCTTGGTCCTGTGGGAAAAAAGAATTACAGCTTTGGCAATGGACTCAAGCTTTTTAAATCTCTTTTAGTCTGTTTTACTTTTTCAGAAAATATCAGTTGGGGGATGGTGTGAACATTACATCCCTGCAAGAGACCCCTCCTGAAATTTGAGACGTTTTTCCATTGGCTGAATGTTTTGCTATTCCAGTGTTAATTTACTGAGGCAGCGTGCTTTGAACACAGCCAAGCCAAATACACTCTGTATCAATTAGGTTTTGGAATATGATTCCCATTTTAAAGACAAGTTATTCATAAGGATGAAGTTCAGTGTAATTTATGATGAGATACCCAAAACCAAATTGTTTTCCAGTGTTATTATTGCTTTAAGGAGTCTACTTGTGCCTACTAGGAGTGTAATAATTCTTTTACTTACAAGTATGTTTTCAAGAATGACATAGCAAAGAATCGGGAAAGGCAAACCCAGAAAAGTTTCATTTCAGACCAAAGCACCTGTTGGAAGGGACCCACAAGGATCATCAAGACAACTCCCTGCCCTGCACATCATCATCCCCAAGAGTCACACCATGTGCCTGAGAGCGTTGTCCAAACACTCCTTGACTTCTGTGAGTCTTGGGGCTCTGACCACTTCCCTGGGGAGCCTGTTCCAGTGCCCAAACACCCTGTGGGTGAAGAACCCTTTCCTGAGATCCAGCTTAAACCTCCTCTGACACAATTTCAGGCCATTCCCTCAGGTCATGTCACTGGTCACCACAGATCATTGTCTTCTCTCACTCTCCTCCTTACAAGGAAGCTGTAGACTGTGGTGAGGACTCCTCTCAGTCTCCTCTTTTCCAGGCTGAACAGACCAGACCTTCCTCATATGGCTTCCCCTCAAGGCTCTTCACCATCCTCATTGCCTTCCTTTGGATGCCCCTTTTGAGAAAATAAGTTGAAACAAATCCGCTGAGTAGTTCTCTTTTTCTTATCTATGACAACCTTCTAGGAAAAATAATACTACTGTCTTTGTGAGATTCAGAGGAATCTAAGAGAAGTGTTAAGCTGTAGCTTATTTCTCAGTGTGTGAAATAAACTATATACTGAGTGTATACCTATGTATTTATGTAGGTAGGTATCCTGAGGACATGTTTAGCAAATCCTCAATTACACCATGCGTATGTAAGGAACCCTGATTTCCTTTAATAAACTTAAAACCATTTGAAAGCACATGTGCCATGAAATATTTTGACATAATTAAACACAATAAATTAAATACAATTACAAGCACTCTGTATCAACAGATTTCACCACTCTGTTGTACTATCTCTGGCATTCTGTTAGCTTCTTGAAGTCTAGGGTACTGCCTCAGGGTGAAATATTTATCGTGAAGAATACGCATTGCAAGTTATGCCAGTAAGAAATTGTTATATTCTGCAATGTTAGCCAGAAAAAAGGCCTGGTGGTGACAGGCTTTTGAGTGTCTTCAGGGAGTCTACTTGTGCATGAACAATTCTGCTTGTATTTCTCTTCTCTGAGCTATTTAGTGTTTCTTCCACCATGTGGTCTAAAAAGACATCCTATGAAACCTGACTGACCCCTGCTGAGTTCTCCTCAGGGTTGTCTATGTTGTGTGTGCTCCAGTGACTCATTATTTATGAAACAGTTAATAGGGGAACTAGAATATTACACTCAATATGTGTTTTGGGCACTTTTCTGTCCAGTTAGGTTATCTTGCCAATAATTACTCTTGCAACTCTATAGCCACCATGGTTCCCCATGTTTTTCTTATAAAGGAAATCAAGTTTCCATCTAATACCTTCATATTCTCACTTCATATCTGATCACCCTGATAACTCTTAATCAAGTGCAACGGCTTCTTAAACAATCCCACCCAAATATTTCACTTCAATGAGAAGGGAGGAGCCCTTGTAAATACCCTTAGGTACCAAAGTACCATCTAATATCTACCCCCAAAGAACCTAAAGTATCATTTCACTTATAAAATGTTACCTTTGAAGTAAAAGGTGAAGTTATTTACTCCAAATGTCATAAGTATCACTTAGATAATTATTTTAAGAAAAAGAACTTGTGTGGTGGTTATTTTCTTGGCAATCTCTGCCTCTCTCTCACTAGTACGGACTGAAATAATTTTCTGTCAGTAATAATGACAGTAAATTAATGGACTAAGAATCTGTTTGTCCTAAAACCAAGAGATTATTCAGGAACCCCTGAAGCTGATTGTGCTTAGTGAGAGAGGAGGGAAGTACCTCTTAACAGTGCTTTTACAATAGCTGCCTTAATTTGTCATAGCACAGCAGTCTTTCTAATTGTTGGGTTTGGTCTTTTTTTTTCTTTCTTTGGGATAGGATATGTAGCATAGGCTATTTTCCTCTTGGGAATTAACAAATATTGTTAAAATGTTTATTGTTTTTCTTGAAGTGGTATAATCGCCAAAATCCCTTTTGTTAACTCTGTCTTTTATTGATATTACCGATTTTTAAGATATTTGGAAAATGACAATATATTTAAGCAGAAGGTATCATACTAGGTTATGTTCTGCTCTGACATATGCATGTCCATTTAAAATGAAAGTCTATTGGAGAAATGGCTTTTGGGGACAAGCAACTAAATTTTAAGGAAAACTGACCAGACTGGATTTAATTTCTGAATATGACTGAGTGATCCTCATCTTTTTTTTACTGAAGCCCTTTGTTCCTAAACACTGTTAAAATTATCTAATTCTTATACTGTTATAAGCTAAGTCTCAAGACCAGCTTATTATTTATTAATCCTGTGAGACAAAATAGGAAAAAATACAAGGATGCAAATTAACCACCAAAAGACAAAGCATGTGTTTGTATATTGAAATAATTTACTTCTAATAAATGGATGGTGGACAATTAATTTGCAATTTTTCCCCACAACTTTGTCTGGATATTTTCCTTAGACACTCTTACACATCTGTAGGGGAACTGCAGTTATAAATTCAGTATTGCATTATTTAAGGCATTCACAGTTTTATTGGCACACCTCCTCCTGCTTTAAAAATAAATTTTTTGATCCATTGTGATTCTTCTCAAATCAGAATTACACCATCAGCAAACTTTTTTAGTTAGCATTCTTTCAGCAGAATACACAAGAACTTTATTCTGGCATCCAATGACTGATGGAAAAATTTCCAATCACTATCATTAATGAAGAAGGCACTTTTAAGGAGAAAAATAATACCAGAGAGAAAACAAAAGGAAACAGTTTTGTTGTGCTTCTCCACTTTACAGCTGTAGGCCCCTTGCCTTCAGGGGCCTCTTCTTCTGACTGACTTGTGTGAGACTCAGTATGGAAGCACAGTGGCCACCCACAAGTGAGGAGAATGCTTTTATTAATCAGGCATCCGTCTTGGAGTTTGCAAAGCCACTTGAAGCTACTGTACCTGCCTGATAACCATTTGCTTCTAACAGCTCACAAAAAAACCCTGTGTCTGATGAGAATATACAACAGACCACCTGCTTCAATTATCCTGGAACAGACTGTCTGGAAATGATCCTGAATTAGAAACATTTGGATCTATTTCCTTGTCTAAAAATTCCCCTTGGAATTAGACAACACATAAGAGCTAGAACTTACAGGTTATCTGTTACCTTGCACAGTCAGCTGTTGTCTCCTTCTTTGCCACACTGTGAATTTTATTCTTTTTAAAGGTCTGGTTGTAATGTAATTTTCAGAGTTACCTGTGTGACTTGTGAAATTTAACATTATAATAACATGCACACAGAATATTTTTTAGAATAGAGATGTAATTCTGGGTCAATGTATTCAGCATGACATGTTCTCATCCTATTTTAAATTGCACAGTTGAAATTGTCCTAAGTCAACAGATTGAATTGCCCAAATCCTATTTCTCTTATTTGAAGTAAAATAGCTCAGAAATTTTTACCCAGTGATACATAAGGTTCCTATAACTGCTGAGAGGGTATTCTAAAATGATTGCGAGTTGAAAATGTGTTGCAGTATAATATTTATGACATTCAACTTGCTTAGACTATCAGAAAGAAGATCAAGAAGTGATTTGATTATGGTGTGCAAGTATCTACACGAGGAAGAGTAACTGATGCTAAAGGCTCTTCAATCTGGGGCAGAAAAGACATAGCATAATAAAAGCCAATTGGTAGTCTTTAAATATATGCAAATTCAGGGGGAAAAAAACCCATTTCACTCTATTTTAACAGGAAAAATAGCTAAATATTGAAACAAACTATCAACGAATATTTTAAGTACTTCCACTCCTGAAGCGTTTTTAAATCAAAACTAGGTGTCTCTGAGAGGAATGTTTTCACAAACACAAGCTTTTGTGTTCACTTTGGTGTAAGTATGAAATTTGACTGCTCATGATACATATGAGGTCAAGCTACTGGTACAATTGACTGTCTGGCCTTAAACCCTGTGTATCTATGAATAATTTAACAATACATCTTTGCTTGTTTTGTAAATTCACCTACAATTTGTGTCATAATGATTTCCTCTCAAAAATATTTGTTGATTTGTTATATCTATCTACAACTGTTTTCCCATTCTTCTTTTTCTACTAATATGAGAAAATATTTGTTTGTGTTGCCTGTTTGAATTTGTATGCAGACAAAAATTTAGGTCTATTAAGACAAATAATAGTCTTTAAAACAGTACTGATAAAATTACTTCAGGCCACGTATTCCTTCATTTACAATGCTCTTGTTTACTGCAACTTTCTCAAGGCTACATCTTACTACTGATATACAATCAAACCCGGTAAATGTTGCACTGACTTATCTGATCCAGACATTACTCAGTTCTATTTCATTTCTGTTGTTTGTTTTTAGTTCTTTCTTTACCATGTCACCCTAATGGATATACAAAAAGCCTTGGAAGTATATTTTTCCTTGGCTCCTTGGTGCTGCTCCCTGTGGTAGTTTACAACTATAACTAGGTTACCTGTGGTGTAGCTGCCCCTTGCTTTGCACTTTATACAATTAGTTATGCTACAGCAAGTACATGCAGGCAGTACTCTCTTTATAATACCCAATAACCCTGATTTTATACATAAATAATGTTTTATACCTTTAACTAGACCTTAGGCATTGGAAATCCAAAGATGGACTGTTTGAATATCAAATTTAAGTTAAATTCTGTTTTGCTTTCAAACCTTAAAACAAACTTGTCAAAATTTGAGTCTTACTAACAACAGACTATTATCGTCCCTTGCTCTTGCTAAAACACGATCTCTAAAACCCATCTGTAAAACACGCTGTTACAGAATAATACAAGACAGAGATTAACTAACTTCCACAAATGTCACATTGTCACTTTCACATTAGTCACATTGCAAAAGGCACTACTGGAAATGTATGGATACCGTTAATGAAAATCAATATAAGAGACATGCACTGTCCAGACCTAAAAATGTCTGAAACTTTACCATGCAGATTGAGGGTCTATATTAAAAGAATCCAAAAGCACAGAAGCTTCACAGCTTCAATAAGCATTGCATTCTTTAAAATTATGATTTATTTTCCTTTGTCATTAAAAGTATTGTTTTATTATATGCTGTATACTCTGCTGCATAGTAGCACTGAAAAAGTACACTTAGTCTTCTCCAGAGGAACATTTGCTCAGTAGTGGTAACTGATAATGTGAATTGTCAGTTTGGTTCCTTTCTGTTTTGTACAACTACTTTTATAGTTGTCTTCAGGGTAAGCCAAGAAAAATGCATATTGAAAGTCTTGCACTGTATCTTTTTCTTTTAGAAAACAGTCACCTTTTATAGACCAGATTTGATGAAACCTCAAGTCCTCAGAGAACAGATTTAACTGTGATTGTTCTGTTTTAAGAGCAGGGCATGAATTCTCTGTGAGAGACCAGGCCAGGAAGTTCTTGACTACAGAATCCAAGAAGGGATTGGTGGAGTGATTACCGCCTAAAGATGGCAAGTCTGGAATGAGTCGTTTGTATTAGTTTTCTTTTTTGTTACAGCTCTGTCATGAGAACAGAATCACGTTGTGGCAGTTGATATTCTCCTTGCAGATGCTGTCACAAGAGAAAAACACAAAAGTATGAGTAGCTACCCATGCCCATGAAGACATCTGAACGCCAGTCTTCTTTAACCTTTTATACACTTAGCATTGTGACTGACGAGGCATTCCAGTAGGCATTCCTCCTCCTTCCCCAAAGTTGTTGGGCCTGTACAGGGGAATCAAAGAATGACAGATAATCAAATGGCAAAGCACAGTAAAGGGCAAAGGTAGTGAAATTTATTCCAGTCTTTTGCTGCAAGTATGGGACTTTTCACATTTACAGCCTATGTGGGCAAAGGCTGCAGAGCTAAAAACATATCAGGACATGAAAATATTGGATCAATTATGATTATAATGATAATAGTAAAAATTATCATGAGCCCCAGGCACCTCTTTAAAGTATCTGTCTTTAATAGAGTAAGTTCAGCAATGCTTCCATGCTATATTTCAGGGTAGAACCTGTCCAGCAAAGATGTTGAAATATTATTTCTACATATTCTTTTTTTTCCTCTCTTTGTAATATCACCAGCTTCATGAATGTCTTTCTCTCTGTGCTCTCACATATTTATGCCTTCATAAAATTTTTGAAAATCTTTTCCATGTATCCTTGACACTGGTCCAGAATTAACACTTTTGAACTCTCTTCCTCCTGACTTGTTTTGCTCAAATGTTGCCTGTTGAATTCAGTTCAAAGTGACTGGGTAGCTTGGCCATTGTCTTGGCTGAGGTTTTTGTTTTTTTTTTTTTTTTTTTTTTGCTTTATAATCCATTACTTTACATACTTAATTTCAAAATTCTAGCATATAGTCCAAATTGAAAGTTGTGCAGGAGCAACAACCCACAGCTTAATGAGTATTGCAGTAGGAATTGTAAGGAGTTGTAGCATTGCAGAATATCATACTAGAAATCATGAGGAATTACAAGGAGCATAACCTGAGCCCTGCTACTTCTAAATATATTTTTTACTCATAAGAAGTGCACATTTCAGGCTCTTGGGAAGCTCTAGCTAGATCAGATATCATAGACCACTCTGTCAAACAGAATGTGTAAAAAATCATAAAATTTGTCCATATATGAAATTTGATTTATACATTACAGAAGTGTAGAAACAATTATTGACTTTACCTCTTGCCCCTTTAAAGAGATGGAAGTGTCTGGAGGTTCTTTCAGACAGGAGTAACTTAATTTGCCTTTTCTTTTTCTGTCCTAGTAGAGGGTAGTAGTCAAGGAAAGCCTCATTGCATGAGTTCTCAGGGAAGAAAACTCTATGCCTCCTTGGAAAATAAAAGTAAGTTTCTGGTAAAAAAGTTAGTAACACTCATTAAAGGCAATAAAATTATGTTTTTTAGCAATTCAGCCACTTATCACTAAGCTCTGATGCTGTAAATACTTATGACTGCTCATTACTGCAAGCTTGTAAGTAAACCTGAGTTCAGATTCTAAGAGGACAAAGTTATACACATGATGTATATATACTAGCTAACCATTAAAGGTCCCTTCCATCCCAAACCACTTTATGATTCTACATGAATAAGCATTTCAAGCATAAAAAGTGTCATTCCAAAACTATGTGAAAGATCAAATATTTGTTGTCTGGAATAAAACACAAAAACTTTCCAAACAGTGTTAAGACAATAATATAAAAGCAAATCTTAAATTGAAAACCTTCAAATGTGCAGTATGGTGGTATGCACACATGATGCAGTGTTTCTACAATTTTTGTAAGGGCAGTTGATTAGTATACCTACAAAATATTGTCCAGTTAGACAAGCAGATGTTGTCTTAGATAGCATGAGTTCTAATGTCATTATAGTGCAAGGACTTCATATCACCAGAGCTTCATACCTCCTTGATGTTTATCACAGGCAGCTCCTCTAAGCACTAAATGTTCCTGATCCTTACAGCAGTTACCTAACTCCTCATCCCACCAATCCACTCTTTTTTACCACTTGTCCTTATTGGCTACAGGTGTGGCCTGTTAAGATCAGGCCTGCTTCTAATCTTTAGTAATTGGTCCAGCTGCAACTCATTGGGGGATAAGAGTATCTTCTATACCACCTTCATTTACCCATACAGTATCCCCCTACAGCAGATGGTTAGGTGATTTTCGCCTGTTTACTGCCCCATTGGAATTGGTCCAGGGGCTTCTTTGTCCCATTTCTTTTTGTGTCTTAGATTCTGGCTGGAAAAAATTACGTCCCTGTAGTAGGTTCTCTTCTTGAAAATAAAACTAAGCAGTATTGTAGGAATGTGTTAGAAGGTTAGCACATTGCTCTAAAATCTAGGAAAAAAGGGTAGGAAAAATACTAAAGCTACAGCCATGTACTAGCAGTCTACAAAGCTACAAATATACATAAAATATATATATAAAACTTTAAAATCTTTGGTCACCGTATTCACTGTTCCCATTCTCTATAATTGTATTTATTCTTCAATTGAGAGATTTTTTTTTGTCACATAAATCTCTAGAAATGAGAAATATTGATATTTTATAAAATACTGTAAATATACAAAAATTTGCTGAAAAAGAGAACAGTAGCACAGGTTAGGTTCAGGTGACACTGCAAAATGGACAAAGGCACCACAACATGATGCTCTTGCTGCTCTGGTGCTGTGCAATAAATATGATGTACCAAATCAAAACACCCATCCAAAAAGTAAAAGACTGAACAAATTGTACTTGGAGGACATTTTTTCTTTAGTAAAGAGGCTATCTGTTTGTTTTCCCTGTCTAATTTAATGCAAATATATCATGAATGACATTTCTTTCTTTCCTTTCTCCCCTCCTCAAAATGCTTTCTCTGAAATATAATATCAAAACATCTGGTTTACACTATAGCCTTTTTTATGTTGACTGTCTGCTCTAGGGAGATCTTTGTTATGTAATACAATCTTAATTTGTAGTAACCAATTCTTTTCATATTAGCACAACAATATAATACCATTGGTGACATTCACTAGATTTGCCTTGGCAGTGATGGGAGTCAGATAAAGCAATAAAAGACTTAAAATGCAATTGTAAATTTATTATTTTACATACTGCCCATTTATTTTTGCAATTACATTGAAATAATATTCTCTCATAAAAGTCTTAGCTGGTCTACATGTCAATCTAGATATTTAGAATACCATTCTCTTTTCTGCATGCTTTTGGAAAAACTAAATATTAGCTAAATATTTTCCAATTCTTGAAATGTGATTTTCTAGGAGGTTATCAAAATAAATAAACAGAGGAGTTAAATACTCATGTTTAAAGGTGTTATCTTTTGTGATTTTGAACATCTCCCCTCAATACTGTTCTGTCTAAATCCCTGAAACCAAACTTTCATTGCTTCTAACTTAAAAAAAAAAAAAAAATCTGTTCTATTTGAGATTGTAGCTTTTTCTTTAAAGACACTCAGTTGCCTCAGCTTTACAAATCTGCAAAAAGTGACTCAGAGGCAGAGAGGAACACAATGGCTGACACCTTATAACTGTCTTGGGAGCTCACCCTTGACACTGGGTTTTCTGTCCACAAGGCTGAGTATTATCATCAGTCTCAATGAGTGCCAGGAACTTGTGTTAGATCTTACTTTTTCTATTATGGACATACAGCAGTAAGCACATATTGAAAACAAAGCAAGAAGAACAGGAACCTTACCAAACCAGAATATCACACTGAATGCCTTTCTTTGTCATGGCAAGGGAACAACAGGGAGAGTGACACTCACAGGCAGTACTGCCCTTGAATGCATCTCCTGCAAAGTGATAAAGCACTATAATCACAGAATATTCTGAGTTGGAGGGGACTCACAAGGATCATTGAATCCAACTCTGACGTGAATGGCCCATACAGAGATTAAATAATTTTGGTGCTGTTAGCACCATGCTCTGACCAGCTGAGCTAATCTCAGGGCCATAATATGAAAACACACATGGAAGAAAATTATTTCACTGAGTTTTTCATTGTAACCATCATTTGATCAACCACTTCCTTAGGTGGTACAACTGAAACAAGCTGATAGATTTTACTGAGCATTGTTCTTATTCCAAGAGAGACATTAATTTCCTGAAAAATATTCCAGTGTTTTCTGCTTTTAGAAGCCAAATATGACAAATATTTTATAATAACAGATTTTGCACAATTTTTTTCATGTTTTTACAAACCATCTAGCTAATTTATGCATTCTATAGCATGGTAGCATGTCACAAACATACCCTGCATTGTCTTCAGGAGGATTATAGGCATTGATAGATATTTATCTGCTACTACTTATTTTGAAGAAAACATCATGGGAAATTTCTTGCGCAAACTTCTTTTTTTTCTTTGGCCCAGCAAAATGAAATGTAAGCTGTGCATCTTGTATGCTATCAAAATTTTTGTGTTTTCCTTCCTTCCTTCCTTCCTTCCTTCCTTCCTTCCTTCCTTCCTTCCTTCCTTCCTTCCTTCCTTCCTTCCTTCCTTCCTTCCTTCCTTCCTTCCTTCCTTCCTTCCGCCACTTCCTTCCTTCCGCCACTTCCTTCCTTCCGCCACTTCCTTCCTTCCGCCACTTCCTTCCGCCACTTCCTTCTGCCACTTCCTTCCTTCCTTCCTTCCTTCCTTCCTTCCTTCCTTCCTTCCTTCCTTCCTTCCTTCCTTCCTTCCTTCCTTCCTTCCTTCCTTCCTTCCTTCCTTCCTTCCTTCCTTCCTTCCTTCCTTCCTTCCTTCCTTCCTTCCTTCCTTCCTTCCTTCCGCCACTTCCTTCCGCCACTTCCTTCCGCCACTTCCTTCCGCCACTTCCTTCCGCCACTTCCTTCCGCCACTTCCTTCCGCCACTTCCTTCCTTCCTTCCGCCACTTCCTTCCGCCACTTCCTTCTGCCACTTCCTTCCTTCCACCACTTCCTTCCTTCCTTCCTTCCTTCCTTCCTTCCTTCCTTCCTTCCTTCCTTCCTTCCTTCCTTCCTTCCTTCCTTCCTTCCTTCCTTCCGCCACTTCCTTCCGCCACTTCCTTCCGCCACTTCCTTCCGCCACTTCCTTCCGCCACTTCCTTCCGCCACTTCCTTCCTTCCTTCCGCCACTTCCTTCCGCCACTTCCTTCCGCCACTTCCTTCCTTCCGCCACTTCCTTCCTTCTGCCACTTCCTTCCTTCCGCCACTTCCTTCCGCCACTTCCTTCCTTCCACCACTTCCTTCCTTCCTTTTCTTGATTTTTAAAACTTTAATGAAATTATCATGTTTTATACTTATGGTACCAAAAAGGTAGCAAAACAAAAATTATCTCTTTAATAGACATTATTTTCTCTACCGACTTCTGCTATGAAGCCTGTAAAATTTTTTAAACACATACGCTGTTCCCCTTTTTTAAAGAAAATGTTAAAGCAACTTCTAGTAATCAGCATGTTATGAAGAATTTGATATTTCAGTCTTTTCTTCTTCTACCAGAGCAGAATACATTTTTAGGACATTAGGGCTGTCAGAGTCCTGTCTCATCATGTGACCTGTTAGTGTGACCCAATGACCTCACCTACAGCCTTACAAGCCTTGAAAATTCTCTGCCTTTGAGTTCTAAGGAGTTCTAGTAAATGTGTTGAAGTCTGTGGGTCAAACTCTATATTCTTTCCTTACAACAGGTAGGAAAATTACCATGTTTAGTTCTGCTTATTTGGGGATTGAGAAGGTAACAGCAAGATACAACCAACTTGTAGATGGTATCGAGGGTATCGAGAAAGAAGGTGGAGATGAAAGAAGGTGGAGATGAAATTTCACTAGTATTTTGAAATAAAGTAGCAGTACCTTGAAGAAGATATTTAGAACAGAAAAAATAAGATTATTTGTAAGTTCCCTCTTGTGGAATAAAAATATTTTTAAAATTCAATCAGGAATCAAGAGACTGCATATTTGCCGTGTTGAATTATTTTATTTCAGTAGTGTCAAAGAATTATAATGAAGTGAGAAAACTTAAATTATCTAGTTCAGCAGTCTCCCATTGACATTTTTCCCTTCCAGTGCTTTGATTTCAATGAAAGTACATTTTCATAGGAAAGGTACTGTTCCTCTCACCTTACTTTGTTCTAAAATAGCCCAGATTTGTACCCTTCCAGGTCATGCTGTGTAGTCTTTTTTTCCCTTGGGTGTTTGAAAATGAGCTGGAACTGAAAGGATAAGAAGTTATTGGAAAAAGAAGGAATTTGATGTATTAAATTGCCTGTGTTATCAGCAGTGGTGGTTGTATTGAAATTGCATTTCTATAATTAGACCTTATTTGTGATACATTTTTAACTGAAATATAATGTGCACAGTCATAGGAATTATGAATCCTTTCCAGTATAAATGTAGAACTATATCCAAATGTATAACTATTATGTCTAAACTAACAGATAACACTTGTTGGTTGGAGTCCCGTACCACCTTCTGGATCTCTGTTGCACCATCTCAAAAAAACAGGGGTCAGGTGCTGAATTTCGGCAGCTTTATGCAACTCTGAAGCTGTGGATAAGTGGCCTAACACTTGGGCTGGCAGAAATGCAATTATTTTACCATGGTCCACAATTCCCTATGATTTTCTCTAACTCATTAAGCCAGATTGTCGTTAGTTGTCAGGAAAGGCTGGGGTACTTTGTAGCGGCAACAATGCCGGCCCAGATGCAAAACCAGAGCTTGCTCTCACCAGTAGTAGCATGTGTTTCAAAGGTACAGGCCACATGGAGAGTATTCTTCACTAGGAAATTGTTTGATGGACCCAAGTATGGTGAAATGAAAGCAGAAAAGCCACGCCTGTGGTGGCAGCATGTTAAGAGCTGTTGTTGTGCCTGTGGAGTGCCAGCTGCTGCTGAGCCAGAGCACTTCTCTGCCTTCTGATCTTGTGGCCTGTGGCTCACAAGCCAAACAGAAGCCTCCTGATCTTTACATGACAAGGCAGAAGTGTGAAACAGTCTATATTTCTGTCAAAATGTGCTCTGTTAAACATATTGACCGGGCTTGGAAAAAACCATAAAAGCTGTGAGTAATATCTGTTAGGTGGTACCAGAATTTGAAGCTTTGCTAGAGCTTTCCAACAGCTAAGAGCATCATTGCTAATAAATCATTGGAAGTACCTAATGGGGAAATCAAAAAGATGAAAGCTCATTACAGAAAATGAACAGCCATTTTCCACTGTTTCTGCAGCAGGACCTTGTTATATATTTACATACGATTTCTAATATTAATATCACTGTGGTAAGATAAATCACTCCCCACACTTTTACATTTTTAATTACATTTTACTGCACTTGTTCTTTTGTTTACAATTAGCCAATAAAATATTTATTTTATCTTATATATAGGATGAGGTTTCTGTATTTTAATCAGATTTTCCACATAATCTTCCCCCCCACCTTCCTTTACTGTCTTTTTTAATGACCCTAAACACCACAGGATGTTTTTTTGTAGAAAATCTCATTATTTTTTAATGCATGGCTATTTATTAATGTATTGTGTATATAACACACTATGCATTTCTTTGCATTGATGAATACATTTACATCCACTTGAGAATAAGAATTCCCTTAAGGGCCAATCTCACAATTCTCTGAGTATGCTGCCAAAATATTGTGCGTCTGATGTTTTTCTGGTTTTTTGCGGTTTTTTGTAGTTTTTTTTAAGAGGCACAAAGAGGTCTGTTCTGATTTGCTGAGAAGATCTTTCTTCCAGTAGACAACGATCATTATTCATTTTCTGAATGTTGACCTGCGTGTGCTGTGGCAGAGATTACCAAAAAAGGCAGTCATATCTCAGCTGTGTTCTAATGAAAATGCTCTGACCTGTTCTTTCTTACTGCAAAAGGGGTAAACTGCTCCCACATCACTCTGATGCCAACACTGTTGTTTTGCAGTGGGAAGTAAGCATAGTTTTGTGCTAACAGCTAAGAAAATATTAAAGAAAATATTTTTCTGAAGGCACACCTTAATAACATAAGGCCTTAAAAAAATCCTACCAAAACCAACATGAAGTCATATGAATTCACCATATGGGAACTAAATGGAAGACATCCATTTGTGGGAATACAAAGAATTCAGTCATTTTCTGCATTTAAGATAACATGCAATGGGTACAGTTACTAGTGAGCTTTTTTGTACTTCAGTGACTTTAATCATAATTGGGAAAATTAATCTTGATTTTTTTTTTTCATATTTGGAATTAGTTTTTTTCATACATTTCATTCTTCATCTTGGCTAAAAAAATGAGCTAACTGCAATTTTTATGGCACTTAACTGTGCCAAAAATATTATTTTAAAATAATATTTTAAATTTATTTTAAAATATTATTTACCAAACTCAACAGACAATTCCTACTTCTTTTAATTTTTAGAAAGTAGTTTGGTGTGAATATTTAATGGCTGAAATATATTAAGTCAGGTCTCTTAACAGTTATCTGCAGGAACTTTTCACCCCAAGAGAGTCAAGCACAGACAGCCCTGCATCTCATGGAACCTTTTGAACAATACCTAATGAATCATCAAGTTTTCAACACTCACTGCAAACTCTACAGAAATTCATACTTAAAGCTAGCGAGCAATAGCAGGGGGCAAAAGAAAGATAGTAGTTCTGGAGACTCTGTGTCTCTATGACTAAAAATGGTCTTTTATTTTTGGGGCATAAGTCTACAGTGTAAATGAAGAATAACATTTTCTCTACACTACATGCAGAACTCCCTTAAGCATGTGGTGGGATAATTTAGCATAGTCTGTTCTGTTTTGAGGTGGCTGTGAAGGGTAAGGAAAATGGTTCCCCCACTGCTGTTTAAAAACCAAACGAATGAGCGTGTGTAAATATTTTCTTTAATCATCTAATGCACTCAGATGACTCCAAACTAGATTTCTCCAAGACATTATCATGTCCTGAATCTCTGTAACTGCTCTGCATGGAGCCTTTATGGTCTATTGGGTAAATAATACACAATTTTTAAATGATGCGAATACTTACATACTTGAGAAATCCTAACGTTTCCAATGGAGTAGTTATGTTGTGTAAATAACACACAAACTTAAAATTGTCCTATTACAAATTTATGCATAGTGTATCATATGTTTGTGTTTGTGGGAGAGATTAAAAAAATAAGCTGATCTGTTCCTGATACATTCCTCTGTTTTTCAGATGCTCTTAATTTGATTTAGCTACTAAACACATTGTTTTTCCTTCTAGATATGTTTGTGTATTCCAGGAAACTTGATACTGTGAATGGAAGAAGCAAACAGAAAGCTAGTATATGACCTAAACCTATACTAATTTCAATTGTGCAAACCCTTGCAGATGAAGAAATATATAATACCCCCCTCTCACACAAAGGTCCAATAAAAATGAGTCCAGTATTTTTATGTGGTTTTCTTATCAATTTATGCCTCCTAGAGAATTTTTTGGGTTGTCTTCATTTATACTACCTCATGCTAAAAAGTAACAAAAGTAGATGGAATAGCATTTACACAATTTTTTTCTGTTCCTTTTCCTGAAAAATAGTAGGGAATTATTGTCATAACCTTAAAGAGGAAAAAACCAGACTAGTGTATGTGTGACTTTGATTCATCCTCTGCATTTTGCAGAACTCTCTTACAGTCCTTTAAAATGTAAGGCCACTAATAACTTACCTAAACAAGGTTACAATACTTCAGCACATGTTCCCCACTCCTGCTTTTATCTTAAAACATTTTCTCAATTTCTCTTCAATATTCTTCTTTCC
The DNA here is from genome assembly GCF_027477595.1 of Haemorhous mexicanus. Classification (NCBI taxonomy): domain Eukaryota; kingdom Metazoa; phylum Chordata; class Aves; order Passeriformes; family Fringillidae; genus Haemorhous; species Haemorhous mexicanus. The sequence continues at coordinate 120,988,337 of NC_082341.1, forward strand.
TACTGCCAGTCCATTAGATCTTTTTTGAGTTGATTCCTTCATTCATAATGTTATCTCATTGTCTTTTGAGGCCAATTATCCTCTTTTGAATCTTCACTTCTCTACATAAGGCTCATCAAATTCTTCCAGCTCTGGCAGCAGCAAGCTCTTCAACAGCTTTTATCCTTGAAATCAAACAGGTTTGGTGGAGATGTGGGTCAAGTGAAGCCAAAATCCTTTATATGAAAGTATAGGCTGTAGTCCACCAAAAGAGGGATGGTAGCATCCCACCAGTCCAAAGTGAGTTTAGTCAGATAAGACTGATTTAGCTCCCCCCTTACAGGTTTGTCTCTCTTTAAACCTGTAACAGGAGAACCAGATGATGCAATACATAGGCATCACAGATCCATGAGGCTGGTCCTTTTTTTCTTTTCCCTTTTTTTAAATAAAATAATTTGGGGGTTTTACAATTTATTAATATGGTGGGGTTTTCCATTTATTATCAGGATGTTTCCTTTTAAGCCAGCATTTACTGTAGCTAATAACTCATTTATTAGAGCTTCTGTGGACTAGATATTTTATCAGGATGATTAAATAACAAATAGGAAATTACACACTGGTAACACCCAGCTTTAAAAGATTTGGAGAGATTATTGTTGGGTAAATAAACATTAGCAACAACCACATTAATACTTCCAAATCATTTGGAGAAAGTTTATCTGAGATAAAAATGCATTGTGACATAAACTATCTTCCTAGGAAGATTGCTTACACTATGATCTGAAAATTATTTTTATATTAAGGGCACTAAACAGCAACAGACAGAAGAAAAGGACTAGGGAAGATGGACACATACATGAGTTTTCAAAATGAATGATCTGGAACCATCGTTCTTCTTCCTGTCAATAGCACAGTTACTTCAGGAAATACAACTCACACATGTGTTTCTGTAATTAAATTTCTAATTTTTGTAGATTATTTTTAATTATATGCTTATTCTGATTTCACAATTATTCTGCATGAACATTTCCTATTGAGTTCAATCAGAGTGTGTATGATGGGTCAATAAGAATATAGGGATTATTAGTCACTATTACACATACACATGGACACATTTGCCCATGCAAATAATTGGATATATCCAAATAACTAGTGAGGTTGAAAATTATTGCCATTTGCTTACTCTGAATGTCATGGCATTAGTGTGCATTGTTCCAAACTATATGTGAATTCTGCCAAATGAGTAGCAAAACCTTGCTCCAAGACAAATTGAAAGGCACAAGCAGGTAACTATAAAGTATACTACAGAACAAAATAGCATCTTGTCTTCATTGTGGCAGTGCCTCAAGAATGGTGGAGTCTAGAAATTTTTCAAGAACATTATGACCATGGTTACAGCACAGTCTTTAAACTGGAAGATGGATTGGATGTAACCAAGTAGACATAGCAAAAATATTGACATTTCATAAGTTGTCTGATGCAAAGTTCTGCCTCTTGATGTGTATAGAGCACAGTAAGACTTGACCCTTACCATAAAAATTCACAATCTAAGCAAAGCTGATTTTAGAAAGACACAGTAACTGCAATTTATTGCCTGAGATCCCATAATCCAGAGATCCTCACTAGATTTCAGTAGGTTTCCATCTTGGCAACCCACTAGTGCCACATGGAAACTTATAGACCCAGAATATCTTCATAGGTGAGAGAGAGAGAGAGACAAGATAGTTCAAGGGATAATTGCTTTCATCCATACAGAATGCTGAGTTGAAGATTAAATAAATTACTTTGTAGACGAGCCTATTTTTCTACATTGTTGACAAAAGGAATCTGAAATGTCTGGAGTTATCTATACTGTCCATGTCTATAGTTATACCTTGATTTGGTCAGCTAAATCCAGTCCTAAGTATTTTTTCTCATGCTCTGGCTGACTTATTTAGCCATTATTATTTCATCTAATTTACCCAGCCTGACCTATTTTTTTTCCTTTTAAAGAGCAGCTTACTCTGATTCATCAGTGATAAACCAGGCAGAGCCAGGGCAGGAAGAGTTGCCATTTTATTCTTGAAGACTTGAACCTCCTACAAATTCTTCAGTACAGGACAGTAGCAAAGTAGTATTTAAGGAAATGAACAGACTTCCTTCTGTTGTTTTCAGTAATAATAAATTATTTAGGAATTTAATCTCAAATTTTTCATGCTTTCTTTCCATCTCCCACTGGAACCACTTAGAACCTGATCCAAAGCTCTTCTAAAGTTTATGTTTCTAAAGAATTCAACACAAAGAGAATTTTATTTTTGCATACATAATTTCCTTTAAAAATTCAGAGGAATAAAAATGAATATTCCTACATAAGGGTGAAAAGGAAAATTAGGACCAGATGACAAAATATGTAGCAACTTTACTTCAGCGAGTACACTCTGATAGTTCTGGTCTTTCAGCTGATAATTAGAAAAGGTTATGAACTGTTCTTTAAGTATCTTGATCCCATTTGTAGTTGGATAATTAGAGAAAAATTATTTCTTTATGTGAATTCTCATCTCTAAAGCCCAAATTTCAACCTTCAATTTTGAAATGCAAAGGCAACTTTTATAAACCAAGTTTTTCATATATGAAACATGAGAAAATGTCTAAATTCCTTCCATAGACCAAGAAAAAAGTAGTTTGCCTGCTTGTCCAGCTAGTAAAAGGATCATAATTTCTCTCTTAGAAAGGGAGGATTTCATCTTAGCTGCACAAGCTGTGACAAAATACTGGATTATACCAAACACAAGTCAAATACTGGGCATTACTAAATAAGCAGCAAATGTGTATGACGCACTGTATAAGGCACGTGGTAAAGGTACTGTGATGTGCTTTGTGTACAAAATGAAAAAGAAAGAGGCTTTCAGTTCTCAGGCAAGTGCCCATGTGCTCATGATTCACCATTTTAGGTGGCATTATCTCGTAAAGATGTACCATGGGATATATCACCTGACTGAAAAATATTTCACAAATCCTGCAGTGATGTTACAAATTGACCGATTATCTCAAGGGCAGTTTGTAAATATTTTCACTTCTGGTAAACGCTCAGATCTTGAAATGGTGTTATATGCACTTGTTCTCAGGTATTGCTGCCTGAGGTTGGAAATCCACTCATATGACAACTTTCAAGCATGCCAGACCCCAACCAAACTGAGGTCTGTCTAACACACTGTGTGACACACATGGTGTAATTACTTTTTGTGTCCCTAATTATGTGTAAGGACTTACAAATATATTGCTGCTTGAGCATAGTGACAAACTCTAGTGATCTACTACATTTTGGCTTTATTGCATTGCTCTGTGTATTACTTCATGTTCTGAAATAGGGAATTTATTAACTCAAAATTAAAAGGGAGAACTGAAAAGTGCTTTCTTATCAATGATAAATGCTAAAACAACAGGTGGAGAGATATGAGGAAATTTTATTCTCATTAACTTTATGGTGCAGATGATTCTCTTGACAAAATCTTTTCATTTGATGCAAAATTAAAAATGTATAACCTTGTGAAACTCGCAAAGATTTTTCAGGAGAAAAAAAACCACCACCAAACACTGAAGGGTATTTTATATTATGTACATTTGGTCTTGTTTGTGCAGTTCTAGAAAAACAATAAAAAAATCCTTTATAAAAATTCTTTGTCCCTGCTTTTTGCCAACTGAATGCTCATGGTTGATTGGAAAATCAATGAAGTGCTGTGAGAATTGTACCTCACTGTTGCAGAAAAGCCACACAAAAATCCAACTTTTCACATGAGTTGAAGATTGCCTTTGGTTCATTTACTCTCTTAAGACACATTAAAATCAAATCTATCACCCCATTTGGCCATCTGTCAATTCTCACTACACAGTAAATGAGTAGACTTTGTTCCTTGATCACCAGAAATGGAGGATGTTTTGTTGTTGTAATAAATGGTCGTAGGCCTTAGAGACAGAAAATAAATCAATGCAATTTATAAAGTTGGGGTGAAAATGTTAGATCCAGTTTTCTAAACTACAGAGAATTATGTATGGATGAATTGCAATAAATAAAGCACAGCTTTAGCAGCTTACAAAAATAAATAATAAAGATGAAAGAAATTAATGTGTAGTCCTTTATTTTGAAACCTTTTAAAGCATAAAATAAATACAAGAATAAGTTGCACATCAAAGGTGCATCTACATACACATTTCATTTTATCTGGTCAGGCAATAAATAAGAGAGTTCATTTTCTTCTTAACATAAACTTAGTTTTCAAATTGCAAAATACACTGGCAACTAAAAGAAGGTCTCCTCCTTCTTGCTCAATAATTGTTAACATGCACAATAATTATATCCTAGGACAAAGTATAAGTTTCACTGTAAATTTAACTTTTGAGGAGTGGTTTCTGTTGAACTGAAGTGCTTTTGGAATCAATGAGCTTTTGGCGTTAGAGGCTGATGCTCCAAGAGTCCAGGTGCTGCATTCACTAAAAGCTTGGTTTCAAGCTTCAATCAGCACAGTATCTTTTGGCATACCATCATTTGCACTCCATTCTTTGTTTGTTGTCAGCAGTCTTGTAAAACTGAACTATCTTGTAGGTAATTAGCTCCAAAACAAAATGTATGAAAACACGGAGACTAAACATCTGGAGACAGCCATTAACAAAGCCATCAATTCCATATCCCAGCAGACTACATTAGTACAACAAAGTTATTTTCAGGAGACTAAACCATCAGTTCTCAAATGATGGTCTGTAACAACAAATGGTCTTCAGTGGTTTGCAGAAGAATACCACCTTTATATTGTTCAGAATTAAAAGTGTGATGGCAAACATGTATAGTTCAGAGACTGAGAATCACTGAAATAAACTATCAAAGTCACAGGTCCAAAACAAACTGTTGCAATAACAGATGCAGCATTTTTTTCTTTAATATGTGAATTTGAAGAAAAGAAAGAAGTATAATTGTTTAATAATACATATAAATATTCTGATGTAATTTCTTTTCATTTTTTTATCTTTAATGTAAACAGAAATTTAGGAATTGGGTGGAGCACTCAGTTTGCATTCTGCAACAGTTCAGATTTTTGAACGTTGCTCAATATACAGATACTGATGAGACCAGTGACTTCTTATTCTAAAATTTAATTATCTTATATTGCTTATATATACTTATCTTGTAAAGTTATATCTGTGCATGTTCTGACTCAAGATGCTTTCTGCAGAAGTTGCAGTGGTTCAAGTGTAATATAGAAGCTTCTCGCTTTCAGCTTTGCAGATAATTAACACTCTTGCTCCTATCTAGTCGAGATAATCAGTGTTCAGCAGAGGCAGCTTTTCAAAGTATTTAAATCTTGGAAAGATTTTGCACATGATACCAAGTTCCAGGTGGTCAGATTGTGGCTGGCCTGCCACCCCTATGCAAGCTAGCAAGTTAATAGCAAGCTGTGACTTAAGCATAAATCTTTACTACACAATTAATCCAAATTGAATGGGATTTTCAGTCCAGCCCCATTTTACGTAGACAGAGGAATGGCTATAGGTACTTAGAGTAGTTTTAAGCATGGTTTTATTTTCACATAGCTGAGCTACATTCTAATCATGATTGTGACAATCCTCTCAGTAAAAAAATTACTTAGGTGTCAGTAGTCTCCCAAAAATTGTATTGTGTTTTTCATGGTAGGGGAACAGCTTTGCAGAGAGAATTTATTATTAGGAATTCTTGAAAATCTCTGGGTAAGGAGCTGAGAAACATGTCCCCAGACACATGAGAAAATGTAAAAAGGAGTGTACAACAATGTAGATTGAACTCCTTTGGAGACAATGTTCCTTAGAAAAGCTGCTGATTACTTGGGCTAAGCAGGTGGTCTGTAACTAGCTTTCAATGTGAGATTTAAAAATGAAAGGCAGCACTAGCCCTTGGTAAAAACCATTTTGAAAATCTTTATACCACCCTACTGTTCAGTACATCCACATGTGATAGAAAAGGGTCCTTGTAATGAAGAAACAGAAATGTGACATCAAAACTAAAGAGCAGCAGCTCAGAGCTTGTTTGGGAATGATGAACTTTACACTGTTTGCCAGCCTGCTATTGTATCACTTAAACTGTTTCTTTTATTCTTTAGAGATATCATATAAAAAAAATAGTTTGACGAACATTCTTCAAGAAGTAGCTTTTGTTCAGAGTGCTCAGAGCATTTTATTGACAGTTCAGTCAAAAGGAAGACTGATAAAAAATATAATGAAGTACTGGCTTTATTTTATCAAACTATCAGCTCTTTTTCTTCTCTCACTTGAGCTCAGATTTTTAACATGGTCAGTCTTCCTATTAGTCTAGTGCAGACGTGGCTACTTCTTTCTCTTGCTGCTCTATCAGCTAGAACAGGACAGGGCAGAAGCTATGACCTTATCACTGAACCTACTTTTACTTTTTAGACAAACATGGTAAAACCTTCATTCTCTAATTTTTTTGGTGCACCAAGGATAGCTAGGAATGGTAAAAAGGCATTGTGCTGCGGAGGGCTCCCCTCAATTTTATTATAGAACTGGGTTTTTTGTTTGTAATGAAGCTTCATTACAACACTAGAGTGTAATGTGTAAACAAGAGTCTCTGATTGCTCCCAGCATTTCCCTTAAGCTTTTATTCTGTTCCTGATTTCTTTTTCTGTTGGTTCTGCTTTCGACATAGAGTCTGAAAATCCATATTGTGACAATACTCCCTGGGAGAAAGCAATGAGTTGCTCATGAGAACTTACTTTTAATGGTGTTAATGTCATGAGAGAGCCAAGCATTACATTTATCAATGCCATCCCCTGATGGTAGTCCAGGAAAACAAGGAAAAAAGTAGAAAATCAAAGCAGCCAGTAAAAGCAACACAGAAAGACACAGAGGAATCCTTTCTACTGAAAACTCTTGTTTTCAGCTGAAAATTGCTGGATGTTTTTCAAGGCAGCATTAAAAAAAAAAACTTACACTGAAAGCTTAGTAAGAGTGAGAATTATGTGCAATAAGACACTCAACAGTGAAGCCAAAACACCCAGTTTTGTATTTCATGGTGGGAAACTCCACTTGCATCAGTACTTGTATGAACCTATGCCTATGGCTGCAGCCCCACAGATGTGAAGAAGTGCAATCCATTGTGAAGAGCTAGCATGGGTACAAATGGGTTAAAGCCATCAGAAGAACTAAATAGCTAAAGGCTTGCAGCAGCATTAAATGGCACCTTTGTGAAAGCAGCATGCAATTGTGCTCATGAGTATGTGGACTTTTAAAATGGGACTTTATGGACAAACTGATTGTCTTGGAAGAAGAAGAATATTCAGTGCAAAGTGAGGTGATGAAGTACCACAGATCAGCAGAGCTTTGATGGTTAATGCCAACACCATCAAACATTAAGAGATAACTGTCACTCATATATGCTTATATGCCCTGACATTCTCAGAGGTTTCCAATGACTCTCATTCATACAGAAGGACTACTGGAAGCCACACAGAGCCTCTATAAATTCTTAGGCCTATTTTAAATTTTTATTCTAAGTCATGACAATGACAATTGCAGGAGACTGTAAAGAAGGCATGCTGTAGTTTTTTCTTTTGACACAGTACCTGGAAACTGTTCTTTGTCTGTGCTGTGAACAGACCAGTGTAAATGCACATAGGCCCACTGCAGCTATTATAAAAGCAGAAGTCAAGATAAACATAACAGTACCTCTGCTACAATTCTGCTTGCTCAGATTACCTTGGCAATGTTTTCAAGATATAATTTTTTGCTTTCTTTTTGTATGCTGGAGAGGAAAAGTGATGGTAAGGGGGCATTTTTACATCACTAACATATTCCACAGGAAATGTGTGGATCCCAGCTGAATACTAAAACATCATTAGATTTTTTCTCTTTTTCTCTTCTATGTGTTTAGGATATGCTATTTCAGACTTATGTTTCTGTGCCACTTCCTTGGTTGGTGTCAAAATCTCCACAAATTAGCTATGGCAATGCATGCATTCAACAGAGAAAATCCTCAGTTATATATTGGGTTCAATATTACAGTGGTAGATTTCTCACTTGAAATCTGTTTGCAAAAGGATTGCTTTAACTTTGGCAGAAAATTTCCTTTAGGTGACTGGCTAAGGCTAATCACCAAGTTATTATCAGGATAAGAGACAGCTTTACAGGGATTATTTGTAATAATCATTGGTGTTTTTCAACCTAAGTTATTATATGATCCTAATTGTGTCAGAGACCAACATGACATAGAGTTGGGACATTGGTGTGCAATTCCTCATAATACTCTGATTTAAAAAAAAGTTATGTTGGCAGGGTACTTCTTCAGTAAACCACAGATGGGCTTCATCTAGAACTCAGGCACTGAAATCTGCACTAAATGCTGAGTTGTTCTTCTCAGGAGAATCTGACAAATTGCTTCAATATCAGTACAAACCAAATTTTTTAGAAGAACCCTAAAAATATTGAAAACCTACAATATTAAGTATTAGCTATGATTATGGTAATAGAATTAACTAAGATTGTTTAATTTGAAAGTAACCAAGGCATGATGTGTTAAACCAACATAGTGAAAACAAGAACTGTCTGCTATAAGTTCTCACTTTAAAATCAAAGACAAATGATGGAGATGGAAAGTAAAAAAGTAATTGTAGTGGCTACTGAAAAGACATTTGGTGTTTCAATATTATGTCTTTACATATAATAAATTGTTGAGCACTATGAGAGAATGGTACAGAAAAAGTTGTCATAAAATTGTTATTTTCCACTTGACACAACCGCTTGGTTACATATTGGGCATTTAATCTAACATGGCTTTCCAGAAGAAACACTTTTTCTTCATCTAGCCAAAAGTTTGGGTTAGCTGCCGAGAGTACCAGGTGGCTGAAGTGATAAACAAAAAGAACTGAAATGTTCACAGTACTTATTTCTGGGTTTATGAAGTCATTCTATATCTTTATGCCTTAGTTTTCCTCCATGTGTAATGGAGTAATATAATCACATCTGCCCTTTTCCAAGCATATTAAACCAATTCGTATATTTTTGAGCACTGGTGCCCAGCCTTTCACAGACTAAAATCCTCTGAGAATTTCCTTTCAAGCAGCAAATACAAAATATGCTCTTCTTACTGGCCAAATGGCTAAGCAGCGTGGTGATTTGATTCTTTGCAGCTATTAGTACTGATACAGGATGAGGAGAATGGAGTTTTTAAAAAAGTGTCATTGAGCTCCAGGCCTTGCAAATCTGTGCTGAGCATCAGAATCGAGCGCCAAGCATGGAACTCAACACAACTAGAAATCATATAATCATAGAATATCTCGAGTTGGAAGGCACCCATAAATCATGTCACAGGCATGATGTGAACATAGCACAGACTGGGTCCAATTGTCTACACAACAACTTTTAACTGAATATGTGAGCTGCAGTAGTTTGGCTCACTCAGGGTATAACTTGAAAATATATAGTGTTGTTAGTATTTGTGTAGAGGTTAATGCTATTATTCAGTCTTACCAGATCTGGACTAATACATTTATAAATATATATTTATATACACAATTAGGTATTTTACATTTTAAAAGCCCTTTTTTAGTGGAAATTAATAATGGACAAAATCTGGCTTTTGAAGCATCAATTTTTTAAAATTTTATTAATTTTTCCAGGTTTCCAGTCACTAAAAGCAGGTGAGGAAAAAGCTTCTTCTAACTACTGCAACATAAATTTTAACTAACTATAGGATTGATAGCTAACAGGGTCTTTTACAGGTCTGTTGAAAGGAAGATCCTTGAATTCTGAAGGAAATATTCTTTAATTTTTTCATCCACTTCCTGAAACTTTTTTTGGATTATGAGTGTGTCTTCCTAACTTACTTTTATTCTAACATCTGACATTCAACCTTTTTGTAGGACTACACGGAAGATCTTTGCCTGGAATTTCCTAGATGGCTCAGTTACAGGCACATGTAAATGGCATAGGACACATGAACTCACCCTTGGGTGTTATGTTGCCTTATTTGAAAAAGATTATAGGCAGCCAAAATCCCAACAATTAAATAAACAAAAGTATTGCTCTTCTGAGCTGGTTACCACAATGTTACTGTGTATGTAGGAGCTGTATGTGTCATATTTAGAAACTACTACAGGAGTGGACAAGTTGACATGGTTTTATTTCTCCAAATTAAAATAAACACAGGATTCGTGTAAATTTTTAAATTTTTTTTCATCTTCCTATATTGTTATTTTAAGTGTATTGATAACCATAAAAAAATGAAAATGTGCTGAAAAACCATTTGCAGGGCTGTCAGCATAAAAATCATTATCAGTTTTGGAATGTGGAAATATTTTCAGTTGATTCAGAGTTAATGCAGCTGCCAGGGCTCTGCATAGCAGCTGTGTGACAAAAACTGCCTTCCCCTTTGTGGCTCTGTGGCCTGGTCTGCACCTACAATAAGGGCACCATCAGCACAAGCTGATGAGAGACTGCAATAACCCTTGAGAGACAGAGTCTTCCCCGAGGAGACAGGTGGGTGAGATACAAGTCACAATTTCCCTGTAAGAAAACGCTTCCATTTTGTTTCACTTTGGGCAAAATACATCTCTTATTGTGGCAAGCATTTTTGTTGTGGAAATTCCAATTTCCACAGAACACTTTGGGAGAGGATTTCCATCCAGCTTCACCAGGATGAAAGTTTTCACCAGGACAGCAGTCTGTGTGAGTGGGAACCACTATAAAAACCCAAGCATTCATAGAATCACAGAATCATTAAAATGGAAAAGACTTCCAAGATCATAAATTCCAGCTGTTAACCCAGCACCACTGTGTTCACCACTGCACCATGTCCCCAAGGGCCACATCCACACACCTTTTGACCACTTCCAGGGGTGGCAATTCCACAGAGGGACACCCAAGCTGCAAATGGGGCCCCAGCAAGGCAGTGCTGGTGCGTCAGCCAGCTGTTGACTGGTGCACTGCACCTCCATGCAGTGGGAGACAGACATAAGAATCATCATTTTCAAGGTTAGGTAAGATCATGAGAAAATGGAGAGCTAGTTGTTCTCTAAACAGATCTGGTAAAAACCCAGTACAGGAGCAGCAGAAGGGGATAGTAGAGTTCCTGCTGGTGACACCATGGGGCCATTACATTTTTTCAGGTAGGCAGTGCTGAGAAGTGGCAGCCTTCTTCCCTCTCACACATTAGTGAGGCTGAAGTAGCAGCTTTCATTCTTCCCTCTGTGACTTGGCAAGCTGGCATTACAGCTGATGAAAAATGAACCAGGTCCTGGGGATGTGATGAGAATTGTCTGTGCTGCACACTTGTTAGTGTTTGTGCTTTGCTGCTTGGATACTTTTATTGATGAAGTGAAGTACTGCATACTATTAAATTATCATTTCATGCTACTTATGATAATAGGCAGAAGAGCATGGCAGATTATTATTACTTTCATTTGTAACTGATTAATGTGTATTGTTGATAGCATGCATTCCTTCCTTAAGGAGGGTGGAGAGGTGTGAGATTTCAATTTGAAAGATTTTGTTATGTTCTTTTATAGAGTTAGATTCTGTAAAAAGAAAAAAGAGGAAGGCAGAGAAAAGAGGACAGAGTGAAAGGACAGGGATAGCTGTGTTAAACAAGCTGAGACGATGTTTTAATAATAACTGTTCTATGTCTCTATGCATATGGTGCTGAGCAGAATGCATTGATTCCCCTTAACAGTTATGTCTTTATGTGTGCAGTCCCCCTACAGTTAATAATCTATTGTACCTGCTCTTCAAGACACCTTGCTATTGAATGAATTACTAAATAGCACAATGTGTAGCCATTTAATGAGGCTGAGTAATTCTATTATCTCTTCATACTATTTATTCACCAGCTGCATATTTTCCACCTCCACCACAGATAAAGTTAACAAAATTAATTCTGCCATCAGTTTGATAATGCTGTCATCTTTGTGTGTGTGTGTGTGTGTGTGTGTGTGTGTGTGTGAGTGTCACAAGCATGTGCTGGAGATCCACCATCCTGTGGTTTGTCTATGTCCTGCTGCTGTACTTGAGGTAATCAGAAGACAAAATAATTACTATAGGAGTACTATACAGAATAGTCACAGAATGTCGTTTTATTTGCCATAATATTGATTTTCACAAAGAGTGAAAGGAGTTTATCTCCTTTTGACCACATGCAAAAGAGAAGTTAAGGTGTATTGTACACAAGGTGAAGGCTGCTGTATCACGGTAGAAAGTGAGAAGCACCAAAGACAGACCAAGTAAATTGCACAGGTGCTGCAGCTGTGCCACAGATCTAAACTGAATGAACCTGCTGATTGTTGAAACTAGTATGTTGCACCAAATGAAGCATATAAATCCTTTTTGCTGCCTTTCACACTCTTTGAACCCTTTCAGTGTCATTATTCCCCACCAGCCATTGACACTCAAATTCTAAAACTGAATTAGTGGGTTTTTTGCATTGTGTTGAGTGACTATGGCAGACATATTCAACTGTCACATGAACAGCACAAGCACACACATCACTGCACGAACAGTGCCACAATGTTATCCTCATGTGTGGACTGAACACACATGATGAAAGAGGAAAGCTGAAGGTCTGTTGAGGATGGAAATAAGAATGGCAATCTGATAGTCTCTCTAGATTTGGCATGGAGATCTCTGCTATCTACAAAAGTGTTGCTCAAGGCAACTGAATTTAGTAAACCTAAAGCAAGATAAAAAATTAAGATAAAATATAAATTACTGTTGAGGATATTTTTACGGTGTTACACTGAACTGGCCCTTTGCCATCAGATTTTCATGGTGGGCATAAAGGATGCTGTGAATGGACAGAAAAGTAGGAAATTATATGTGGTTTTTGAAAGAGACAGAGAAAAATTTGATGCAAAACCATGTTGTTGTCTCTGTTTAAATTCAGTCTTCTGCTACTGATTTTCCCTCATATCCATAGCTCTAATACAACTTAAGTTGCTCATCACACAGATATGGTACTGTCCCTTATCTCCTTCCTCGTGTGGATTCAGTTTGGGGGCAAACAAATTGTGTGTACTCTTAAGATTTACTGAAGGTTTTGCTCCATAGGATGTGACACTGGCATCCTTTGACCTCTGCCACACATTTATGAGAACAGATTGTCCTCCTGAAGTCTGTTATAAAATGGGGGACTCAGCTGCTTCAGGCCCACAGAACAGTGCTGATGGACCAGAGTTTAAAACCTATTCCACCCTGCCCCCACCCCCTGCAAAAAAAAAATACACAAACCTAAAAACATCACTTTTGACATCAAGATTATTATCAATCCCATAGAGATACACTCTGTTGCTCAAGGATAACTAACACTCAGGGGCGCTGAAGCTTTAAAAGTATCATTGAAAAATATCCTTCTGCTTTAGCTAACTAAAAGTTACACTGAGGCAGAAAAACAAAACACCTGAAAATCCAACCTGTATGAATGTCTTTTTTCTCTTCCATTTCTCAGTCTTTCTCTTGATCTTACAGTTTTCATTTTGTTTGGCTAGTCTTCAAATTTAAATGAGATATTGAGCTCAAAAATCATCTGTCTCTATCTCTCCTCTTGCTGTCTGTCCCTGAGAGACATGTTCTCCTTTCCAGCATGTGAGAAGCCAAGAGGTGGATCCCTTCATAACTCAGAGAGCAGGTCAGTGCTGCCCATGGAGGAACTGCCATGCTTGGCTGCAGCAGAAGGGAAGGAATGGATGGAAACCATCCTTTGAAATGTGAGTTTCTACCAGGGAGCACGTTCCTAACAGAAAGCAATTGCACCAAAGCACTAGGTCCAGCTGGATGTCAGACCCCAGAGCATGGTGGCACGTGGTACTGCAGAGCAAAAGATATTTCTGTTACAGTGCCATAGAAGAATGACAGATCTGTATACTAGAGGGGAAAATGTGAGGACTTGCTCTGTCTTAAAAAACCTTAATTAATTAGTTCATTTTGATCTAGTCTTCCTGGTAAGAGAATTGTCAGTTCCCCAAAGAAATATTTGGAGAATTTGGTCTTACCTCTAGCATGACCATTCCACATTCACACTCAGATAGAAACCCTCATGATATAATGGCCTTCTGCTTTCTCTGACCTGGCATAAGGGAGGTACAGGCATGGAACAACCTGTGCTCCATGTCACCACTTTGGTTGAATTTAATAGGATTCATATAGTGTCCTATAAGAAATTTTGGAAGTCAAGAAGTAGATGCTGTTGTTTCCCTCTCCCTACACCCAGTAGTAGTAATTATTTTATCAAGTCTGCTTATTTGTGACAAACCTCTAGCTATCCATAAACCATTGCAGCTAAATCCTAATTCAGCTTATTCATGCTCCTTTTACACTACATGTATTAATGTTTTGGAAATTAAAGATGGAAGTTGTACTGTAGAGGCAAGAAATGGAGCATGAAAAACCTAATACTGCCCAACAGTTTAATATTATTTATGCAAGTGGCTAATATCAGTTCCTGTTAGAGATTTCACCATTTTGGTTCTCTCACGTAAAACAGCACCACTAGAAAAACAATCCTGGCACCCTATGAAACAGCGGACCAAACATTTCAGTACCACAAATCATGTGAAAATACACTGAGAAAAAAAAATTCACTTGATGAAATTATAGACATATGGACATAAGCAGTCTTAAACTGTGCATTGTGACACCTGTCCAGTTAAACATTTTCAACGAAATGAGCCCAGATTTAATGAGTTACCTAAATATTAGGCATAATTTTAGGCAAATTATTAATCTTTGTGTTCTTGCTGAGTTATGAATGAATTTGAATTGAGGAAAAAATTAAAGTTAATTTTTAAAACTTGGTTTTTTTTCTTCTTTTAAATGCTTCTCATCCAACCATAACTGTCCTTAGAAAGATAAAGTAGCCATTGTGAAGTACTGAAAAAGACTCTTTACTAGTCCTTAACTAGAAAGATGATGGTGTAAAGAAGTTAAAAAGGAACAACTTCTGGACTGAGTCAGAGATCAGGAGGACTCTGTGAAATAGTGTTTCTCACCATGGTAACTTTGAGAAAATTGCACTAAAAGAAGAGCACATGGTTTTCCTTTAAGCTAAAGAGACAATTATCATGTCTCTCTTGTTTAAATTAAGTGAAAATCTGAGATATGCGCAGCATAAATGAGGAAAGCATATGGCCCTTGCTTGGTAATTTAAAGGGTAATTTGGTTAAGAAATTGAGAGTAGTTCAGACCAGAGTACTATTATGTAATATCAATGCAAAGCAGAAGCCTCCCCAGATAATCAGGTCCTATTTTTCTGACACATTTTTATACTTCATGATTCATTTCCCTTATTTCTCACACTTCTTATTTGTGGTTTTAAAATATGTTCAACTTTTTTAACATAGGAAATGGTGCTGTATAAAAAAAAAGAGATGTTAGAGTCAACCTATACAAATGAAATATAGGGAAGATTTTTCTCTTCAGTTTCAATCAAGCAAGGAAGAAATAGTCATCCTATTATGAAAAATGTTTTGAGTTTTATTATTTTCTATATACCTACAAGAGAAAAAGCTTTTACAACATAGGATTTTTATCCTTTGAAAAGCTAGAGTTGGAACCCCTCCACAACAGTCCATAAGAGTGCACTGGGATATCTTAAAAATCTTTTCCAAAATGGGCAGAGCAAGGACTTTTTTGTAATAAATTAAATTTTTTGTAGGTTAATTCTGCTTTGAGCCAGCCTTCTCTAAGTGTTTAATGAGAAATATATACCCGACTTCCCACTGAACATTTAGTTAAAACTGGTAAGAATCTGTGTGTTTCCCCATGAGCAATTGTTTAAAAACACTTTAACCTCAGAGATAATCATAGTCTACCCATGAAGATACTACTTTCTTACTTGAGTCAGTATAATTTGTATTTTATTTTTCATTATATGCTTACAACCAGTGTAAGCAAAAGGAAATTTCTGTCTATTGGTATTGTAGACATAAGGATATGCGTCTGATTCCACAAAATCTCTGATTACTTCCCTAACTGCAAGATCACAAGTATTTCCAAGGGAATTGAGTATATAAATGTTGAATTCAGTCAGGAACCTTCTATCACCTAAAAGTTCTTTGTACTTTGCTAGATAATCCATGATTTAGTAAATTATATGAGTGTGCCCATAAATATTTCTTTTTGTGCAAAATTGTGCAAATATACTGAATTTAGGCCCAAAATTTGCAGGTTTATGCAAGAATTATTGACTTCTGACAAATCTGTGCTGCAACATTCAGAGAAAGCCAGAGCTTTATGAAAGCTGAATTTATGCTTCGTTTATGTAACTAGGCACTCCTAGGGAAATCAGTAATTTCACTTCAGTGATATGCTGCCATTAAGTCAGAATCAGCACAAAAAGATTTTTGAAAGCCATGTAAGCATAAGGACATGAACATGCAGAGCAGCAAATACCTGCAGTAGGAACCCCACAAGAAATTCCCTTAAGGGGAATATTTCCTGTCCAGAAATAGGAAGAATATTTTCCATATGCAGATATAATGCAAATTCCCTTTCATTTTTTAAAGAAAAACAAAGAGTCAATTTTATTACTTGAGAAATAAAACCATCCAGAGTTTTTTCACTGCAAAAATTGTAAGCTAGTTAAGAGTTAAAAGGCATGGATCGTAACCTTTGAAACTTTCCCCAAAGCTGCACAACTACTGATGGGGTGACATGAAAAGCCATTTCCTTATAATGAGATACCAAGCGGATCTGTCTTCTTTTAAAACCTGGCATTTAAAAATACATTTACCTCTATTATGTACTGGCCTAACCTGCACAGGCTATTTCTTGTGACATATTACCAGAGCAGATGTTTTAGACAACCTGCTGGCATAACTGCAAAGAATGAACAATGTTTTTTTGTTTTTTCTTTTTTAATTTTGATAAACTCTTGCAAAAGTTTATTTTCCAGTATTTTAACACAGGTTTATCCAAGGATTTCTTATGTAAATTGCCTATTATTTTTCCCCTACTGTGCAACTGAGTAGTGTAATATGAAGAAATGGGAAAAAATGGACACCCTGATGACTTTTTTTCACAGGACATCTGCTCACCTTACCCAGATCTTTTGCAGCCAATTTGTCTAAGACCATATGGATGAGATCAAATTGAAGAGAACTGGGGGGAGGGGAGAATGCAGAGGGAAAAACAGGGGCTAGAAAGGAAGAATAAAGGAAAAGATAAGAAAGAGATGAGCTTGAGAAAATAACATTTTAAAGAAACAACACCCCCACACACACATATTCCCCCACTGAGAAAAACATCGCTGATAGAAAATAGGAAAGAAAAAAGATATGATTTTATGATTTTTAGTTACTGCATATCAGCTCTAGGTTAAAAACTTCATGTTATTATGGAATAACAAGATACTTTGTGCAGAGTAGCTATTGCAGTCTTTCTACTGTCATGACCTTTCCTATAGCTTAATAACAGGATCTCAAACTGAATCTGTTTAATATTTCATTATATTGTTTAAAATATAAATACAGAGCATTATGCTACAGAATATATTTGTACATTTTACCAAGAGACGGTATATTTCTGTATTCATGAAGAAATGACCTTCAGGATTTGGAAGAAGGTCTTCTCTGTTTCATAGCTGCCTATTCCATTTTATTAGTTTTTTTCAGGCTGTACAGAAATATGAAATTCATCTCATCATCTCTAACAAATGTATGATCAATCAGGGAGATGCAAAATCATCTAATGTTTATATTAGGTTCCTGGCACAAGCAATCACCCCTAATGACTTAGTAATGCCACAGTAAGCTGTGCATATGCTCAAGTATTTTCATTTGTGTTTCTGATATTTATCTTTACATGGTTATGGACCCAATCCTTGGGATAGTTATGCGGGTTCTTAAACTGAAACAACTTGGAATTCTGTGGTCAGCTTGCAAACTTAAAGTTAAGTATGTGCTTCACTGTTTATAGAACAGGAGCATGCCTTTGTTTAAGATGTATAATAGATATAACAGCTGTGTAAAATAAAAATAATCAAGCAATGTTTTGACAGAAGAGGAAGGGGTTACCAGGCAAGAATAATGAAAAAAATCATTGCAGAATTTTTCAGTTTCCCATTGAAATCAGGTTTCAGCTCTCGGTAGGACATGAAAAATTATTTTAACGTTATTTTGCAGATAATTAAGGAGTTCAAAGATGCGTTACATCAGTTTGCATTTGTTTTTTTTATTTTTAAACTGCTCTAACAGTTAACACTCAGCTGCTGCACAGCCCTGTGTTCAGCTGCAGTAATGTGTGTGTCTAATGCCTGAAATACAGCTCTTGGGTTTTGAAGGAGGTAGAGTTCTCAAAGGAGGAACCACCTAGCAAAGCATTCACCTGTATTATGTAACCACACTCTTGCCACTAGCGGTTGCCACCTGTTACATCAGCTGGGCTACTGGAAAATGTAATATTGAAAGACTGGCCAAAAGAACTACCCAGTATTCTGTATAATTAAATGATTCCCCTGGAAGATTTCTCATAAACAAGTGTGATGGTGTCCTGGCCTACTAAGAAAGATGGTAAGGAGCACTGTTTTCAATTTCATAATTTGCTGATCTCATTTTTTGATTCATGTTACCTTATGAAGAAAAGCAGAAGAATGGACAAAGTGATCTTTCAGGCTTCTAAATTTTGTACTTATTTCAATGTTTTCCAGCCATTTTCATCAATATGAGTTTTCATTTATTAAAATCACCAGAAAGTGATAGCAGAGGGAAATATCTCCGATGCAGGTCTGCTCCTTTGCAAAAGTGACTGAAGACATGACCCTTTTGACAAAAACATGACTCTTTTGACAAACTTTCCAGGTTTTGTACTCAGGCTTCTTTTGGCCAATACCTTCTTTTTGTTGGAAGTTTGGTGGTATGACACCGTCTACACCGGGGCTGGCCAAACGTCCACAGACTTCAGCAGCAACACCAGCTTAAGCTCATTCTGTCCACGTTTGCCCTCCACGTTTGCCCCTCCTTTTCTGTTCCTGCACTGCCCCCTCTCTAAGGGGAGCATAGCTGGAAGGCCACATAGCAAGATGATCACATGGTGGAAAAGGTGAAAAATAACCTGTTAATTTTATCAGACACCAGGTCTCAGGTCTGGTTCACTGTGGAAACTCTTGAGATGGGAGTTTCTGGCCTCTGTCTTCTCCCCAGTACAAGCAATAGGTCAAAAGGAAAATGCTTCAAGTTGCTCCAGGGGAGACTTGGATTGCATAGTAGTAAAAATTTCTTCCCCAAAGGGATTTTTAATCATTGTATCAGGCTTCACAGGGAAAGTGTTGAGTCACTGTCCCCAGAGGTATTTAAAAGACACTTAGACGTTACAATTAGGCACCTGGTTTAGTGGTGGACCTGGCAGTGCTAGGTTAATGCTTGGACTCTATCATCTTACAGGTCTTTTGCAATCCAAGAAATTCTATGATTCAATGAACTGAGGAGGCATCTGGGAGCAGGAAAAAACAGCTGAAAGTGGGGAGAGAAGCAGAATCCACTGAGCAGGTGTTGATGCTAATAGAAATGACCCTTGCAAAAGGCTTTCTTCTCTGCCTGTCTCTCCACCCTAGTTCTCATAGCCAAAGCAGTACTCAGGCAAAAAACCTTCACAGGGCACCTGAATTTCTGAGTGACATTGCATTTGCCTTTGTTCTTTAGTAAAAACAGCTGCTTAACTGTCTTTTAGAGCTATCTGAAAAGAGCTGTGAAGAAATCTTCTAAATTATTCTTATACGAGAATGCTTCAAGAGAATCAAATAACAATTAGAAATATGTTAGGGCTGTCTTTGAGTTTCTGTTTAGCTTAATATCATTCTGTAAAGTAGATGAAATACCAGAAAAAAAAAAAGAAAACCAAACAGTTTTCCTATCCAAGCTCCATAAATGTTCATTATGTATATTGCAAACGTAGGTTTAGATGACTATATAATCAATACATTTGAAAGAGAATGATACAAGAAATTGTGCTTTTTCTAATAGCAAAAAAGTTTCCTTAACCAAATACAGTATGTAATACACACTGTACATGATCAAATGAGCAAATAGGAAATATGATCCAAAAAGCGGGATGCCTGCTAGAAAAACAATCAGACAAGAATAACATAGGGAACCAGTCTAGCTGTAGGGAAAATAGGCTAAACAGTGTTTTGGGCAACAGTGACAGCTGAGGGGATTTTTACAGTTGTGTTCAGATTGGAAAAGAGTTATTTATCCCGTGATAAATTCACAGAGGGTGTACAAATGAAATATACTATACCTTATGGCAGCTTAAACTCCTTTTCATAAATGCACACTAACCATTAAAGGAGAATTTAGGGAACAAAATAGCACATTGGTTAATTAGGTGGGGGTCTTTTTCCCATCTTCCATAAAGAGTAATTTCTGAGAGCTGCAAACTTCATTATTATGTGCTGTATTCACATTCCTAAAAGAGGGGTGGTAGTGAATGCAAAATACTTATATAACACAAATAGATTGATAGAAAATCACCTCCAGACATTCCGTGCAAAATAAATACACTGGTGGACTGGTGTGTTCGATAGGTCTTTTGAACACAGAATTAATTTCACTGCATAACTGGGTATAAAACAGAAACTCATTTTTGTCAGCCCAAATACTTATTTAATAGTCCCAAAATAGCCTAATGAAAAAGGTTTGAATCAGATATTACTTCCTTTAGATCTTCAGCACTAAATAATTATACATTTCAGAAATACCAAAGGAAGATAGTAGTATAAACTTGCTGATGAGAGTGGGAGCTCCCCTATTTGTTTGAAAGGACTCAAGACAACAGGATACTTAACATTTTTAAAGTGTGAAATGCATCTCCCACTCACCTTCACTCTTTTGTGGACAACATGCTCCTGAAGAACATCACCTTCTTTTATCTTACAGATGCCAGTTTTGTCTCCTCCACCTCCTTGACTCCACCTGCCATCTTCAATTTTTTGTACTAAAACAATCAATTGTTTAGACCAATATATTCTGAAATGTGTTTAAAGCTGTCAAAACCAAAATGCCCTAGTTGCACTCCATGGCTCACTAGTCATGCTTTTTATACTGTTAAGGTGAATTCCTCTGATGCAACTACTGAAAGAGGTTGGAATGGTTCAAAATATCATTATTGAAAAGGCATTTCTGTCATGAATTCACTTCATCAACCAAAATGTGGACAGAGTTTGATAGATCTGCATAAAATTACTTTGGAAAGTATCTGCCCATTCTGGGCTGGAAGGAGCTGCAACTCAAAAAGATGTTAGGGGAAAGCTCATCTGCCAACAAAATAGCTGCTGCTGTTGGACACCAAGAAAGCATGAAGCAGAATGACAAGAGCTGTTGGTTAAATCTAATTGACTGAAATATTCTGAAATTTAGCATAAATTGTATGTAAATTAAATACATAATTTGACCGTACAGGGAAGAGAGGAGGTCAAGAACTACTTTCTGAGTATTTGTGAGGGTTTAGATCAGTGTTTTTTCATAATGGTAACTTTTTGCCCTCTCATACTCTTTTAGGAAATAATTCAAACTACATAACGACTCTGAAACTGGCATCAAGATTTTATGTCTAGAAATATATATAGCCAGCTAAAATCTTTCAGGTCCTTCCAAGCTTTTTGTCTCTGCTAGTATTGGAATGTTTTTCATGAAATTATTTTTCATAACAGTAGGAATTATTATTGTGTTTATTTGCTGGACAATAGGTAGATAGATAGTAGTGCTATTGGGTAAGCATAAAAAGTGTTTGTGTCATCTCTTGGTTCCTGCTTCTCTACAGCCAGAAACTGATTATTAATACTGCACAGGGGAAAACTGCTGAATGTTTAAATCTACCCTATCTGATATGGAGAGACTTTAAAATTGGACTGTTGAAACTCCAAATGAGTAGCAGTTAGCTACCTTTACTGTACAGTGGTACAATGGGCTAAATATCAGAAGACTTTAAACTCTTGTAGTCTTCTCTACACCTTCACCTAAGTATGTGTCAGGCTTCCTCAGCTGTTTTGGGTCTTCTTTGGGTTTGGGTTGATTTTTTTTGCTTGGTGTTTGCTTGTATTCCTTTTCATTTTCTGGGTTTTAGTTGGTTTTTGTTGGGGGGGGTGTGGATATTTTTTTGTTGTTTTGTTGTTGTTAGTTGGTTAGTTGGTTGGTCGGTTGATTGGTTGTTTTTTTTGATTTTTTTTTTTTTAGGGGGGTGGGGGTTGGTGGTGGGAGAAATATCTGGCCTGTGTAGAATTTGTCAAAACAGAAATAGCATGATAAAGTTTCCTCTTGTTTCCTGTAGTCAGGAGCACTGCCAAAATGAGCTGAAACAAGTACAGCAGTGTCTTCTCCCTACATATGTCTTGGGTCATGAGGCATAGCAGCATTTGAGCTCCAGAATGGTGCTTGAGGAGGATGCTTCACAGGGACATGAGCTTGTAAGTAGGATGACTTAATTTTAGTGCATATGCAAGAGTATCTTTCCTCCCTTGTGAGCAGTTTTTCATTAAAGGGAATGATTAGACTCTTATTATTTATACATTGTTTTCCATTGCTTAGGGAGATTTTTCTGTAATCTGCCTCACACTCTGAAGGATTGTAAAATAACTTTCTGTCCATTAAGTAATTGGCTTAATGCAAGAAATAGAGAGTGAAAGAAATCATGTGTGCAGGAGGCTCTCTGTTGAATTTTATTCTCTTTAAATTCAGACAACAATCTCTTCTGGCCTCATTGTTGTTTAAAAGCTATTGAAGATTTTTGGCTGGAAAACAAAAGAAAAGCAGGAACAGGAAAAAAGAGCCATGCAGTATGTTTTAAGCTAATGGAGCACCCCAGGGAGCTTGTTCTAGAGAGACTCTCCATAAAGGTAGCAGCAGGGATGGGGAGAATCTCTGTCCATCTCCCTATATCCAGTTGGGTTTACATGATAGATGGCTTGATGATAAGCTAAAGAAGGATGCTTCTGACCAATTATGTAATATTAATTTTACATATGACCATAAGGACTCAGATTTATGCCAAAGTAAATGGCTGAGCATAGGATTTTTTTTTTTCCAAAATTCATAGCAGACACAATCTTACCACTTTATTCATGTCCAGTAGCACCTAACTCCTGCAAACCAGAAAAAATTTGTGTTAAGTGAGATAATAGTCAAAAGATTGCAAAATAGGAAAATAGCTCTTACTGAAAGAGGCATTTCTGCCATCACCCTATCCTAATGTATCTCCCTTACTGTCCAAAGTGTAACTGAAGGTTGAGAAAATCCTACACAGGGGAGGTGTTATAACACAGACAGCTCATGCCTTTGTGCCACTGTCTAGTTTCCACATTACTCAGCATCTGCCTGGTCATGATATGAGTTCAAGTCCTCAACAATCACTTGCATGAACACATGTTCAGTTTTTTCAATCAAGTCATGACATCCAAATTGTATTAGGACCATTGCTGCAATGAAATTTCTTGCAGAATTTTGCCACAGTATGTTCAATCTGGATACTATATTTGAAGGCTATTCTATATAATAGTTATTAAAATGCCTGTACTACAGATAAAAATACATGAAAATACTGGCTTATGGACACTGGGATAGAGCTCTTGAGTGTGCAAAATGCAGAGTGCAATGTGTTGGGGTTTTGGGTGTTCTAAAATAAAGCAGGAAAACAGGATGTATTGACAACAAAAGTCATTTGGGAATTTTCCAACAGAATATTTTTATCTGCAAATGCAGATTTAATGGGGTTAAGGAACATGCCATTTCAATGATAATTTCATCAAATAGATACTCTCACTGAGATTTGAAATGAATATGATGTTAAGAAACAGCAACAAAGATAGCAATTTAGTCTTAGGAGCCTGCTTTCCATAAAATGTCATTAGAAATGGACTTTTAAAAAGGCTAAGTCAGAGCAACAGCTCAACACGTCTGCTTTAAAGATCTCAGCATATTTTTCCCAAGTACACAATAATCAATAAACTAGAGAACAAGGCAAAGATGGAATCATAGTCAGAAGCCTTCAGTCATCCTGTGTAATAGGCAAGTATCCTAACCCTGCTTATGGCTTGGTTCCATTCTGTTAGCTAGTTAGCTATTCAAATTGTTTTACTGGATTAAATTGGTAGACAACCATTTCCAGAACAGTTCAAAAGGTTACAGTTGAGTCAGGTATTTGTGAAATGAAAGGCTAAAGGTCAGGACTTTAGTTTCAAAAAGGAAAAGCAGTGTGACATCAATAATTTTGGCTGGTTGTTCGAGCCTTTCACCTCCTGAAATGACTTCTGAAACCCTTTTTTTTTTGTTCCTGCTCAATAGGAAAATATTGAAATTTGTAGAAAATCCTTTTTTGTTCCCCTTCTCACTTCTCTTCCCTACCCTTAGTTTTCACAAAGAAAAAAACAACTGAACAACTCTATGTAGGGATAGAGCAGATTTATGAAAGTTTTGGATTTTTTAGCTTGCTAACTGCAAGTACAATGTCTGTCTCTGTATTTATGTGTGTGTGTGTATCTGTAGAGCTGAAGCATGTAGGATCCAAAAAGATTATTTTAATGAACGGTTTCTCACATTTACCGTTCCTCACAAAACAACCAGACAATGAAATACCATGGAAAGAGAGAGTGGACTGAATAAAGCTTCCATTGTGTTCAATAACTAAAAGTTTAGAGCAAGAATAGTTGCAGTAAAAAGTCATGTCAAACAATATAAGAGACACAATAGGTAAAATAGTGAACTGTACTGATAAGAAAAAAATGAAATATTATTTTTCTTGTAGTAAGCAAAAAGCCAGTCTGAGACCAAAATCTTGCATGTACTAAGACGCCGGAATAGAAATTTCTAGCTTTTGGAGACTAATTCTACATGCAGAAGTCTAATTAAATTCTGAAATCCATAAAATACTAGAAAGTTAAAACCAGTAGCAAATTAGAGCCTGGAAAGCCTTCCAGAAGGGATCTGTGTGCTTTACAATAATAATAATAATAAAAAAAAAATGTTGCACAGTGTGCAAATCTTTGATCTCTGGATACAATGAGTGCAAGACGCTGCTAGTGGACCATCTAGTCACTACTATGAAACATTGCACAATCGTGGTTACAGAGTCTGACTGGCTGTGGGCACTACAAAATTATCTGTGAAATGCAGAGAGACTTTTTAAAAGATCCTTCCAGACAAAAATTATTTCAATCCCTTAGATGAAAATTGGTTAATATGCTGAAAGCTAGCGTCTTGTTCAAATTAATATTTTTTTACCAGAGTAACTGTGGACGTTCTCATTACTCAGATAAAATGTCATCTCTTTTTCAAAAGCTCTTAAACTCTTGAGTGCACTGATATTTCATGACAGCCAGTTCCACAGGTTAATTGCAAACTCTGCAAAAGTGTATTGCTTTTCTAGTTCTTCAGAACTTTTTGTTCTTGTATTGTTAGAGGATGATTAGAAGCTTCTTATTGAACTTCTGAACAATATTTGTTGTTTTAGCTGAATCAAATGTATTTCCTCTGATTTGTTTGTTTGGGTGTTTTTTTCTATTTTTTTTTTTTTCATTTTAATTTTTTACAAATAATCTTGATTTCCACAGTTACTTATGAATTGCATGTAGTCTGTAACCATTTTCATCACCTGTCTTTGAATGCTATTTATTTCTTCTGGAAACATTACACAATGACCAAGATTTTGGTACTGTTAAACCCAATGTAAGTTCTTGACACTTCGTTTTTTAGGCCAGACTTTTGCCAGTGGTACAAATAAGGAGACACTATTGATATTAAACTATCTTCTAGTACTTACTTTTGTCTCATCTCTTATGCCTCTATTCCTTTGCAGGTGGAAGGTGTAAATCTCATTTAACCTCACTGTCTCCTTCTGGATATTTTTGAATCCATCAGTGAGTACAAATAAGGTAAAGAATTCCTTCCACTAAACATTATTTTACATTTCTCAGAATTTGCATGTGTTAGTATTCACTGCTTCAATGTTAGTATATTTTTCTGATGTTTTATGTGTTTATTTGGGGATTGTGATCCCAGGTTTTTTTTTTTTTCCCTTTCTTTCTCTCTTTTCACTCAGAAATGTATTTAAAATCTTCCAAATATATTATTTATGCCAAGTTTTATGGTACATCTTTTAGCCAAAGCAAAATTTGCCTAATTAAATAATGGTTGTTTTTATTAAAAACCTAAGTCATGCTTAGAAGTCTACACTTTAACAAGCAGGCATTTTTAAAATAGTAATTTAATAATAAAATATTTTGCATAGTCAACTTTAAGTGAAAATTCATTATGTTTATTTGCAAATACTGCATGGATTTGTACTCAGATAACTGTACAAGTATGTGGGATTTAATTCTTTTTGGATAAGTGTACTGGCAGTGACTGTGGTAGAGATAATTTTCTTTATTTTAGCGCCTACCATGAGGAGGAGTTTTGCCAGATTGCTGTTGCTCAGGATGGATGTTCATCTACCAGTAGTGAGCAACATATTTTTGTGCCCCTTGTTTCTTTCTGGGTTTTTTGTCTTTTTTGACTAATAAAACATCTTAACACAACCCATGAGTTTTCTTAGTTTTGCCCTCCTATTCTCTTACATCCCACTGCAGAGGGAGAGAGATAAAAGTTCTGTGATGCTTGCCTGCCTACAGGGTTAATCCACAGTAGAAGGCATTTCAGAAAACCCTACGATCATCAGACTTGTAAACAATAAGTTACAGGTATAAAATGTGGGTGCACTGCCTATCATTTGTCATGCAGGGTTGCTTCTTGTTTATGAGATTTTTTAGAACCTTCAAGGCACTAGGCAATCTTCAGAATAACCTGATCAAATAAATGCTGGTTTTGTTTTACAGAAGTAAAGGAGACAGACATGTTACAGCAAAAATTTTCAAGGGTGAGCCAAAATACCAATTATTACTGTATCTGAGTGTTAACTCTCTGAAATCTATTTTCTTTGAAGGATGGAGCTTAAGATCTGTCCTCAAAGCCTAAGCCATCCAATATTCACTAATAATGGAAAATTTGGGGCAATTGGCTGGCAGGCCTGTCACAGGAGTTCTGATCTCCTTGTCCTTGGTTGCATGATAGTACATGCTATCACAGCAATGTGGCTGCCATTTTATCAAAAGATTTCCCAATTTCAAGTGGCTCTTCAGAGAGCTCCTGACTCACTCAGAAAGCAGTGAGTATTACCCAGCCAGCCCACAATCCTTCCTTCATCTTCACAGCCACACCTCCTCCACTCTTCTTTTTTTCCCCTCTCTTTTTGTCTTTCCTTCTCTTAGTCTTACTCAATCAAGACGAGCAGGTCATCAGGCACGAGAAAACAGCTGCATGTGTATCTATTTAGATAAATGTTTAAAAAGCAGGGTCATCCCATGGCTTCTTTCTGTCTGTTTATATACGGGCAAAATGTAAGAGTATTTTGAATAGCATAAGGTATATTTTAATATGAAAGGTGATGGCTGTGCTTATTTTTTTTCACAAGACAACCAGTGTGCTCAATACCACCAAGCTGCCAATTGTAGTCTAAAGAAGAAACTGTATAAGACTGTCAGATATTTCAGAAATATCCTCTGAAATCAATAAGTTGTTCCTGAAAAGCAAAGGCAGCATATTGCCCTCTGGGTAAATCTTCACCTGATAACAATGGTCCCATTATCACTGGGTGCAGCTCTGCTCAAGAGTGATGGGGTAGCTCCTAGGTCAATGAAATTAATTCCACATATTTTCATATCTATCAGGAAGATATTTCACATACAACTGTGTTATATGTGAAATATAACATATATATGTGAGAGCTGTTGAGCCCTCTCCCTGCATTGTAGACAACACATACTGTATTGCAAACATAACCTAGCCTTCACATTCCAGCAGAAAATGTAGTAATGAAGTTTTCAGGAAAAACTTAATTTATTTTGTGTACTATAATGTATTCTGAGAACAGGAGATTTCCTGAGTAATTAATTATATAAGGAGCAGTCACCCAGAACCATTTACAGACAATTGGTTATGGATTTCTGGTAGCTGAATTGCAATCTCAAAATTTTAAAAGTGCCTATAACACTAAGGTTATATATTAGTCTGATCATATAAATTACATGCATAGTATTTTAACAACATAAACCGAATTCTCAAATGGTTGCAAAAAGCTTACATTATTAAATTTTAAAGAATTGTATGGATTTAATGAAAAATTATAAGCTAGAAAAAAATTTGAGTTACTACATTTAATTTAGCAAAATCACAGGTAGGTTATGCATCTGAAACTTCTATTAGTTGAATATGTTGAATAATAGTACCATAAAGCCTATGCAACTGCAATGCAAACAATAAAATATGAGCACTAGTTTAGTGTTGACTGTTCTGTATTTAAAATTATTGTTAGCCAAATGCACACATAGTGGAAGGAGAGGAATTCAGTCTTCCAAAAATGCATTCTGCTTGTTCTCTAAAGCTGCTCATTCTTCATAATGTCAGAGTTTATATATATTGCGCAGCTAGAACAGAGGATTGAGGGCAAAATGGTCCCAGCTCAGCTTTGCCATTGGTATACTTCTCCAAATCAAGTAAAGGTTTCTACAACCGTTAAGTGACAATGATTTTTGGTGGCAAATATACTAGACAGAACGGTGGAAAAAAAATTAAAAAGGGCAGCTTGAATTCTAGGGTCATTTGTTGAGTTTTGAACTTGTTTTTGTAACTCGGCAAGAAATACTTAAATACTGTGAAAGGCAAGAGGGCTTATGTTGCACTCTTGCCACTACAGTTTTAATATCTGAATTGGGACATATTTCAGGACTGCAAAAGAAGAAGGCAGATGGCCTTTGTTTAAGCTGTACAGAGCTTGATATGCACATCTTGATCATTCAGGAGCTGGACTTGGAAGATCATCTAGACTGAGAATTTGTCTGGACTGTCTGACTGTATCAAAACACTTCTACTGCCTGCATACCCATCTTCCCTATCCAGACAATCAGAGCTCAGGGAAAGGGATGATGGAGAGGGATTGGAGCTGAAGCTCAAATATGCAGAGACCCAAAAGACAGTAAGCAGTTCTGGGTCCTTCAGCTAACTTATGTGCATTATGTACTTGAGTGTGGCAAGTTAAAAAAAAAAAAGATTTCAGTTGTTGAATCATCCTCTTCAGGTGGTGATGAAAAACTAGGATGGTCACATTCACATGTTGTCCCATGTAAAATGTATGTGAAGAAAACAGAGATCTTCCTTGGGTTGTATGGCTCTCTTATGACTACAGCAATTTTATTTAGGCAGCTCCAGCTAGACCTTAGGCTGATGAAAAAATCTGGAGAAAATAGTGTGTCTTCAGAAAATGACTCACCTGATCCTTGACAGTCATACAACAGAGACATGCCATGTGCTGTGATGGAGAACAATACAAAATCAGATGTGCTGATGTTCATGCAATTTCCTTGAAGAGGGTTAAGATGATTACCTGTGAAGCCAAGAAGTGACTGTGAGGTTGAGTCATCAGTCTCAGCTCCTGAATAGAAAGTGTGCCAAGACAGAATTCACCAGAAATATGTTATGCCACATTTACTTGAAAGCAGATCAGACAGGCTTGTTGCCTTTGAGGGTGATGATGTATATTGAGGGTGATATTGTATCTAGAAAAGGTTTGCTGCTGAGGACCGTTCTCAGAACTATTGAAGTAGAAATGGAAAGACAACAGTTAAAACAGACTTGATTATTTTTTGAATAATTCTTATCATAAGTCTGAAAACCAGAATAATATGATTAAAACAACTAATTTGGTATATAAGTTTTTTAGGGAAACTACAGTGTGTTAGAGCAAGATGGTAAACAGAGCCTACTACTCCTAAACAACTGTCATTCACTGAATCTTTGTGGAGCAGATTCAGCCGAAAATGGTACCAAAGCTGTTGCTTGTGCTGGCATAGTGAAGACTGTTTACAGTTTGCTTTGTAGCATTCCAAAAAGCCAAGACACCCTGCAGTGTCACACTGGAAACTCCCTGCAAGGGCTCTCTGGTGCAGGATAGACAGATTGTGTTAATGGTGACTGATCCTTCGCAGCTTGTTTACCAGGCATCAACACAAATTTAGAAAAGCATTTAGAAAAATCTAAAATTAAAAATGCCTAGGGCATGGAAGGAAGTAAATGAAGCTATAATACAATGCTCTCTCATGTACAGCATCCTGGTAGCCATTAACTGAAGGAACCGAATGATTCAAGAAATACACGTGATGCGGAAGTGGAAATCTGCAAAACTTTATGTGAACTGGAAATCATAAGAAACAGTTCTGTGGGGGTATTCTGAGCAACAATCAACCAAAAAAAAGAGGAAACTAGTTTCAGATTAACACTCTCAGAGGAATAACAGTTTATTTCATTTACACATTAATTACACAGTTTATTAATTAATACACTGTTTATTCCAGTCCTTCTTAGACTGTCAGCCAACTTTTCAGCTGTTAGTGGAAACATTTGGGGGTTTTCAAGACTATGTATTTATGGCCTGTATTGAAATTTTACTTCTCCAGAACAATTTGTATGTGTTTGAGCTGAGTCAGGAAATTTTTCGCCTTAAGATGAACAAAGTCAATTTTGGAGTGTGTTATCATGTATTTTCACATAGTTAGACAGTGTGGGATTTTAAAAAATAATTTATACAGATATCAGTTATTTTTTCATACATTGACAGCCACAGCTGCATCTCCTTACCATCACTGAGCAAACTCATCATCAAAAGCTCTTACTCTTGCAAGTTAGTTCAGGACAGACTGCATTATTCTAATAAAACATTTTTCCTCAAGAGTGACATAAGACTGAACAGTTCCTTATCTCAGGCAGCCATAGAGACCAAAAAAGTGATGGTGATAGTAGAGCACAAAGGCAGATGGGATCATTTGGGTTTTATCATGCTAAATCTGATATTATTTGGTGAACTTAGGGTCTGTAATGTTGAAACTTTGAGACAAATTACCAACATAGATGGGCCCAAACACAGCCTTTTCTTCAAAAATCTACAAAAGATTGTCATAAAGAAAAGAGAAGAAGTGGGTTCTTCTATACAGGAAATAAATAATTTTTGGTAGTTTTTTTAGTGGGGAGCCAGAATGTAGACAAGAAAGAGAAGAAAGTTTTTTGCATATACAACAGTGAAAATGCATGTGGATGGCTCTGCCATCCCTGAAAAGTTCAAGAGCTTGGAAATATAAACCAAGATGTTTGTCTACTTTTTTTTTTTAGTTCCTGAAATTAGGATTCTGAGTACTTTTTGATTCCTTCTTTGTTACACTATTTCTTTTTACCTCCCATCATGTGTTTTTCATTAATTTTACTTTTTAACTGGCTTATTTCAATACTTTGGTCTCTGGACGAGGTTCAAGTCTTCTGGACATTTCATCTGACCTGAGCCTACTTCCATCTGTGGAATACTTGAACTTGTCTTGGCTAACCTGCATGCACACAGTGTAAAACCTGTGCATCTCTGTGGGCATCCCAGATCCGGGACTGGGAGGTATCAGGCATGCTCTTCCTCATGCAATGCTTGCAAATTGTTGTTTCCATGCCTCACAACCCTCATGTAGCATTTAAAAAACCCAAGTGGCTGATTTGCTGCTAATATTCAGCAGCAGTGACCCAACTTCCTTTCTTGATTATTTCTATAAGTTTTAGTGATTGCCTAGTTACTTTTCCCATTTCTACTTTCCCCCCCCCCCCCAGAACTTCAAAGAAATGCAATCTTCATGCTTTTTGATTGAGAAATACATGACTTATATGTCTTTTCATCCAACGAGATGTTACTGCTATGATAACCAATAGCACCCACAGGCCCACTTGCATTGTGTTTGGGACAGAAAAATACTTTTATTTGTCTTTTTTATATATAGATGCATCTTTGACACATGAATTCATTCAAATTATAGCTTCCTAGTCTTTGTGATATTGTCATTACTCCTAGTTCCTTTGTAATAAGGATATATCAGAAAAAAACATACTTGTCCTCTAGGAAACAGATTTCTGATTGACTGAGCTACAACAGTAAGGTCTTTCATTTGGTGAGCATTTTGATCTGCACACTTTCCATTCCAGTTGAGTAGAGACAGCCTTGAAGGCAAACAAAGATTCCCCTAGTAGATGGTGGGAGAAGCAATTTCCAACTGGCTTTCAAAGACACTTTACACTCTGGATCCTATTTAAACATCAACCAGTGAATGTTCTGTGGCAAAACCTGGGGTTCAGACTTTTCCTCTACCAGTAAAGATACTCATAATAACTAAGGTAAAGACCCCTGTCCTTTAGCTTGGTCTACTGCTTCACTCAAAGGCTTCCCTTAATTATCTCAGCCATGACCTGGCTTCCTGCTCGGAAGTCAGAAAACCACATCCTCACTGCAGGCCCTGCTAGTCCTGCACCGAAATATTGTGTAACAGAGAATAGACTGCAGTAAAGACTCATAGTCCTGTTTGTTACTAAATCACTTCATACAGTCATAAGTCATTGTTGCTTGTTTATTTGACAACTTCTATGATTTCTGGTTAATTTTCTTCATGACAGGTATCAGCCCCTTATGTGCTACTCTTAATCTACAGCCAAAACTACTGTTTTATCCCTGAAGCTGTGACTGGGGAAAAGACCCTGCTTTTCACTGCTGTCAAGGCTTTCTCTGCTGATTGAGAGCCTGGGACAGTGCTGGAGATGGCAACAGAGCCACACATTGAAAAGAAGGCAAAGAGAGTTGAATAGCTCCTTAGTCAGACAGCATCTATTCTGTGAGAAATAGCACAGGTGATCTTGTAATTAAATACTATGTCATAGACACAAAGGAACTAATTGAAAGCTTTGTAGTCAGCTAACTTAGAGCTGTAACTTACCTTACTTTGAAAAACTATTTTTTAAATATAGTTGCGTGTAATGCATCTTCACTGAATGACTCATGCAATTAATTTATTAAATCACCATTAATTCTTTAAAATGGATATACTGAAGAAAATTAAATATTTAGTTTAGACTTGGAAAAACTTACTAGCCTAGTTTTAAAAGCCACTAAAGGCTTGTATTTCTCTGTTAATAGGAAAGATGAGCAGTCAATGCCCATCAACTTTTCTTGTTTTCTATTAAAAAGGATATGTTTACATGGATAAGAAATGCCATAGTTATTGGATGCTTCTGACTGACTAGCCTAGAGCACTAGAGGAAATTACTCTGCCTGGGGATGAGTTAAAGTTTGCTTTGAAGCCTAATCTAAATTTCACAACTGAATCGTCCATGGAATTGGTTAAACAAAATCTTAGTGCAAAAACCTATTTATTTTGCTAAAGTTATTGCGAGGCTCAGAGAAATACAGCTTGTGGTCTTCTCCACTTCTATTTGTCCAGATACAAAAGGCCTTGTACTGCATGAAAAACCACCCTTGAAGTCTTACCAAATAGTTAATTAAAATATATAAACTTCATAACATACATATTTTCATATATATTTTACTGTGCAGTGGTTTCAATTATCAGTGAAGTTAAAGGATATTAAAAAATTCCATAATATATTCAAATCTCAGATAACTGAGATTTGTGCAGACTACCCAAATCTGCAAGTTCCAATCTATGTAAGTTTGGCTGAAGACTAGTTAGGTTCATTATTCACAGTAAGGACTCATCTTTTTGAGTCCTCAATAACCAGAAATGCAATGATGGCAGAAGCCTGGAACCCAGCCCATTAATGATGGTGAATATTCTTTCAGAGATAAGGTGCTATTAATATGAGAACTATCATGGGTTACAATCTGCTTATAAGAAATACCTCAGCTCCTTTTGGACTTTCATGTAGTGATTTCCAAAAGAAATTATTTAGATTGCAATATCTAATTGTAATCTATTTGATTTTATGAATATGAGAGTCTTTTTTTTTTTTTTTGCAGTGCATGAAGATTGCTGTGTTTTAGAGAGTACAGCTCAACATTTCACATCAAGGCTAACACCTTTTTTACCTTAAACACAAACCTAAAATGGTCTCTCAGGGTTTGCTTAGCAATGATGACAGAGAGCCAGTAGTTAGGCTAGTGATTTTCTGCTTGAGGCAGTGCAAGCACTCGTCAGTGAAATGTTCTAAGGGGACCTTTTCACAACCTGACTCCACTGGTTCACAGGCTCTCACAGGCACAAGGCCAACTCCACACCATTTGATCGTGAGCATGTAGTTCATGTGACTGGGGAAGAAATTCAAAGAGCTCTTTCAGGGAACATTTGGGTCAGAACTTTTATTGTATAAATAGGCACCTGCTGCACAGAACTATGGCAGTGAGCATGTAGGCATATGCTGCTATTCCAGCATCTCTTCTAGGGGAATCTCTGATCTGGCCCCATACCTGGCTGTTTCTAGCATGTGTCTTCATGGAAGACGCTGGCACTGTTTGAAACTTTGCATACTTCTTTCTTCCTCCTAAACAAGTTTATTAAACATTTTCTTCCTAGAGCTGGAACATCTAACGCAAAGTATAAAGGCAAAGATCCTGCAAACCCTTTGGTGAAAATGATGGCAGCATTCCAGGTAAATATTTAAAAAACAGAAATATAATTAAAAACTTCAATTTCTATTCACACTTGAGTAATTTCTTGTGCTGTGGATATGATATTGCCACATTGTAGCTCGTGTTGGTGTTTACAGCCTACCCTATCAGGGCATATTTTAATTCTCCATAATTTGTGAACAATTAACCAGACAGGTCATAATGTGACCTTGATAACTTAGTGAATAGTATTGAGAAATACTTCAATTTCTCTATTATTGACTCAATCAAAATTTTTGCCTCTTCATAGTCACAATGGACAGTAGAATCAACATTACTAGTGGGAAAATAAATGACTATTAGTATCCAGAAATGTCTGGAGAATGTTTTAAAGTATTGTACCATGCATATAAAGCAACTATTATTCTAAAATAATTAACTTGGTCCTGAACCATTGAACAACAATCAGAGATGGAAAAGGCAAACCAAAGGGCCATTTAGCAAATTAATGTTTCCTGCTTCTCTTCAGGATTTAACTCCCTGAAATCTAGTACACGTGAAGAATCTAGCAGAAAAGTCAGTTTGTCCATGCTCCATCACTGAGAGAGATCTGCCTCAGGGACATTTTTCATCTTGGCTGCCTCTCTCTATTGTGTCCTCATCGTGTCCAGGCGATGGCATGAGCAGACTTTAATTTGGAATTAGCTTTGCAAGATGCAGGCATGGCAAGTTATTGTACTTTGCAATGCTGTGCATCTTTTGGCTTGTCACATCCATGGGAAAGAGTAGCATTTCATACAAACATATCTCTGGATTTGAAAATGGAGTTAACAAATTAATCATTGCCTGCTCATCCTTTGATCATTTCAAGGGCTGTTTTTTTGGGATTTTTCAGGATATCTTTCATTCAGTGAAATGGAAAAAGGATTAATATTTTTCGGTTTTCATAACAAAGGTCTAAAGATACTTGAGACTGATGCTGTCTGAGACCTCTGCAGCAGCAGCCTCCCCCCAGAGGTAAACCTGGATCAGGGTTTCTGGTTTTCCAGGGCTGATTTTGTTATTCAAGGCTGGGGACTGAGCACTTTTGCCCATAACCACCATTGCTGCTCCCACATTTCTTGAAGCAATTTCTGATGCCCTCCGCACAAAATCCCGAAGCCTCAGTTTGCTGTATCCCTCCCCTTACTAAGTAAACAAGTGTCCCCCTCTGAGCTACCCTCTACTCAGCAGGCAGATAGGACTCAAGATGTATTCTTTTTAATCAAGAATCAGGTTAGCAGGAAAAGGTTAAAATAATAATATAATCAAAACCTTTCTGTTAACAAAGAGGTAACAAAAACTGCTCACCACAGATACACCAGAAGCAACCTAAGTTCTCAGAAGGAAATCTATTTCATTAATTGCCATCAGACTAAATCAATTTCATTATGTTTAAGTAAGGACTTAGTTCAAATATAGCAACAGGAAAGAGATGTAGAGAAGTAACAATATATATATTTTATCCAGGAAAAGAATTCAGGAGAAATCATCATATCATACATGCTCAGTTAACCTTTTCCTACTCCAGAACAATCACCAATAAGTACAGGAAAACATCACATGATGAAATACATTAGTAAAATTTATAACTGGCTTCTTCAGTAAAGTGCAGCTTGACCTTGAACTTACCTTGAAATTTTGTGAGCAGGAGCAAACAGTCATTAAACTGTGAACAGCTTGCATAATATTTAAGTAGCAAATATTCCCATGAAAATTAATTGAAGTATGAGAATTATGAACACAATCACATATTTTTAGTTTTGTCAAAGGTAAATTAGATACTGTTTTTCTGACTGTTCACACAGGAGGCAGCAGGAAAAGAGCAGTGACCTCCCTAACTTACATTTTCCTAAAGATTTTAAAAAGAAAGACCATCTTAGTAGGTCAGTTTTCCAGGAATGTGAGTATGTGTGTGTAGCAGTATCAAGTTCCTAGTGTGGATTTATTTTTGCACCTTGGTATTTCTGTACATGTATGCTGATCTAGACCTGTTGTGCATGCAGTCTTCACATCAGCATGCTAAGATACTGAAATGCTGACTAGCCATGAGCCCAAGATAATGTTCATGCAGCCCACTGGCACTGGATAGCAGCACCTTTGGAAAGAGAGTCTGATGATTCTGAGGTTCTTGACAGACTACCTAGTAAATACTAAATCACTGTGTGATTTTTAGTAATCTCATCTAAACCAAATAATATTACATCAATATAAAACTGCAGTAATGCACTAGCTAATTAAGCCCTTTGAACAATTAAAACATATTTATAGATCTTCTAACTCAAAGAGATCATACCTGGCAGATCAATGCTAGTGTTAACTAAGTTATTAGCCTCTTCAAAGATTGCACACCAGGTCAGTGAATTGTGATGGTGGAAAATTTTAATGAGCTGAACACTTGACCTATGGGAAGAGAACTGACAACAATTAATTTGGGTGGAGAAGCTCTGCATGCCTGAAAAGCATCACATTGTCTCTCTGAACCTGGATTTCTCAATCAATAAAATGGACACGATAATTCTGCAGCACAAAAAAAACTCCCACTGAAGTTAAGTAATAGCGCATGTAGAAGATTTTTAATGTTGTTATAGCACATAAAAAAAAGTGTTATTAAGGTTACATTTTGTTCTCACGTTATTACACCTAGAATTTATTTTACAGCTATTCTCACCTTACAATATACTATGGTTTAAAGAAAACCAAAAGAATTATATTACTGCTGAAGTGAATCTGGCACATTTGTGAAGGTCAGCAAGGATTTTTTTCAGGTTTCCTGAAAACTTCCTGGAGTTTTTTAGGGCCTTAAATTGTACATTCCTTTCCTACCTGTATGGCACTAAACATGACAGTTGGTTATCATCTATTCAGCATCGACAGTGAATGATAAATCTCTTTGATAAGATATATGTTCTTTTATTCATACAAAAAAGCAGATCCAACTCTGAAAAAAGAAACAGAAATCTTTGCCAGCCCAGGACAGTATCATCAGTGGGAATGTTTCACTAATATTTCAATCTGAATTAGAATTACCTTCTCCAGTTCATTGGTTCTAGCATATCTGTCATCTATCTTCTAAAACTTACAAGAAAAAATCTAATTGCATTTTCAGCTTCGTTATTGGACCCCTGACTTTAAGTTACAGAGGTGGAACCATTCCTCACTTCACACATGGTATGTAACATCTGTTAGAAGATGACATCAAGCATGCCTTCTGTATCATGGATTAGGCTTGATCTGCTCTTTGATTTTCATATTTCAAACCCTAGAGCTATTATATTAACAAAATCCAGCTTTTGTGCTTTTCTGTCACTGCCTGATTTTCCCTAAATTTTCTATAATGTGGTTTGTTGAGAGAAGAGCTTAGCTAACCATTCACACTTGAATTGAGAATTCAGCATGATTGCCCTGTGAGTGTGTGCCTGGAGGGAAGCAAAAATAAGGTTGCTACATGGAAAGATGAAGTGATTGAATTCAGTGCCTGAGGCCACAAACCTCATTTTCATGACTGTTAATATGTAGAACTAACTGAAAGTGAACTTGTGAGCTAGTGCATGCTTTTATTCTTGTTCCATAAAAACTAACATTATGTGTTCTACCTGGAGATTTATTTCCACTCTTGCAAAAAAGAATGTCGCTGATCTAAGCCTACAGTCTGGAACATGATCAAATGGTCTACTGCTACAAGAAGCTACTGAACCAATAGTTTGAAATTTCATCTAATATTCTTCTGAATGCCATGGATGTCCATTAAAGGCACATTGTTCAAACCCTTGAAATACTGTTTGGGATCCCAGCACTTATGGCACAATGGCTGAAGACGTTCATAGAACCAAAGAGTAATTGTATGTGGTCTCATCATGAACGTAGCTCAAAATTGTGTTCTGCCTTGATACCACCAAAGTAACTCCTGTTATGGATGAACCTCTGTAAATATTAGTTAAGAGATAAGCATTGTCAGGGCATTCAAGCAGCATTGAATTGTACAGAGTTATCTTTTATGGACATTGCTTGTGCAGTATTTCTAATAAGTAATGTAAACTCCAAGCTCCTGCTAGGGATACTTTTCACATACAGAAAAGTTAATCACATGCTGTTTGATGATGCATCAACGCTTTGTTAAAAAATTCAATCTACCTCTGACTTTCAAAATAGGTTGGCCACATCACAACAGTGATGTCTGGCCATTTTGCCAGGCTTCAGTATGTTACTAGTGACTGACTGCTGGGCTCAAGTTTCTTTAATGTGTCAGTTTGACAATGGGCTCTTAACAACATGGTGGGAAGTCTTCAATGAGACAATCTCCTAGACTCTCCTAGATCAATGGGTGTCATCTTCTCAAGTCCTGACTATAAAACATGATAGATGGCATGAGTAATAATAGATCAAGCAGGCCTGGGCCATGGCAGCATGTCAAGTGACTTGAACAAGGGATACAGCTAAGAGTAAATGTGTGCTCAATAATACTCAGAAGCTTTCTTGTTTTGTCACTTTCTAAGAATTGTTGAAAAGAAAAATGCCTGTATCTACTTGTCCAAATGAGCTGAGAACTAGTAGAGTACAACTCAGCTATTTTGATTTGGATTTGGAAACGTCAAGGATCATTGGTTTCAGGGAAATCAGTTTGTCATTTCTAGACGCACAGGAGAGCTATGATTCATTAAGAATAGGAAACATTGGCTAGTTTTAAAATATCTCTTAGGCATCACCTCATTACCACAGCACTCTGCCAATGGAAAAGATTGTTTTGCCTTGTTTTGTTTTGGCCTTCTGGGTTGCTGCAGTGATAGGGTAGTCCAGAGGTTAACAAAAGTTAATTTCTCTCCCTCCGGGGAGGTTGTGGGCTCACCATTTCTGGAAGCGTTCAAGAGGTGTCTAGAGGTTGCACTTGGGGATATGGTTTAGGGGTGCTAATGTTGACACTGGTTGGACTAAATGATCTTGAAGGTCTCTTCCAAATTTGATGATTCTTTCATTAGTACCTACAAAAGAAGAAAATGTGAATGATAATCTAGGGTCAGTTCCATAATGATATCTGTTTGTGCCAATGTATTCCAACCCTGATTCTACAATACTATTTTAAATTTTTCCATCTGTTGTGGAACTGTTGGATTTATGAACTAGTGGAGAGGTAGTAATTTTATATCAGCCAGTAATATGAGTCTATGTCAGTGCACACAGCAGATCACAGGTAGGAAGCACCACTGGAAGAACAGAGTTGATCTGCAGCAATGCATTTTCATTTACAAATATTCAGGTGTAAAGTAGAGGAAATTTTGTACTTTAAAAAAAAAAACTTCAAAACCAACTTATCATACTATTGGTTCTGTTTACTTCCATCTGAAAACAAATACATAGTTTATCAGAACTAGGATCTTACCTCATTGCTCTAAGTATAAATCCTGTCATACGATCATGGTGGCTGTTTTACCATCTCTATGGAGAAGTCTCATCTAGTTTACCAGCTGGTTTTTATCTCAACATGAAGTATGGATTCATAAGTGAATTATGAAATGGAATGATTGACACAGCAAGCAATATGGTATTAAAAAGCAGTGTTTGAAAGCATTATTAAAGATTGCAATGAGTAAGTGTGAGCATGATGATTAATAATATCATGTAGCAGAGGAGAAAAAAATTGTTAGCAAGTAGGAAGGGAAAAAACCTTGACCAGATTGTCAGCTTGTGTACATTGCCCAAACCCAAAGGAAATTAGAGAAGCTCTGACAGTTTACGGCAGCCAGGAATCTGGCCCCAGGAGAAACAGACTGAAATTAGGAAAAAATTAAACTTTAGCTAAATATCTGAATAAGAATCCTGACAGCACGATCCCTTTAACTGAGATACAGTCTCCAATGGGAAATGCTGAATATTTGGAATTAGATTAGGCAAAGCACTGAAAAAATGTACTGTAGAGACAAATTTGTACTGGAAGGGAGATGAATTAGACAGCCAATAGGTCATTTTCACACATTCTCTTAATTACTTGTAATACTTGATTGAATAAAGAAAAGAAAGAGCTTGGCAGTGGTTTTGCTGGTATAGTTGTCCACTGGCCCCGAGAAAGTGTTCAGTGAGTGTCATACCCAGATGGAAACATTCCATTGCTTAGGATATGGCATTTATCTTCTTCAGCTGGATGTAATATTTATTATGAATAGCTTTTTTTCCCCCCACATATAATGGGAAATAATGAGAATTCAAAGCCATTAAATGGGCATGTTTCTGTGGATGTCAATGGGATTCGAAAGCTGGCCCTGAAATAGATATTTTTTTGTTTCCCTATGATGGTGTTGTTGTACAGGAGTCATGTCAGGAATAAGAAACAGAAGGCATGCTCATCTTAAGTTGTAACTGAGAACGTCCCTTCTTTAAATTAAAAAGGGAAGTCTAGGCTGTAAATGAGAAAAATATAACATCAGGCTCCAAAAAGCCACTTTCATTTTCATATAAATATGTAACCATCATTTGTTTAACTCACACCAAGCTATCAAATTTTGTGGTGGGCTATAAACTTGTTGAGTCATTAGCCTGGCTGCTTAATGGAGGAAAACTAAATTTCTGTTCCTGCATAATGACACTTATTCACTGTAGACATTTGCATCACTTGGAAACGATAAAACCTCATCCTTCATAATGAAGTTCTGAGCTGACAAAGAGGAAAATATAGTGTTGTGGGACAACTATGAATATAAAACAAGCTTAATAAAGAAGTAGTGACAAATTATATTATGCAAAATGCAACGCAATAAAAAAATGTTACTAACTCATTGGAAATGTCATAAATAATCTAAATAGTTTTTAACTGTCAAAGCCTTGAAAAATATATTCCTTAAAAAAAATGAGGTATAGAATAGATGCCAGTTTAATTGCCACCATATTTTGACAAGCATGGAGAACCTTGTATCCAGTTTATTTGCTGAATTTAGCTCACTTGCTTAAGATGAAATTATGGGGGGAGCAATACTATTCTCCTTTTTAAACTCAGTGATGCCCCATCAAAACCAAACTACTTCAGCCATTTTTAAATACTGATGTTTTCCCTTTCAGATCAACATTTACAATTTACATTACAATCTCAGGAAAACTGATCCTTATAAAGCAAAGAGAATTTCTAATGTGGATGTTCATTAAATTCGTGTTACTGCCTTCTTAAAACCAACATTCTTTTTGAACAAGTAAATGCACTGTCTGCTGTATCTGTGTGGGTCAGCAAGTGCATGAAATTCCACTAGGACAGCTCCTTGTAATATAAAACTCTTTGTCCAGTTTGTGTGCCAAAAATACTGACTTTTCACTCTTCCAAAAATTTCATTTTACTTAAATGGAAAAGACACTAGCATTTCAAGAATTGCTGGAGGCTCAAATAATGACTTAGATTCTATTCCTGCTGAAGTTTCATTGATTTCAATAGTCCCAGACTTGAATAGAAGCAGCTTTGAGGCTTGCATAACCAGAAGCATTTCTGTTCATGAAAACACTTGCAAAATTAACTGCTAGAGTGATCAGATCCTCACGTCAGTGGAGACTTCCCTGCTGACAGAGGCACTTGTTTAATTATATGCTGCTCATACTTTTAGATGTAAAAAGTTCAAGATTCTTGATACCAGCTACTATGTATTGTGGAGGCTGGTAGGGACAAATGATACATTTAATGTACTGTTAAGAGATCTGCTGAAAATCCTATTACCTTCAAAATACAAATTTTGACATATTTAGTTAGTGATTTTGATGTATTTAGTTTTTATATGAATGACAGGCATCAAAAGTTGGAAATCCTACTTTGTCTTTTAAAAGTGAGAAATCTTCTCCTGGGGAAAATGTATTTTGAATTTGCCCTCTGTTTTTCAGAGAAAATAGTACTCATGTCTTCATACAAACACAGAGGAATTTCATCCTAGATCAAATACAATTAAAAATTTTTGAGCTATTTTCAAAGTATTTTCAAAGGAACATTAGGATTTTTACCCTTTGGTTGTTATTATAGTGCTTCATTTCAGAAACACAAAACTCAAAGTGAGCAAGTTTTCACATGCTTGTGAGCCTAATGTGACTTTTACCCTTTCACATTTGGAATTAGCTATAAAATATTTTCCATTATGCAAGAGGATTTGGAGTCACTCCGACGACTGTGCTCTCTTTAGTCATGACCAATAACTGATGTGTCCAACAACTTTGAATTTCCAGCTCTCCTGGGCAAGGCACCAGTCATTGTGATTATCCCTAAGGCTTGTAAATCTTCTCTTATTTTGAAAGTGCTTCATTTAGCACATTTAACACACAAAGAAGCATTTAAAAAACAAAAATTAAGTGATTTTTAAGCCTGAAATGTGAATCTGCAGAGATTCCATCAGAGAAGAAGAGGATCCAAATTGGCCACAGTTTGGCTGCTGGCAAATGAGGAAAACTTTCCTGCCCTGCTAGTTTTGTCTCTTAATAACATGGAGGCAAACCTAGTGTTTGTTAGATTTTTCTAATTCATTTTATAACACTAGCTTTCACTTCTATCTAGGGACTCTCCATCCGTCCAATGCCAAAAAGAAAACTACTCCAATCTGATAAGAACTCTGCTAGAGAACAGAAGGATTAATTACATTTTTCCCAGATCGTGTTCCTTGGACCCTTTGTGGAGGTCATAATCAGCTCAGTCTGCAGACACTCTCCATGGCCAAATAGGATACATGGCAGTATTTAGATGGCTGTAAAACCATCTTTCATAGCTGTTGTCTGGTCAAAGAGCTATCATAAAACTTGAAATGAGAAAAAAAGCTCGAAGATACTTCCCAAAATGCCAAATGAAGGGGAAGGAGATGAGCTGTGCCAAGCTATCCTGTAATTAACTAGACATGCAGCACAAGACCTGCTTGGTCTAAGTCAAAAGCTTGAGACTTGTTACCTAGAAGCACAAAAGACTTCTGTCATTGTTTGCAGGTCTCAGTTTTTACTCTTGCTTTTTGATGTTGTATAATGCATTGGTGGAAAGAGCAACAGATTGAGAGAGTGTCAAGCCATTTAGTTAAGAGTGCTCAGACATTGCACTCTTCAGCAGATAGTTTCAGGACAGGTTCCTCACTGACCCTCAAAAACTTTTCCATGCTCAGTTCTGATTGTCTTCCCACAAACAGATTTTAATCTGCTGAGTGGAAATTTTTGGCAGAAATAAATTAACTTTTGTAAATGCTAGAAGTGGCAGCTACAAAAATGTAGTCAAGAGGCCTGGTTTGCTGTTGCTTAGCTCACTCTGCTCCTGCCTGTGCTACAGTGGTCTCCCAGTCTGACCTATTTCAGGGCTTCAGGGTCAGTGAACCACAGTTTTGATGCTGATACCAAGCTTCTTGTGCCAGAAATTTCAGTATGTTTTTACTTTTTTTTTTTCCTACTTTTTGTGCATCATAGAGGTTATTGATTAGAGACTGAAATATTGGGGATTCTCCTCTTTGCTGGGAATATTTTGTGCTCATGGGTTCTGTGGGACCTGCCCCAAATTTGCTTCTCAGTCCTGAAGTTGCATTGGATCCCTTCACAATGGAAACAAGAGTAAGAATATTAGTGTGACTGCCGGACTTTCTCAATATTCAGCAAAAAATTAATTTTTGGAAACCAGTCATCTGAAGAGGCCTTCTTTTTTCCTGCATTAACCTTTATGTCATATTAAGACCATTATGTTATATAATATGTTTGTGTTTCAGTCATCTGGAAAGGCCTATGGTGATGTTCCTCTATCCCAGAATGACAGAAGTACAAACTGTACCAACTGTACTGGCAAGAAGGTGTCATTTCTGTGTTTTTAGGAACACTCTGGACTTAAGCCTTTACATCTGCTGATCATCCTCATCTCTCATTTCATTTTGTAATTTACTGTCTCTTTACAGAATGTTTAATCTATATAAAGGCACAGATTTTATGCCAGCATTTGACATGTCAGTCTTTTTTGAATGCCTCTGCTTTTCTCTCAGTCTAAAATCTACTTGATTTGGCTTTTCTCTGTATAAGTGAATCTTTTTTCACAAATAGAAAAATTAACCCACT
Organism: Haemorhous mexicanus; assembly: GCF_027477595.1. Taxonomy (NCBI): domain Eukaryota; kingdom Metazoa; phylum Chordata; class Aves; order Passeriformes; family Fringillidae; genus Haemorhous; species Haemorhous mexicanus. Next base: position 121,032,821 of record NC_082341.1, read on the forward strand.
AAAAAGACTAATTTCTGAATAAATCCTGCTGTGAGAAGGAAGTTATATTCATTTGAGCATTACTTGGTGATAGCCATCAGTTTGGTTGTAAGAGCACTCTCCCAGTGTACAACACCAATTCAAGGTTGTTTTTCTTTGAATAAGCACTGAAGTAGATATCACTGGTTCTATGCATTGCTTCTACCCTTCAGTTATGATTAGAAAGGCAGTAGTAATTTACTCTGCTGTGACTGCTATTCAAGCACACAGATTATCTTCACTTCCCTCTGGATCAATGTACATAATGGCTCTTCTCTCTGTGCTTCTGGACTGCAGCTCTGTGTCCCACATGTCACACTAAAACAGTAAAACCATGATGTGTCTGTGGCTCCATTTCATCCAGTCAAAGGAAGGTACTGAGAGAAAACCCAAAGAAATTCTCTAGGTTAAGCCTGCGATTCCATGTCCTCAAAATAAAGAATTTGTAGGAGAAAATAAATAATGAGGAAACATCTCTGCACGTTCACACTGTAGTACTTCTCCCTGGCCTGATAAGCAGCCTTTGCTTAGCTCAAGCACCCTTAAGTGTGTTGTTGAGTGAGAGAAGACTGCAGCACCTCCTTCACTTAGGGCTTGCCTTTTCAGGAGCTGTGGATAATACACTTGGGCTGTTCCCATAGGACTGGCATAGCTTGAGCCTACCCTCCATTGGCACTAGGCTGATGAACGTCATGGGATTAAGTATATAAAATGTGCTCATGTAAGGCTTCAATGACCAACACACAAACACACTCTTTTAGGAAAAGCTTATATAAACAATGCCTTCTTAGGCTTATGAAAGTAGATAATGCCCAAAAAAGAAGCAAAAACCTTGACTTTTAGTTCATTTAAGGGAATAACAAGAAGAAGAAAAGCAGAAATTATATTTTCTTCCTTTTTCCTCAGACTAGATGCCAGTAGATCCTTTCATCCCTCTCTGTCTTAATGCAATCTGTCATAGTATGTTCTGGTAATATTGCTAATTTTTATACACTGTACAGGTGATGTTTTACTATTTCTGTCCATGTTCATAACTTCAGACATAACCTGTGAAATGCAGAATAGCAAGGTTAGTCAGCATGTCACAATTCAGGTGCTACAGTATTTGCAAAAGAATATGCAATCAAAGAACATCAACAAAACATAATTGACATCACCCATTGCATCTCATTGAATCAAGAATTATCCTGTGATTGATGCACAGTAATATGCAATCACTTGTAATTGATTGGAACTCACTCAGTATAGAATGACATGTTGAGTAATTGCTACTGAGAAATAATGACTGGTTAAAGCAAAGAGGATGAGCTTCAGCCAGGCCATATATTCTGGATTTGTCTCCTTCAATAATTTATGACCATCTTAGTTTGCAGCTTATTGTTTCTGTACACTGGACTTCAAAAGTTGCATACAAACCTTGCTTTCAGAATTCATTGCATAGACATTTATTATATCTTGAGGTTAGTAAATGAAAAAGCTAGATGAGATGTTCTAAATGCCTTGAATCTTATCCAGATATGCACAGAGAGCATAAAATATTAACACATGTCCTTAGAAAAACCTTTTTTGTGTGTTCAAAATGAATAAGGCAGGATTTTCTAACAGGTAGAGTATATTTAACACAATCATTTTATTCTTGGTTTTAGGAGAAAAATATTAATTCACTGAAATCAATGAGTTTACTCTTTCCTAATGTAATGTTTTGAATTACCTGCAGCTTCATAGAAAGTTTGGTAGAGATAGATACTTTAGATAAGCAATACAGGGCCAAACTCTTTGTTAGTGTCTCTGGTGAGCTAATTTTCTCTTCATATTACTTATAACAGTCAAATCTCAAATCTCAACAGGTTTCAGACAACATATGGCAAATCACTGTGCCAAAAGATAGAAATTTAATTTGTTTTTACTACTTTTGCATAATATGACATATATACTATCATATTTACTTCTTTTATTTTTTGCCATAATCAATTTGTAGCAAATTTTCTTTTAAAATACCCTTACTATATGTGTACATGAGGCAATTTTACCATAAAATCTCACATAATTTTACTTCATTTTTCTAATGATGTGTGTTTAGCCTACACAACATAACTCAATCCAAAACTCTCTTGCACAGTCCGAATATATTCAGCACCCTATAATAATCTAAATAAGCATAAAAAATTTCACAAGAGAGAGATTTCCTTTTTTTTCTGTTTAAAAAAGTTTTTAAAAATAACACCTGACCAAATGGTAAAAATCCCACATTTTTTATACAAAAAACCTCTGCATGCACTCTGTTTCAAGTGCCTCACCTTCTATGTTGCAAGTTTAAAACTTACAAAGAGAGCTGTTTGCCCAAAATACACAATTTTCTGACCAGAAACCCCCAACAAAATCATAAATAGCTTGCCTTTTTGTCATGTTCCCCATTTCAAGGCCAACATTCTCCTTTTTTGTGTACTGGCAATGAACACTCAGAATCTAACAATCTCTCAAGTTTCTATGAAAATGTCAGCAGAAAAATTACACTCTTCTGAAGTTGGAGACAATACAGGGGCTGAGATCAAGAGATAATACTGAGAAAGAGATCAGGCTGTGTTGTAGTTGCATTCTGAATAGGTTTGGCACATGTGACCCACTTTAAATTCTTGCCTGAAAGAGAGGGCTTGAATGGACCAGAAGAGAAATGTGAAGCTGAATGCCCAGACAACACAATTCACTTCTTTGACTATCTCCGTTTTCCCCCTGTAGAGATGAGTTTGATGTGGACTGAGACAGAAAACAAAGGGTCAAACAAATCAGTTCTGCCTCAAAAAGCAAAATTCTAAGGTTTCTAGGAAAGGGACTAATTTCCTACACATAGGACAAGAGTGCTGGTGCACCAAGGAACAAAGAGGAGGGGAAGGGGACGCACAGAAGTCACCTCTGGAAGGTGCTTTTGAGAAGGTTCCTTAGTCCTTCGAAGGCTGGTGCAAGAAAACAGCTTGCCAACCTTTCCTGCTCTTCACTAAGTTGTGGACTATCCAGTAGTACTGAGATGTAATTTATTGCAGTCTAACAATTTCTTACCCTCTTTGTACCAAGAAAAATTATTCAAAGAGCTGAAAGACACTTTAACTGACATTTTTTCTGTATTTCCTACAGTTTATGGGTCCTGTGGTTTAGTATTACCAGCGATTTGATGACCTGCATGTGCTAAAAATTTTCTGTTTCTTAAAAACACATTCAGATTTTTTTGGCTACTGCTGTAATTTCGAGTCAACTCATGCAAATTTTTTATCCATAGCTTCAGGTTTTTGTTTTTAAACTGAGGGGTTAATGCTACTTGCTTTGAAAACCTGTGGAATAAGGATAAAGTAGTGGAATGGTAAATATTGTCATGTAGAAAACTGGAATTTTGGTGATACCAGATTTTTTGCTGTTGTTGCAAAAACAACAGCAACAACAACTACCATTTGTACTAGCATATAAGCACATAAATTTATTTTCAAGCTGATAGTGTACTTTAAACAACAATAAAATAGTTGCTGCCACTTTATGAAGCTGATAAAAAGATACAGTAAAACTTGTCTTTGTGAAGAGGTCCTTGTGTTCCTGAATGCTGGGGTGTGTGGCAACGTTTTATGTGCTGTCCCGAAGGGGGATGCATTAATTGAACCAAATGGCTGTGACAGCTGTGAGGAGTTCAAAAGTTTTGTAACTGGAGAGAAACAAGAGTTTTTAAGGAGCTGAGATTTTCAGTTCATCTGTGAATCGACCCTTTAAGATTTTAACATGAATTGTTCATTGGCACCCTTATTATCAGATATTTTCTCATGCTATAAGTAGCATTATTGAATCTCTAACATCCTCTTCATGTAGAGCAGGCACTGGCTCTTACCTTGTTTCTCATTAATGCCAGCTCCATACAGCACAGGGTCTGATGCATTGTGCTTGCAATTCTGCATCTGTAGATATTTCTGAGATATAAATTTCTGAAAATGCTAGGACAAGGCATGTTTTTGGTTTTTATTTGTTAACCCTAAGTATTAAGTGGTGCTAATTTCAGATAACAGGACAATTTCTGTGGAAGCATCAGAGCCAAAAGAACATTGTATAAAACAAATTCACTAGTGACATTTATCAATATTTTGTAAATTGATTTTATAAAAATGCTATTACTTATTTTCAACTTGTATATGATTATGTATTGTATATTTTATAAGTAAAATTAAATATTTATTTATAGAGTATTTTTCCCACTTGGTTGCTTGCTTCTTTGTACACTTGGACATTGGAGCATATAAAAATTCTCTCTCTTGATTTCATTTAGAAGTTTACATGGCTTCAAGAAGAGAATGGATGAATTCAGGGTTATTAGACATATGCTATAGGTAACATTGAGCTTTGAAAGCCCTAAGTTTAAAAATGAAGTGTGTTAATGAATAATATCTGTCTACACCAATGTCATTCTCCTTCCTAAATTGGAACAGGATATGGGACTAAATGTAGTTGTGACCTGATCTTCTCTGACCCATCCCATATGAATTTAGATCATCTTCTGATCTCCAGTGGCCCACTAGTTTTATAGACCACAGAAACACTGTTCATCTTAATTTTCTTACTACACCAAATTGTTGAGATGTAAAGCAAGAAAAACCTTTAGAGGAATGAGTCATGAAATATGAGGGCAGCATGGTCATAGAAGTATTTGTGTACATAAAAAGTTTTGTAAGTAAAAGAAGATTTTTTCCTTAAAAATCTACTGAATTGGCAATCCAAAGAGAAGAAATGAGAAAGAAGGAGAAAGAATCATAATTGATTAGTAGTAGTAAACCCAAAGATTGACCTCAGTTTCCTTCATTCTCTACAAATCATTGAGAAATCTTCAGGCTTTCTAAATTCTAAATAAATTTATAGTGCAGGTATGTAGGAAAAGAGTATGTAATGTAGTATATTTGCACCTTGTTACCTCCATATATGTCACTTTTTTAGGATCAAGATAGTGCAATGCAGAAGGTATCTGAACAAATTATAAAGTATGCTAACTTTAGCAAAATGTCATTAAATGCAATATACAAAAAACCCTCCAACTCTGAATTTAGTCAGCAGATGCTGTTACTTCCTGCTGTGTAATTTCTCCCTTAGCGCATTATCACCAGCATTTTGAAGGACTGTTCAAACATGCAATTCCCATAAATCCAGACTACCCCTAAGAGTTTCCTTCCAGTGTAAAAAGTTCTCCCACACTGAAGAGCTCATTCCAGTTGCAACAGAAATAATTTTATTGTGAGAACTCAAGATGACTCTGGAGGTTGGAGGCAATGAAACTGAGTTTTTTCTACATCTAAAAGTAGAGCACACATATAGCAATTGTAGGTGCCTTGTGGTGGTTTAGGAATCAGCTCACTGAATCAGCCTGTCGTGGGGTGAAGCCTACCCTGAAAATGATGTCCTCAAATACACCATCTCTACTGCTCCTGCCCAGCTTCAGTCAACTGGATTAATTTCAGGTGGGTTAGAAATACAGGAGAAGAAGACAAAATTTGCCTTGGCAGCTATTGCTGAGTTCACAGCTTTAGCACCACATTTGAGGAAGGAGACCAGAGGGTGAGAGAACAGAGAGTGGCAACTGCTGCTTGGGCTTAGGTACAGAGCAAGTCAAAGAGACTGGTGCAGGGCTACATGCTCAGCAAGGCCACTGATGACATATGAAAACAATCTCAATTAGAAGGGAACAAACCAGTTTAAAATATGTCCATTGTTGGAGGAATGACATTCACAGACACCTGAGATCATATGGAAACTAGAGACAAGGAGGCCCTGGCACATGTACAAGGCAAACGGGAGGTCATGGGCATGTCAGCAGGAGGGGAGATGGTTCTGCTCCTGTGCGTGTCTGAACTGGGCAGAGGGAGTGGCTGGTGCATTGTGGGCATGGAGCATATGTTGTAGGATAAAAGTTGCCACTCATCTGCTATACCTGTCCTGTTAAGTAAACACATTCTTAATAATATCCCTGGATGGTGTGGGTGCATTCTTGAAGCCATCCCACCCTGCCGAATTTCCTGGTGGCTCTGCCAAATGAAGCAAAGCACTGTCTGTTCACTGGAAATGTGAAATGCTGTTTGATGCTTCCTCTCCTCTTCTGTTTGGGCTCTGTGTGTGCTGTTTTGTTTGGTTTTTGTTTGTTTGTTTTGCTTTGGTTTGGTTTGTTTTTTTCATGACCTTAGCAGTTTACTACCTATGCAGTAATTCTATTTGCTTCCACGTGCTCTTCCTGATGTGCAGTTGGCCTTGCCAAGACATATGTATATGTTTGGTGCTATGGAGAATGCATCCTAGTTTTAGATTAAAACTTTATATCAAGCAGCATTTTTATATCAACAAGCTAATTCCATATTTTGGATTTTTATATGTAATTATAAAAAATAATTTACATCTGCAATTCTCAGGAAAGAAATACAGTTTATGCTGTAGAAGGATGAGTGATGAGGAAATCTTTTTTGTTAGCTGGTAAGATGATACTTCCTGAAGCATTTAAACTGGATACATCTTACAAGCTTTGTGTTGGAAAAAGAAGAGAAACAGAAATGGGGGAGGGAAGAACCTCTGAGCTGCAAATGTGATTCCTTGCCTCTCAGAAAAAAAAAAATAAATCTGGACTTGTTTTATCTTCATTTTTATTTTTCTAAAGTATGAGTAATGGTATAACAATTCCATGTGGGCAGACTAAACAGTAATCATTATGGACTTGGTTAAAGGAAAATACCATATTAAAGAAAAAAAATCTCATTTTATATAACCAAAGAAGTTTCATCACCTAGAGACAGTTTACACACTTAAACATTTCTAAATGTAATGCTCATTTCTAATCTTAAACTCAATTACTAGATTTTCCTCTCGCTCAGATCAAGGATGAAAACAGACTTTCTTCAAAGTGTGTTTGAAGTTCCCAGAAAAGTTGACTCTCCTGACTTTTTCTGTTCAGGTTTTCATAGTAATTATCATAAGATATCTGAAGATTTTTCTAGTTGTAACTTCTCTATTTTCTGACAAAACCAGATGTTTAGCATTTCAATTATTTTTCCCTCATCTTGGTTAGCTGTTATTATTTTTTCTTCATTGTTCCTCAACTTTCTAAAGATTTTAAGTTCAAAGTAAAAAGTTTTTCCCCAGAAATGTGCAAAATATCTAATCTTTCATTTATCAGATATAATAGAAGAAAAGATCTTAGAAAATAACTCCAATTATGAGCTGCTTGGAGACGCAGTCTCTGAAATACATGTACAATGTAGAGGTAGTCAAGATTTTTAAGCCAGCTAGTCTAGTGCAGTTTAGTTAAGTGAGGACATTGTGCCAAAAATGAAGTAGAAAGAAAACTACCCCTGTTTCTCAAGTTTGAAACATGAATGCTCACCAGGAAGGGCAGCACTTTTCAGTCTAGTTGCACTACTTCATAAGCAGAATTAATTAGCTCCAGAATAATATTTTTCTTAGGTGGCAATTCTGATGTTCCAGTGGACAATCATATATTAGAAAAAGTTTTTCTGAAGACAAAAATAAGAGTGCAGCTATGAAATATTAGTTACTGTAGAATATTGCCAATAATATTGCTGGTTATATTCCATGTTTGGTGCTCTTTTCCACAGTTCTAAAGCAAAGATCATGCTGGGAAAATATCCAGCCTTTAAACTACATGATAACAAAACACCTTTATTCTCATCACTGTATTGGCCATCAAATATATCAAATATATCAATATCCTCTGACAAAAGGCCACATATGGCAGTTCATTTCACAAGTGAATTAAATAATCCCAAGGGAGCAGATGAAGCTGACCGGCACAAAGCTTCAAGGCTTACCTAGCTGCCATGTTTCCTGGTTCAGAGTGTGCCTGAGATATGATGTGTAACATCATAACCAAAAGGCAAAATTCCTCTCTCTCAGGTTGGGTTTTGTTACTAGATAGGTTAGAGAAAGTGAAATTATAATGGAGACATATAACAGCAGGATTTAACAGTGTCATCCACTACAATGTATTGACAGATATTGCTCCGAGTTATTCCTTAGAGAGAGAGCTTTCTTCCAAGAACCATATACCTGTGAACATGTAGATGAAAAAAGGGCAGTGCAATCAGGGGCAGGGCAAGAGACTTTGCTGTGGTTCTCCCTGTCTCACTAAAACACGTGTAGTAAAGTTGTAAGGGAGGCATAATTTAAGAAAGCTTGCATGTTTACAGGAAATGGATATTGCCTGATGAAATATGCTTAGAGCATAAGCACAATTCTCTATAGCTTAAATCAGCACTGCCCTCAATGCCTTGTGAGTAGGCAATAAAAAATATAGAAAGCTATTTTCTGAGTTTTGTACTGTGTGGGAAAGACGAGCAGATGCACCAGTGTTTTCTCTTGTGTTTCTCATTGTTTCTTGCCATACCTCCAACTTTCTAAACAACAAAAAGTTAGGTTTTGCTTAAGAGCCTTTCTCAGTATACAACTTCGTATACACGTGCCACTGTTGCAACACAGTTCAGTACAGATCAGTCAAACAAAATGGAAAATATCCACCACCAAATATGCTGCTGTCTGGAAGGTGGCATACACTGGGGCTGGCTCTTTTCCACTCTGCATTATCGTAACACTAACAGATGCTCTGCTGAAACTGGGATGATTTACAGCAGACCTACAGCAGCCTGGGGTAAGCAGAAAACAAAGAACAGCTGGAGATTGCCTTTACTTTGATGTAACTACTTATATCCTACTTTTCCAATGTAGGAAGTTCAAGGCAAACTCCTGTTGTACATCCATGAAGGTCCACTAACAAATTCATTAATGTCAACTTGATATTGAGGATACTCTGGAGCCTCTACCAGCCAGTGCTGTTCTGCTAGTGGGTGTAATTATATGTAAGGAACATTGAACTTTACTGCATGTGCTTATCCATATTCTTTCTCTGTTTCTGGCAGTTTTGTGTAGCATAAATTATTTTATCCACATGTTCAGTACAACGTAATTCTGAAAGGCTTGGATCATACTGTGTTTGTTGCACATCACTGAGTTTAGCAAAGCCCCCCCTTGGTCCCTCTGTAGGTTTGTTAGACAACAATAATAATTGTCATCGATCACTATAAAGAGTGTTTGACAGTCATCATTCTAACTAAGCACTAAGTAACATAAGCACTTCGGGAAAAAAAAAAAAAAACAACCAAAACCAAGACCCAAACAACAACATCAACAAAAACCACAAACAACACCACCACCCCTCCCCCCAACAAAACCCCAACCAAACAAAAGGAAAAAAAAAGAAACCCAAACACACAACAAAAAAACCTCCAAACAAGCAAAAACCCTGGCAACAACTGTGCAACAAGAAAACTTTAGATGAATTTGAAATACCCTACTCCAAAGTTCATGCTCTATCCCTTCATTCCAAGGTCTTCCACTGGAAAGAGGCAACAATGCGAATTAAGGGTAGCAGAAAGCAAACATCACTGCAAGCTCAAAGTGAACATCAGCCTCACATGTCCTGTCTGTGGTGCTTCATTTGCTACTTTATTTTACCTCTAGCAAACCAGGTTTTTGGCTGAAAATCTTGAAAATAGTATTAGGCATAGAGGCCATTTCTTTCCCATTTTGTGTGAAGATAGCAATAAGGCAGAAATAAGAATAGTTTCATAAAAGGCTAGTTTTAGAGGCCCCTGAAAGGAGTTTGATACATGAAATAGGTACATGGCATACAGTTGTCAGACTTACAGACTAATCTCTGTCTCCCCTGTGGGCATTATAATTTGGTTTTATTTTGGGCACCATCAAAGAACTATGGAAATTCTTAACTTCACATTATAAACACCAAAGTAGCCATAATTCTTCATTTATTACAACTCCTAAAATTTGTTTATAGGGACAGAATGGAAAGTTTATTAAAAATGTCCCTTTGATGCAATGCCTGGCATGTTGGAAATGCTATTAGTAATGATGAATAATGATCAGTGAAAGTACTGCTCAAGAGTAATGGAAACATAGTCCATGCAATAATATTTATGCTTAGCATTATACTGACTGTCACTTGTGTAGAAACGGCTGTGGTAAAGAGTTACTTTCAGAATGAACTTTATTACTTTCTAAAGACAGATAAAATGTAGGTATGACACAAGCTTAAAAGTCCCCTGTGGAAAACTGATTTAAGCAAACCTTCATATGTTCACATACAGGAGATTTTTTGATTAAATCTGCTGCTCTGGAACAGTTAAGAGAAAGTTACTTAAGCTCCCTGGGGAAGAGGGAAGCTGTTAGTTTTTTCTTGTTCCCAGGTGTGCATTTTGCATGGGATTGTGGACCTTGACAGTATTTTGATTTCATGTTGAAATGAAATTTAGGTGCACAGCATAGCTCCCTTCTCCGTATCCCCATACCACATCATACTCCAAGCCCTGAAGCTGTGGTCTATTACTTTTCCTACTTCACTTTTGATCCCAATGACACTCTCTGTTTCCAAATTGTTCTCTAGTAGTAAATTCCAAGCTGCCTGTGTAAGGAAGCTCTTTTATAAATATATTTAAATAGATGTTGTGATATTTTAATCACTTTCTCTTGTTCTCATGTTGAGGGCCTGCAAGATTAGTTCCACATTCACCTTAACCCCTGCTTTCAGGATTTTGTAAACCTCTTATCCATCCCTCTTGACTTCAAACTGAAGAGCCCTGGCCTTTTGAGCAAGGGGAGCTGCTCTTCATCCTTGGTCATTTTATCTGACACCTTCTCTACCTTCTTAAAGTCGTCTTCCTACTCAAGGTGCAAGAGCAAGAACCTGAAGTGCACATTGAACTCAAGATATGAGTTCATCAGATTTTTGTGCAGTAGTAAAATTATGTTCTTTCTTCTCAAGATTCTTCTGGATGATGCAAAACATCTTTTCTCCCCTGGCTACTCTGCCCATTTAGCCAATGATTTCAGTCAGTGAATGTCCTGAATGACTATAAGATCTCCTTACCAGTTTGCAGTTCTACTACATTGTGCTAGAAACTGATTGGAGTATTTTTGCCAAGTATTTTTATCAGTATTGAAGCTCATCTCTCATGTTTTATCTCATCCAGTCTTATGAAGTCCTTCTGGAATTTCTTGCCATTGCCACAGTACCTTACTTCCCAGAAAAATTTAACCTCATCTGGAAACTTGTCACATTCACACCCCCTTTCTTTTAAGTCCCTTGGGGCAAATTAAGAAAGATCCATATGGATCTCTGATACATCAGGGAGATGGGATTTTCCTTCACAGAAGCCACACTGATTCTTGCTCATGTAACCATATCTGACACCATATCAGTGCTCCTGTTCTTTAATATAGACTGAAAAGTCCTTGATCCCATTGTTTGACATATGTACTCCAGCACCTCTGCTAGTACAGATAGCACTGCAGTTTGTAGTTTTCAGGATACCCTTCTGGGCCCTCATTCTATAAGGAACTCATGGTGGCCATCCATCTGCCACCCATCTCAGGGGCTGTATGTGGCCACATGCCTGGGTGGTAATTCTGCAGTTTCCCATAAAGGTCAGCCTTGGATGATGCTACCTGGACCGGGTGACTTACTGACTTCCAGCTAATCCTTTTGGTCTTGTACTTGATTTATAATTATTTAAAATATAATATATCTATCTTCTCTCACTGCTCTGCAGCAAAGACCATTTCCCACAAAGTGTTGCCTTCTACAAGGAATTCACTGAGCTTTTCTGCTGTGGCCTTTGTCAGATGAGTGCTGCTTTTACACACTTGTCATCAGTATTCCCACCAGTTCCACTCTGAAGTATTTAAAGAACTTTTGTTATCAGTTTGAAAATCCTTTATAAGGTATACTTGAAATTATTTTTAGAGCTCTCAATTTCCTGCTTATGTTTAACCTATAATTTTCTTATGGGTTTCTTGTCATTTTGGCAAGTTCTCATTTCCTTAAACACTTTTCCCTGTGATTGCCTTTGAAGCTTTCCCACTGATCCCGTGGCAGCTTTTTCTGTGGTGCGTTTTTTCTCTTTAAATGGTGGTGTGTATTTCACCCTTCTCCCAATACACTATTTCTTACAGACTCCAGGCTGTTTAAAGTGTCTTACTCTTTGAAATGTCCCCTTTTGGATTTTGGGGTTCTACTCTTTCTTTGTGTTTGTTTCTTTTGTTGTTTGTTTCTTACTTATGTTTTCTTTTTTTTTTAATCCTTTTTTTTTTTATATATAATATTTTTTTCTTGACATTGCAGAGCCACAGTGTATTGAGTATACTTTTCTACACAGTGCTAAAGCTACTTGTATTATGGTTCCTATTATAGAAAGGCTATCCCACTGGTAGTTTTTGAGGTGTTGTGTGCGCTACTACTACTACTACTACCAAATTCAGAACCACATCTTTTCCGGGATCCTAAGACTTACTTTTCTTGTGACCAGCCACTCACTGCATTCAAAAATGTTATCTCTACATTTCCTCCTAATGAGGCATTGACCCAATCAATATTTGAGTAATTGTTTTTTGATAATTAATACCTGATCTGATACCTGTTCTAGTACTTAAGATATTCCTTGTAGGCCATAGTGCCAATTGTTACTCAACTCAACACAAAAAGGGTGACAACCACAATTTCAGACAGGTAGAAATTTAAGTGCTTTTTTGTGCTGAGGCCAAGGACAGCCTATTACAACCCTAAGGATTTTAATCAAAGAAAAATTATTCTTTTCTTTAAACACAGCCATCTGGGATTTTCTGTAGTTGATATATGTTCTGGTTGTAGACCATGTTTTGGGGTATTATTAATTATGCATTTTCTCTGAAGTATAAAGTCTTGCACATTGTTTGAAATTGCCAAACTATGTTGACATTTTTTTACTTCCTTAGCATGTAGAAACAATTCATTATTTATAGCTCTGTGATGGCATGCTTTCAGAATACTTCCGAAACAGAATTCTCCATTTCTTTTGTGTTACAGTAAACCTTTTGTCATAAGGGTTGTAAACAGGATTTATTCCATTTCACCATTTAAACTCAAATTCTCACTTTGCCCTTTGTATTTCCTAATTACGCAAGGAGGATGGCTTTTTATCAAAGTGTTTTATTTCAGAATAAAGTTCTTTGTGTGGCATCAATGGGTAAGTTATATTTTTCCTGATGTCAGGCAGCAATAAATTAGCTTCCCATTTGGTCTCATTCTTGTCAACATGAGATTTATTTAGCCAACACATCGAAAATCAGAACAAAAATAAGTCTCTGTGGGCTTGAGTAATTTAATATCAAACACAGGACTGAGCTGTTAGTGACACTTAACTTCCTGCAGCTGTTATTTACCTGTTCAGGATATAGAGGAGGCCACTAGAGAAGATGGAGAGGAGACAATTCTAGGATCTGTAGAGCTGAATGCCACCACTTCTACCATTATTTCCTCACATCTTCTGGGTGCTATTGCCAGATTTACTTTCACCCTGAGTGAGAATAGTGGAGGATTTGGTTTTAGGTGAACTACCTCAAAAGAGTGGTGTCTCTCAGGGCTCTGTTCTGGGACTGGTGCTCTTTAATGTCTTTACTGATGACATAGACAATGAGAGCAAGTGCACCCTCAGCACGTTTGCAGATGATGTGAAGCTGAGCAGTGCAGCTGACACTGCAGAGGGGCAGGATGCCCTCCAGGGGCATCTGGACAATCTTGACACGTGGGCCCATGATAACCTCATGAAGCTGGATATGTCCAAGTGCAAGATGCTACACCTAGGTCAGGGCAATCCCAAGCATGAATACTGTCATGGGTAACACAAAAGGTTATTGTAGTCCACATTTACCTCTTCCCCAAAAATTGTTACTGTTTCTTTAAGACCCAGCCCCGTGACCAGAAATGGCATTTCAGGAGTTATACAGAATTATTCACTGTTATTTTTTGCCTGTTGCTCTTTCACTGGTTAGAAAACTGTTATTTTTCACTCATATCCATATTTCTTGTCTCTTTATCGGTGGAAAAGGATTGGTTGGAACTAAGGGGAGGTAAATTGTTTTTAAGTGTCTACCTCTTTAAATTGTCTTAAACCAAGACAAGTGCAGATTGGGAGAAGTACTCAGAATCACAGGTTAAGCTGAGTTGGAAAGGACTACAAGGTCATCAGGTCCAGCTCCTGGCCCTGCACAGGACACCCCAAGAGTCACACCATGTGCCTGAGAGCACTGTCCAAATGCTTCTTGAGCTCTCTCAGGCTTGGGGCTGTGACCACTTCCCTGGGGAGCCTGTTCCAAGGCCCAGGCATCCTCTGGGTGAAGACCCTTTTCCTTATATCCAACCTAAGCCTCCTCTGACACAACTTCAGGCCATTCCCTTGGGTCCTGTCACTGGGCATCATGGAGAAGAATTGTGTGCCAGGCTGCACCAAAACAAGTGTGACTAGCAGGTCAAGGGAGGGAATTCTGTCCCTCTGCCCTCATGTGGCACCCCCTGGAATATTGCATCCAGGTCTGGGGTCTTCAGCCCAGGAAAGACTAGACCTGTGACAGTAATCCAGAGGAGGGCCATGTAGATGTTCAGGGGTATGGAGATCCTAACCTGTGAAGAAAGACTGAGAGAGCTGGGTTGTTCAGCCTGGGAAACAGGTAGCTCTGCAGAGATCTCATTGTGACCTTCCAATATCTTAAGTGGGCTTATAAAAAAAGAGAGACTTTTTACACAGGCAGATAGTGATAGGAAAGGGGGAATGGCTTTAAACTACAGGAAGAGAGATTTACATTAGATGTTAGGAATAAGTTCTTTATTCAGAGGGTGGTGAGGCTCAGGAACAGGTTGCCCAGAGAAGCTGTGAATGCCCCATCCCTGGAAGTGCTCAAGGCCAGGTTGAAGGGCCTTTGTGCAACTTGGTCTAGTGGAAGGAGATCCTGCCCATGGCAGGGGTTTGAAATGAGATGAGTTTTAAGGTCCCTTCCAATCAAAAGCATTCTATGATTTGACAATTCTATTATATTCTACACATGTCTAAGATGGGCTTGATAAGATGGTAGTGAAATTAGAGGATATCTCTCTCACATGATTTGAAGAAGCTTGTCTATCTGCATCCTTTTTACTTCCTGCAGTGTAAGATCTCTGTGTCTTTCTGATTGTCCATGTGGTGGCAGCCTCAAAGTATATTTCATCTCTTCTTGGCAGGAGAATTTTAATTAGTTTTTTAATAGGTATTGGATTCCTTATCAATTTAGGAATGGGCAAAATAACCCACTGTGAAAAGACGTGACTCTTGGTAAAAGCAAGAAAATACTTTGTTATGCGTGACTTCACTGCTGTGGGTCAGTAGCGTAGATCATGTCTGCTCCCTTGCTCCAGAGCTGTGTGGTGTGGCACCACATGCTGCCTCATGCTTACTTCTCCTCCTTCCTAAACAGGACAGCCTCATAACAAAGACTCTGCTCAGTCATTTGCGGATCTGAGACATTGTACTATTTTGAGAAGTAGGAGTTGGCACCGTCCAAGGGATGTGAAGAGATATGCTAATGATTAAATGCTGCAGAAACCTGTGGTTAAACCAGTGTCCACTTCATTGTGACTGAACAGCCTTCATCATGCTTTAACTATGGATATTGGCCTTGTTTAGTGGTACATGGAAGAGGAAAATCCCATTTTGCTTGCGAGGCACATTAATTTCTCATTAAACTCTAAGAGCTGTGATCCGGTTGTTTTGTCCTTCACATCCTTTATGCATCCTTGTTACTTGAGTCATAAGCCTAGTGTGACAAGAGGTCATGCTGTGGAGACTGGAGTGGTTAAAGTTTCCAGTCCTTCAATGAAGATATGAAAGGGACACAGCTGCAGTGGCATTTCTCAACCATCGTGCTGAGTTCATGCCTTTGGAACTCAATTTGCTGCTCAGTTGTCAGAGTCCTACAGTGCTGTGAGAGTCCTCTGGCTTTGTAGGCATAACACATAGACATAACATAGCTTGAACTGGAACATTGGATGGGTGAGAGAGTATAAGTGGCTTCTTCAATTTGAAATTTTCTATGTAAGTATTTTCTAGAAATACTTACATAGAAAATGATGCAAGATATGTATTTTAAGTACAATAGTAGATGTATGCCATTTATAAAGGAAATAACAAAATAATTTTGAAAATTTTAGGAGGCGAAACATTTCTGTATATTTCTCTCTGAGACTGAAAGACTGTTTTCACCTCATTCAGGCAGATGTAAATAAATCTTTTGTCTGTTCACTCAGCTGTATTTGACCACTAAGAGCTTTAAGTGATTTTCTGGACAACTCAAAATGTTCTAGTGCAGATTGGAAGCTGAGAAAAACCAATCACACATCCTAATGCAAGTGGAAAAATAACCATAGAAACA
This sequence comes from Haemorhous mexicanus, assembly GCF_027477595.1. Lineage (NCBI taxonomy): Eukaryota > Metazoa > Chordata > Aves > Passeriformes > Fringillidae > Haemorhous > Haemorhous mexicanus. The sequence continues at coordinate 121,049,144 of NC_082341.1, forward strand.
AAGCAAACAAATATAAAACCCTATGAATAGTATTACTACACAGGGAAGAATCTTGATGAAGTGTGAAGTATGATACAGGGCAGCTTGCTTGGGGTTTTACTGGTATGAATGGTATGCCTCTTAGTTTATTAGCCAGGAGTAAAAATAAAAAACCTCTGAGGTGAACAACAGGGAATTCAAGTCACACTTTAAATATAGCCACTGAAATAGGAATTTAATTTAAAAGTTTTAAAAGTGATCAGGTTTTAGAAAAAACAAATTGTTTCTAGAATGTCTCTATTGAAATTCATCAGCTACTTAATTAGATACCTAGACATACAGGAAACATTCACTGAAACCCAGTGGAAACGTAATTTGACAAACAATATTTTGTATAACTAAATATATCACCATTTGTTTAATTATTTGGTAAGTCCAGATTACTACATGCGACAAGAAAAGATGTTTCAGAAAATTATTCAGGAAAGTCAGAGAAAATCAAAACTCTTGCAATAACATACCTTTACATGCTGATAAACGTGTACATATGACCACAATTTACAACAGTGTTCAATGATTTTGCATGTCTCAGCTTTTGAAAGACCCTAAAAACCCCATTTCACAGGATAAATATTTAGTCTATTGAAAACCTCTTGCAGAAGTCTTAGAATGGGCATTCTGAAATGTGTATGGCCATCATAGTGTGCCATTTGTTTTTAATCCTGGTACTAATCTATGTGTTTTGCTGAAGTCTCAGTTCATGGTCAAGCCACAAGGAAAAGAAATAAACAACAGAATATTTTAAGAAAGATGAGTACAGAAAGAAAAATGATACAGTTTTCCTGAAGTGAATCTGGTACTTGAAAGATGATAGGAAAGTGCCCTAAAATCCCACATCATCAGTAATAAAAACAAATTGGGAATGTAGATAACTATTTCACATCTTCTCTTTTGAGGACTCAGCCTTGATCATTACTATCTTCAGCTCTGCATATTTAATCATCTTCTGGTTTTCTTGTGCAACTGTAGCAAAGGTATCACATTTGAAGTAGGAACTGACCCACTGGGAACTGGACCAGAAACTTCTCAAAATTAAAGTGACAAAAAGATATAACTATCATTGACTGGGATAAATACTTTTAAAGTATTTTTAATTTAAGCTGCTGTTGAAAAAAAATCCTAATTATGAAAACCTTCAATTCTTTCTGGTTTGGGTTTTATCAGCTTATAATAAGACAGAGAGAAGCTTCTGCTATCTGTTCTGTCAGTGTCAGTATTAGGTATAGGAACACAATAGGCATGCTTTAATGGAAGGCTACTAAAATAGTAAATTCCAATCCAGACATGCATTACTATGAAATTTGATCTGAACTTTCTCATTGTCCTAGCCTGCCTCTCTTAAGGAATTTAGGAGCTATTCCCCTGCCCCCCTCATCTAGTCAGCTGTACATATGGCATGCAGTGCTTGTATGGCTGGGCAAGAAGAATAAGCATAACAATGCTTTCTGCACAACAGAACTTGACCAAAAAATGGCTGATTTACTCTGCTTCTAAAAAATGTGACCTATTTATAATGCCCTGTCAAGGGCTAGGTGCCCACCAAACTCAGCCATCCACCCTGGTAAGCTTGGCTGTGAAGTCCCTGGAGGTAGGTGCCAAAATACTTTATAAGCTTGTCTCCCATTACTTTAGGCCAAATGCAAACAAGTCAAATACTAGACGTTAAAGTTCTTTCTTTCTGTGTCTTAACTTTTTGCCTGCATTGAAGAGAGGTGAGCAAAATATCACTGTAGAGGAACAGATCCTTAAGAACAGCTGCAATTTTGAAGTGTTATCTAGTCCACAGAAACCTATGCTGCTCAAAAGAATTCACAGATATTATGGAAAACACAGCATCTGTCTTAGTGCTCTTTGGGGAAAAGGAAGCTCCTACAAATATTACAGCAATATTTAGAGAAATAAAATGGACCTGGACAGTCATTCTGCACAGCATGGGAGAGACTTAAATAAAAGGGAGATGCAATGGATGCTAAATTGGATAAATTAACAAAACGTGTGCATGCAACAGGGGAAGGAATAAGCAACACTGAAGAAAGGGAAGATGAAACAAAGAGATCTATGAACTGAGACAGAGTGTTGATTTTTAATGTTGAACAAAGCAGGAAAATTAGAAAACAGAAGCCATTGTACTCTTGCTGAAATTGAAAGTATAGAATTGGACAATGTGATGCTTTTTGTTCAAATCTTGTTCAATTACCTTTTGAGCATATTAAAAAAGCCTCATCACGTAGTCTAAAGGACCAAATCTGAGCTTTTCTGACAATAGTGTTGAGATTCCAAGATAAAGACTATATTAGTCAAATCAGGTAATACTGACATGGGGCAAGAATCTCTGGCAATCAAGATAATTAATTGCTCTGAATTTAAATTTGAGTATCGAAACTCAATAAACACAGAAAGAAAAAAGCCTCTTTCAGAGGTTCATTGGTAGGAAGAAGTCTAGAGCATGGAGTGAGGCATTAAGCTATTCAAACACTAAAGAAGCTCTTCCAATTCTTCTCAAGATTTTTTAAAATTCTACAGAATATTAATTAATCTCTTTCAGATCATCAAATCAGTTTTATACCTTACAAATAAACGCTGAAATTTAAGGCAGTGTTTAAGAAAATTTGTGTATTAAATGCATATCTCAATGTATATTGAGATAGGTGATTAAATTGTCTCTTCTTTGGGAGTTGTGTTTCTGCTGAAAATATATTTTTAAAGCAAGTATTACTGGTTGACATAATTATACATAGCCTCCTCATTCATTTCGTTTATTTGATGTTTTGTTTTGGTTTTGATTTTTGTTTGGTTTTGGTTTTGTTTGTTTGTTTTTTCTTGCTGTGAAGAGCATATTGACTTTGAGAAAATACTTCACTGCTCATGGGTTTGAGGGCTGAGATGGGGTAGATGCAGGATTTAAGGATTTAATTTCTGAGAAAGAATTTTTGGAAAAAAATATATTTTCTTAGACAGTTCTCTTTATAGAGACATTTCTTGAAGAAAAGTTGCTTTGTAGACACTGGGCATTATCATTCTGAAATGACAGTAATACTTTCTTGTATCATGTTGCTTTTGTATTTGGTTTAATGACTGTTTCATGTAACTAAAAGAAAGCAAGATATATGAAGGAAATACTGGTCCTGCAGTTCTGATTTATCCTCTGGTGGGAATCTTCTCCGTGAGATCCCAGCATTGACAACTACTTAGGTGGTAGGAGAATCAAATTAAGACTTTGAAATAAAGATGAGTCATTTACTGGGGAAGTATTTGCTGTCTCATAGAGCATGGCCTGAAGACAAACTGTCCATGAAGGTGTGGAGCAGTAAAGGACAACCTTTCAGACCCCCTATGTGCTCAGTACAACCTGAACACAGTTTCCTCAGTGCCTACATCAGTGTCTCCTTGGGTCTGCTGCAACACAGTTCTGTTTGGTTCTCTTCACTCTTGACTTGTTGCCTTGCTTATTATTATCTCTCCTTTTCCAAAACCCATTCTTAGAATTTCCTCTTTCCCCATGCCTCAGCAATTGGTATTTTTAAAATTCTAGTGACTGTGCATTTGATAAGATATTCAACCTCTACTAGAAATTGTTAGACTCCTTCATGGTCTTGGTATATTTCTTTACTCGTCTTCAATTTCTCTGTCTGGCTGTAGACCATCTAAAATTCTCTAATACTCAATGGACAAAAACCACTCTTTAATGTTCACCTGTTTGCCATCCTACTGATGAAAAGGAATCATCACAATTTTGTACTTTTCCCATTTGTCTTCTCCTCTGTTTCTTCTTCTTATACTGCAAAACCAAACCTAGTCACTGACTTAATGTGTAGGAATCGGGTTTGTGCCTAATCAACTCTATCAAAAGATAAACCACTTTTACCTTTCCTTAGCCTACCTCCTTATATGGCACTAAACTGTTGGAATACTATATTAGGATATGACATTCAACAAAAAATAGATTTCCAATACTACACTGTGCACTGCAGTTATGACCAGACCTCCCAGGTTTCAGCTGCCCTGAAGGATAAACTGAACTATGTTGTTTTGGGACTTTTGTATTTGAAAGGTGGATTTGCCACTGCTTTACTGTGCACTTCATCAGAGTTTCCTAGCCCACTACTTCTCATATCATGCTGGGGAGAATCACGTTGCAGCTGGCTCCAGGCAAACATCTTTGGCCTAGTGAAAACACTTTCCCCTCTTCTCATTTTTTATGTGAGCTTGCCAAAAAAACAGTAATGACATGCAATTTCTAAAGCTAGTGTTTTATTTAAAGAACAAAAAAACCAACCAAACTACAGCAAAAATCACTCACTAAATAGGGGAAGAAGCCCCAGAAGAACTGAGTGAGACAGATTGAAGATGTTTGGAAACAAATCCACCTCCTAAGCATTATGTCCCTAAAGTGTTTACCTTTTATCCATATCACATTGAAAATCAGTATTTTTCAGTTAAAGTAAAACTCCAGTTTGTCTCACTACAGATCATGCTTTTGATTTTTCAGGAAAGTCTCTTACCTGGAACTCCTGAGACCTGATTTGGGACTGCTTCTCTTTTTAGAAGGGACATTTTTTTGAGTATCCCATTTTTTCTCTGCCAGTACCAACACTCCAGAAAGTTTTCCAGAACCCATCAAGCTCATTTGGGCTACTGTAGAAGTAATCCTTCTCTTCATCCTGCTTTTCAGGAGAAAATGCTTCAGGAAGTGCATTGGCTCAGACAAGGTAAACAGAACACTTTCCTAGTCCTCTGCACGACCTTTTTGCACAGTATAAACGCTACAGCATCTGATGCAATATAAAATGCTTGAATTAAATTGAAATAATTGCCTAGCACTGTCTGAAATTTCCATCTTGAGAGTCTGTAGCACTCAAAGTCACACCTTTTTCCTCGCCTCTTTCCTCCTTCCTGGAAAGCTCTCCTACACACACATGCATGTTTGTTCCTTTTCTGTCTTGAGTAGCTGCAGCATTGTGATTGCTGTTCTGATTCTCACTCATCTCATGTTTTTGTCTGCTTTTTAGGGCTGTCTGTGCTGTCACTTGTTGTCAGTGTCCCTGCATTCCTTTTCTGGCTTTCATTGATGTCATCCTGTTCTTCACTCTGTCATGGCGGTCTTCACTCTCTCAGTGAACTGAGCTCTCCCTGCTATTTGGAGACCTTCCACTAGAGTTATGATTCTTATGCCCTCCCAAAACCTGAGAATCATCTGCCCTCTGTATGAACCTCCCTTTTGACCTGCCTTTTTGACATCCCAGGAGCTGCATGTGGGTGCCAGAAATCTGAACTTCTACAATGCAAATATTTTCTTGAAGATCTATGTTACACTCACACCCATGAAAGAAGTTGACAGAAGATGAGACCAGTTATGAACAGCTCTATGCATTGTTACATAATATGAAATGCAGTTAATTTAAAAATTAGTCTAAATGTAAGTCACACTGTTGATTTTAAACTTGCATACTTCAAATTCCCATCTGTAAGCTGCTTGTTGCACAATGAACTCTTCTGAACTCTTCTGGTTTTTTGCAGACAGGTGGATTCCTTTTTGAGAGATATTTTGATGATGCAGGAAGTTTTCCTATAGTAATGCTCCCAAGGGAAAAAAACGCAATTATTTCTTAGTGCTTGGTTTTTTTAGTATATACATAGATTTGGGCCATAGGTGAAAAGAGAAAAACAAACAAATAAACAAATATAGAATACTTATTAAATGAGCACTAACCTACCTATGTAGAGAAGGGGGCAAGAATCTTGTGGAAAGCTCAGATATACAGTGGTCAAGGAACTAAATATGTTATTTCCAACATGTTAATATGTCAATATGTTATGTTAATAATGACAACTAATACACCAGGAACTGAACGAAGGCTGTTGGGGCCGCTGTAACTGTGGCATTACCTCATGTGAAGAGGAATGACTTAAAACTTTGGTAAAGTTCTTTTAACACAGGTTTTGTGTAAAATATCAGAAATACATAAGTGGCATGAAGAGGGCTGGTTTTCCTCACGTGGAGTTGGTCTGTTAATAATTCATGATGAGACTAAAAAAACTCATCCTATGGCCAACTATAAAATGTTGAAGTAACTTCTCATAATATTACAACTGAAGTTAATACCTTTTGAAGAAATCAATTCAATCTGCATTATCATTTTGACAGTGACTGGTTTTGGCTTTCCTGTTCTACCTTTCATCAGTTTATGAGAACTAATCACATTTGTATAACAAATTGTACATACTATGGCATCTCAGTTGTTATTATATGCAGTAATTGCTGACATATATAAACTTATAGACAGCAGATATTGCATTTTGTTGAGACCTAAAATACATGATCCACGTATTCATCCTTCTTAAGCTCCGTAAAATTTAAGAAAGAATAAACTATTTTTACTAACTGCTTGTTTAGAAATAGTCATTAAACTATTTATGGGGCTTAGAATACTCCATTATTTCTCACCATTACCTTTCAACTTTTGAAATTAATTATTTTGTAACATTCAAATAACTTTTTAAGAGTTTGTATAGAAAAGGGAAGCATTTAACTCCTCTGGGAACCATTCTCAGTCTCCACAGGGCTGGATGACATTTCCTGTCCCAATTTTAATCTGTACTATTAGGAATTATCTCCAAATCCTTCTGTCGGGTTGGCACATAAACTTTGAAACAGCTCAATAAACTGAATCAGAAAAATCTATATCAAGATCTAAAACTACATGAGATATTCCACTAGATTATACTTGACTGGAAAACAGCTAAATTTCATGGTTCATTTGCAGCCATTACTGACGAAATTATTTGAATGGGAATACTTATACAACTAAATTAAGCTGGGTTTGGTTCATTATGATAGTAGTTCATGTTGAGAAATTAAGTTATTTTCATATTTAGAGTCAACAATGGCTGTTTTGAATCAAATTATCTGGGCACATTGTTACTAAATATATATATTTAGTAGGAGGAATGGTCATAAAAGACTAATTGATAGGCAGTATAATCATGTCAGTAAAATATCAAAATAAGCTTCACAAATTGAGACAATTACTTCAGAATTAGTGAACCATTCCTCCTCTTTGCAAAAAAAAAAAAAAAAAAGTGGTATCAATATGCTTGCCAGCTAATCTATGTATTGCCAATGTGCCAGTAAATGTCAGTGAATGTATGACTCAAGTAAAACTTAGGCAGCATGGAAAGTTCTAAAGGTAAATCCACAGAGAGACAGAGAGGAAAAAAATATTTATAATAAATAGTTTGTTCTTCACTGAGTTATGAAAAAGCTGTATAAATTTTTGACAAGAAGTCACTTGAATTAAAAAGAATTAGGCAAGAGAAAAAATATTCGGCTAAGTAGTTACTGTCATATATGGAAAATGGAATTCAAGCACAAAATTTTATTAGTCTGCATTTATCACAAATGGAGTTCTGTAGTGTAAATTGTAATAGCTCAGCAAGAAAGTCAGAACACTTTGGTGCATTAGAAATTTTATTCCTGGAGGTGATTTTTGTCCATATAGTTATTGAAATATTGCCAGGACAGACCTAGCCATATAATTATCTAGAACTTTAGCAGCAGGTAACCACAATAAACCATTGTAAAGACTTCTGTAATTATATTCTCCTTGATACCCAGAATGAGATAACAAAGAAAATAAAACCACCTCTGAGTCGAAAGGTGAAAATTAATGAAATCCACTTTGTCAAAGTGTGAAAATTTGCCTTATGAGCAACACAGAAGTTATAGTGTTGTTTATCGAACACCCTTGTTGTTCAATCAGAATACTGTGAATTTGTAAGGGCAAATGTAAGCATAAAATGTACTGGTCACATCTACACAGAATAGATGTGCCTTCCCTAACCTGCTGAGTGCATTCTCAGCTGATGTGAATCTGGATAGCTCTTTGTTGACTCCAACTTCTACTCATTAGAGCCTTCATAATCCTCATCAGTAATTTCCAGTGTGATTCCCAGAATAACAGGCAGTGCTATGGGCATCCATTTGACAAACAGTGAAATTTGAAGTGAAATTTATATTAGTGTAAACATGCAGCACACTCTTCTTTGCAGTGTTCAGTCTTTCTAGGCCCTTGGAAGCAAAAAGGATGAGACAAAATAGTGAAGTGCACAGAAAAAAATTACTCTTTTTCTGTAAGTGGATGTGGTAAGCCACAAAGAAGGTAAGCCAAGAATAAAATTTTAGGATCAGCTGTGCGGGCTGTAGATATTGGTTGGAAGGATTCTGCTTCCCAAAGCCCTCAAAGCTTTATACAATGATTTTATGCAGATGGAGCAGATTTCACCCAAGGGGAGAAGCCAGTGCAATGCATGGCTTTCCAAAGAGTATGCATCAACTTTGCAAGCTAAATATCGCTTATCAATTATTAACATTCAGGAAAAGGTGACTAAATTCTATCTGTGATGCTATAGTGAAATTAGATGAGAACTCAAAAAGCATTTAGGATGAATAATAGATGATTAACATGTCATATAAATCAGTGTATCATGTTATTTTAATTTGTTTTTTTTTTTTTTTACTTCTTTTTCTTTCCTTATTCTTAGCTTATATTCTTACTCATTTCATAATACTGTTAAATTTCATTCTCTTATGTATTAGGGCTAACTCCTGTTTTATTTATGGGCTAAGGTAGAGTACAGAAGTTAATAAAAAAATTGCTAAGTGTTGCAATGATGTATCATTCTACTCCTGACATTTAAAAACTGAAAAGCTATATGTTACACCTGCCTTTTCCTTATGGGTACCTGACACTGGTCAATTAATAAAAATGTGTGCAATAAATCTATTCACTTAATTAAATACCTACAAATAAAGATTGAAATACTATTTAATAAACTTTAAAGAACAGGATAGAGAATAATAATAACAATAGTTAATAAAAACATTCAGCAACTCAGGAGAGGTTTATGGCTCTTCCTTGACGATGCATGTATATTTTCGATGATTTAACACCATATACGGTTAAAGTTTTATTTCATAGATCTGTCATTTTCTCTTGCTTATTTTCTCTCTTACCTACTCTATAGCTGGAGGTCAATTTTCTTTTTTGTATGATGAAACCTGTATTTGACAATCCTGAAAGAGGAATGTACAGATACCTAACCGTGTAAGTGCCTTCCCAGCAAGAAGCAGAGCCCTGGCAACAGGGCAGTACAGAGCAGCACAGGGTCTGTCAGTGGCTTCCAAATATCCATGTAGTTTGCTATTACAGCTGTGCAGACCTAGACTCTAACAGGTAAAACTCCCTGCTGACATACACTTGTGAAACTCTGTGACACTAGGATTTAAGATTTGTTTCTGCTATGGTACTTGATTCTCAGTGACTGTGGGTAAAATGTAGGCAGAGGCTCTGATGCCTACACTATTCCTTTCCCAGCCTTAATAAGCAGCTCATGGGAGCCAAAGCCCAGCTCATGAACTTGGTCATGGAAGAAAACTAAAGCATTCAACATGTGAATTACCTTCCTCATGAGCCTCTGTGATTGTATTTTGTAGTTGGTTTTTTTTTTTTCAGTTAACATTTCCTGGGAGAAAATGTGCAGATAATAAAATGCAAACATGTCGGTGTTTATTTTTTTTCATATATATATTTAATTTGGAGGGGGAAAAACCAGTTGTGTAACAGAAATACTCTATGAAATTGAAATTAAAGACGCAGTCTGCACCTATCCTCAGTGGTGTCATAAACCACACTCTGAGTTTTGGAAGAATTTTTTTTTTTTTTTTCCACAACTCTGTCTTCTATATCTGTTCCCAAGGGGAGGATGTTTGATTTTCTCATGATGCTGTACTGTATTTTTATTTGTTTCTTATTGCCAAGATGTAAACAGAGGAGTTTCTTAGATGAACTGGACCAAGGTTCAAACATCACACAGTAACTGATTTTGCACATCTTTTCCTTGTCTGTGCACTCTATTAAATGTTCAGGCTGCATTAGTGCCCAAGATTTTCAGTGTATGTGAAAGAAATCTATCCTGATGCAACTTTAATCTCAGTCATGATGGACATAGACTGTTGCTTGAGAAAATGAATTTCATTTATAAATGACATGTGTTTATGCATCAATATAAAATTTTGCAGGCATGTCTGCTACATTTTAAAAGTTTAAAACATACCTTAGTGAATGAAGCATATAAAAATCTGCAGGGCCTTTTAAACTAAAAAAATGTTGCAAAAATATGAATTTGATATTAATGAGATGATTGATATGTAAAGAACTTTAAAAAATATAAAGCCCAGGTCCAGCTTTTCAGCATCTTGCAGCTGAGAAAAAGGAAATTATGCAAGTGTGCTTTAGCTTCTTTCAGTGACTCAGAAACCAGGACAGGATTCAGAATTTGCCTTTATAGCTCTCCATTACTTGCAACTGAATGCTCCTAACCTAGGAGCTGTGCAGAATGTAGCCCAGAGCATGACTCCTGACTTGATATTCATCTTCATAAGACTAATGCAAAACTTTAATATAAAGCTTTGTTGGTATGTGATGTTCCCATTTCAAAAGGGCAAAATTGAAAAAGTAGCACCTACCTGATCATCAGTTGACACATTGATGGACAAAAGACAGGAAATTGATTAACAAGCTCCTGTATCCCACGGTACAAACAATATCAAAATTCCCTTTATTTCTTTTGGATGTCTTTACACAAAACTCCCATTTCTGTTTCAATGACTATGACAAGACTCTGCAATAGAATACTGCTTTTGCAGATTTTCCAGGCACAGTTGCATATGGCTTCTCTGATTGGTTTAACTTAATATAAAGTTAATTAAAGTGTGAAAATGAATGATGTGTCCAGGGATGAGTTAATTTTGAGCAGGTAACTGTAGGTGTTTATGGCTTGTTTGCAATCTTGCTTGAGGGCCACCGCATTCGTTGTGTCTTGTTCTTTATGACTTTTAATATTCACTTGTAGTATGGAGGATTTCTCTTAACTTCAGATAGTCAGGTTTAAAATCCTTGTAAGGACTCCTCACAGTAAAAACCACTACTTTCAGTATTTTGTATGCTATCCTGATGGGTTTTTATATTTTCAACTCACCCCAGCTCCAAATTTATGTCGAGAGACATTTTGTTCTTTAAAGTAATTAGAAAATTCATTGATAAATTCAGTGTGTATCTTAACAATTTATTTTCAAAATTGTTCATTTTCTTTCTCCTCTTGAAGATTACTACCACTTAGGTTATGATCTTTCATAGGTGGGAGATCTAATTGTTATTTAGAACAAGGCCTCTTTTATCTTTTTTCTAAAGAGATTTCAAAATGGATGCAGGCATTAATAATTCAAGATTTTAGGCTTCTTTTCCAGAATGGAATAAAAACTGCCTTTGAATTCAGGAAGAGAAGGTTACCTTAAGTTGTATGGTTATTTCTTATTCAGATGTATTTAAAATAGATTTATTATTACCTTCTTAAATAGGAAGAAGTGATAAGTACGATTTAATGAATGAATTATTATAATTGATATTATTTCAAGGTAGAGAAACCCCACAAGGCTGTAAATCTCCATTATCAAGAAGTTAGACCTTCACCTTCTCAAATTACTGCTACATTGACCTAACTTAGAAACATTTTTGCAAGTCAGCATGAACTTTCAGCACAAAAGGAATAATATTTATCACTGTTGCCACTATATATTTTTAAAACACCTCATGAGCTCAGAGTAATACTAATTAATTCTTACATTGCCCAAAGGGAGAATGATAACTGTGATTTTCATCTTTAAAATGAGGAACCTGATTGTATTTTCATTTATGTTAGCATAAATCATAAAGCTTTCTGCTCAAGTAGATGGAATTGCACTGCTGGGAAATCAACAAGAAATTGGTATCAGATATAGGGGAAAATGTTATAAAGGGACTAAGTGCTTTCCTAAAAGAATGACTCAGCTTCAAAGCTATACAGAAATGTAAGTGGGTCCCACTTTTTAGTCTGATACTTTGACCATTAGAAAGCACTGTCTGCCAGTTAAAAAAAAAATTGAGGTCTTTGAGATTAGTAACATGACACTTAATTGCAACTAAGAGTGATAGTTATTCTGCAATAATTTTATGAGTTTAGGACTTCAGCAGATGCTTTTACTTATACATTTATAAGAAATTATAAAGCATTACGAAGAATGCTTATGAGCATTATCTGTATCAAGGACTATGGGTGGCTTGGTTATTTCACAGTGTATTTAAACTACAGGGTAAATTCTTTATCAGTGGTATTCAAAGAAAAGTTTGGGTTGGAAGGAACCTTTAAAGGCCGTGTTCAACCCCCTACAATGAACAGTGACATTTTTAACTAGATCAGGTTGCTCAGAGCCTCTTCCAACCTGACCCTGAATGTTTCGAGAGATGGGGCATCCACCACCTCTCTGAGAAACTTGTCCCTGTCTCAATCTACCCCAAGTTAGTTTAAAACCATTATCCCTAATCCATTTTATATAATAACAAAAAAAAAAAAAAAAAAATAAAAAAAGAAAAAGAAAAAAATATCAAAGAAAAGTGTTGGAAGGATTGATATTTCAGTTTAATCTCTAAGCCTTGACTGAAGGTACCTGCTAAATGACCACTGTCAAACTAAGAGGACTCAAAGCAGCATATTTTCTGAAGACTGTTGATGGTAGTGAAGACTGATGTTTTTTGAGGACTGAAATTCTCTTCTGGTGAGCTTTGGTATTCACATTTTTAAAAAATAATTGGTTTTCAAATAAAGTCATCAACACAATGGTGATGGGTTCTAAGTCAAGTTGAACTAGAAGGGGGAGTGAATCCATCAAAAATATTAAATACAGACATTATCTCATCTGTCCAAACCTCTGTGGAGATTTATACAAGTATCTTTGGAGAGCAAATACACACAAAAATATCTATATAGCCCATATTAAAATCTGCTAAGTCAAGTTCACTGCTGTTTTGAGTTTCTGATTCATTCTAGAAGCAATTCTTGATGTGATCTTGAACAAAACACTTCCTAAACTGAGCACATAAAACTATATTTTGGCTGCTGAAAATGATGAATTCAGACTTTTGAAAGTGTTGAATATTTAAAGGATGTTCATTTCAAGAATGATCCAGCACCATTATACAAGTATACACTCCAAATACATGCTTGTGGCTCCTGATTCCTTCTGTGGCTGTCTGGAGGGGAGAAGCAGCAGATAAATTTTTTGCATCATGAAGTTTCATGTAGTTCATAAGGATGCAACTTTCATGCAAGTCTGGGAAGACCACACAAAAGGGGGAAAATATCTGTGAAAGACCTGCATTAAAGCCTGAGTAGTATGTGCATAGGACATTAAAGGAGAATGAAGGTTTTTAATAAATTTAGTAATTATTTTCTATTGATTAAATCTTTGAGGCTGTTGAAAGTTCAACATGATAAAACACTGCTTGTACTTTTACTGGGACTTCTCTATCTCCTAATGTCATTTGTAGCAGAGGCATAATGACCTTTATATATGGCTACTTTTTGTTTATAGCAGGAATTTCACATAAGCAACATCAGATATCTAGTGAGTGGAAAAGAGAGGAGTAAATGCTTTGGCCCATTACCATGGATCACATGGCACGGCACTTTCAAGTGCATCCTCTCTGTTTGCACTGAAAAATAATTTTAATGATGTAGGCTTTATTAAATATTCATTAATAAATTTAGAAGTATATGAAGTGGTTAGATTACTTCACTGATAAAAGACGAATCAATGCAAGCATTTTTTCTTTACATTAAACTTCTCAAGACCAGCATGTGTACCACATTAGATGAGACCGATATTCATTCCCTTCAGTATTATGTTTCCAAGAGATATCAGTATCAGCTGTCTCCTTAGAAATGTCCAGAAATTATGCAGCAGTCAGTATTTAGGTTCAGAGAAGCTCCCACTGCCAACACATAGGCTGTGTATCTCTATAGTATGCCTGGTTTTAACCTCTGCAATTTTCAGTTTGTTTTCATTTGAAAAAGAGTAATGCAAAATCAGAAGATGCTTATGGTTTGGGAAATTTGATACTGTAGTCAAGTTCATGTGTAGATTCTATATGAAATCTCTAGTTTTCCTTTGTTGAGTTGAGGACAGAGAAATGGCTTCTGCAGGAGCTCTTCATATGAAGCTCTCAGCACAGAGGTAGGAAGGGAGCCCCAGGGCCCTGCCCTGCTTTTCAGCACCCTACAAGAGGCCATATGCCACAATTTGAGGCATGAAGTTCATTTGACTGAAGTAGTCTACTGTACTGTTGAGTGTGATTTTTCCCCAAAAAAGCCATGTGATTTGCTTGGGTTACTGCTATGGTTATTAATCTTAGTGCACAAAGAAATGGGGCAATTTAAAGACAGTCATTTAGAAGAAAACTAAGGTATCATTACTGTGGTTTCCACATGGGAAAATCTCATTCTAACATATCATTATGGTTTCTAAGAGGATTAGAAATATTCATCTTCTGAATACACTTTTTTTCCCTGTTGTACTTTGCAGTAAATATATCCCTTGTAGTGGTGCTTTGGCTACTCCTAAATTTGCCCAGTTAACTATAAGCCTCGCATAACTGACTCCTCATCTGTGTCTTTTTGTCAACAGCTCTGGCAAATTCCCCAGCCAATGCAACCTGGCCTATCTCCATGAAAGTCAATGGACACCAGCTGAGAATTTGGCTCTCTCAGCAGCTTTGGCTGCATGTGCAAATTCATCGACCCAGTGGAGATAATGAATTCAGGCACTGATTTCAGTGGAATTTTTTTCTGGATTCTTTATCAGCAAGGTAGAGAACACACCAGAAATTCCCCTTGGCTTTTACCTTAAGGGAAAACATTTTGGAAGGCTCAGGAGAGCTGTACAGTTTTGTTGCTGTAGCTATCTGCAGAATTAAGCTATAGTATAACAACTAAAGAATATGCATGTGTTTGAACAAACATGGCTTTAGCTGGTCCTTTGGCTGCACTAAAACTCTAAACATGGTCTTCAGACACCTGAACAGAAAAAAGGGGAAATTGTTATTATTGTTAGAAAAATCTCATGGAGAATATAATGGAATCCTAGAAAATATATTTATGATGAAGTCTCTTGCAGTTCTTCTACCCATAAAAGAGATGAGATATCTGTGTATAATAAGGCAAATTGTTAATGAACTGGTGTTGCATTCAAGCCTGAGTATGTGGCAGCTATTTACAGGGTCTGTCTGTGCTACCAAATCAAATATTTTTTTTCTTAAGGAAGCCAGCTGGCTGCCTCTATAATGCTCAAAGGCCTGCCTATTCAGAGGTTTACTTCCACACTACAAATCTCTTGATATCCAGAGCAGGGTGTGTGCAAGCTGCCCTGAACACCCTAACTCACAGGATATGCCTGAGAAGATTGATTGGGGACTACTCAGTTGACCAGGGCCAAGACAGTGCCAGCACTTTAAAAATGCAGCAATTTTTACTGTACTTTGATGGTCAGGAACTCCTTAAATTGCCGGTATAATCAGAGCCTAAGGCTCCAAGCCAACAAGAGATGAAGTTTGGGGAAGGCATGTATGGTCGTCACCACTGCAGCCAGAGCAAGACCCTTCTCAAACATCTGTGGTTCTGAGCTTTTCTGTCTGTTAATGTGCTTGAGTGCTCAAAAATCATATTTGCTTAAATACTATAAAAGCTTGAGTTATCCATATGACTTGATTTTTTTTTCCTTAATCCTTTACTTCACAACATTCATTCCTAATCTTTTTTTATAGGGTAAAATTACATACTTTTTATGTCTGTGTTGTTCTCATGAATGGACCTAATTACCAGAGTAAACAGGGTGCTTACCAAAGTAAACAGGAAATCTGTGGAACTCTTCTAGTTTCTTGGTAGATTTCACGATCTTATGACACATTCATTATTTTTCTGTTTGTTAACAGGACTTAAAACAGGTTTGCAAGTGATCTTTAAAAGGGCTAGTTTTTAAAAGGGCAATCATCTTGTGCCCTTTAAAAAAAAATCTACAAAATTTTCACCTTTAAAATTACTCCTTCATGTGTCCAGTTCTCTCCAAACACTTAAAAGTCCTCATTAGCCAGTTTATCAGTGTATGGCTATTGGAAGACAGTTTTTGAAAAGGTGGTGTTATTCCCAGACCTTGACTTGATAGAAGTTGAAAAATACTGGCTCTGGTTCTAAAGAAACAAAATAGCTTCTGGGCTGGATCTTTGTAAGCATCTGAAAATTATACTGGATACTTGTAAAGAAGGATCTCTGAAAGCCTTTCATTTTTAACCTTTTCTGTTTTTCTGGAGGTTTATTTTGGTAGCTTTTTTTTTTTTTGGTTGTTGTATGTTTGTTTGCTTGTTTGGGTTTTTTTGGTTTTTTTTTAAAGCTACACATGCAGGTTCTTTCAGGAGCAGGGACATTCAATCCTACAGAGGCTTGTGAGTTTTTTTCCATTATTTACTTGGCTTCAGTATTTTTCCAAGTACCAAGGTACTTTCATTTTTTTAAAAATGAGAAAAAAACTAATGTTGTCAGCATCAATAAATCAACAACCAGGAAGAGTCACTTCCTATCAGGGTTTCAGAAGTGCTTCGTGATTTTCCGATCTCCTGTCTGTACTAATCATCTCTGATGTTCCACATATGCATGGTATATGATGCCAGGTTTTAAAACATAGCTGAGGAAGGAAATAAGGAAGGAAGGAGGAAAGGAGGAAAGGAAAAAAGGCAAGTAGAAATGAAGGAGGAAAAGAAAGGAAGACAGGCAGGAAGGCTGAATTATGTGTTTATAGCTATATGACATCCCATTACATGTGGTGGAGGACAGGATCCCTCAGAAGTCAATTATAGCCAGAGACAGTCTAGTAGCTGAGAGACAGACATATAAACAAAAAAAAAAAAAAAAAAAAAAAAAAAAAAAAGAGGAAACCCCTCCCCCCTTATTTGCTGCATATAAGCATATATACATGTGTATTTTCAAAAATGTATAAAATAGTCACACAGTAGTCAATATTCCAATATTTTTACTTGTATTCAGATCAATATGTAAATGAAAAATGAACAAACCTAATATATCCTTCTGGCTTAAAGCTGTGGATGCTAGAAAGCTGCCACAAATACTGCTGCCATCTGCAATGCAGTTGCTGAAAAGTGCTGTCATTTCAATAGGAGGAGAAATTGATATCATGCCAAGTATTCCTAGATGTTCATAAAATCCCTTGACATTAATTTTCTTTTCACTAGTTGATTTAACGTATAGATATTATTAATGATACTGATGGTTGGTTGATTGGTTGGTTGGTTGGCTGTTTCATATTTTTGTTTACAATCTTAAATAGTTTTCTAAACAGGGTACCAGTTTGGCGTGTATGTGCTAATTTTGAGTGTGGTGGGGATATGTCAATGTAGCAACAATATTCATTTTATCTTTCCCTTTCATTGCAGTCAGCACTGCTTTAATGAAGTATTCACAGTCTAGTTGCTCCTTTTATTCCAACTCACTTTGCTTCTTTATTTCAGAAAATTTATGGATAATGTGTTACTTGTGATTTTTGTTTTTCTTGATTCTTGTATAGGAAGACAACATATTGCCAGCTTTTTAAAGGTGAGTTCTAACTCTGGAGCTTTTAGAGAAAACTTGAGAATGGAGAGCAGAAGACCTGAAAATATGGAAGGCAAAACCCATCATTCTCTTTGTGATTAGTTAAATTTCATTACTTCATGTGGGAAAAGGGGTCTGTTACTGTTTCTCAGATGCTGGAAGTTGCTAATGATCCTCTTGATCCACAACTTCATCAGTTTGTGCTGTTATTAGAACAGTCATCAATACCCATAAAATTTCTTTGGGGAAATATGCTGATTTTTATAATCTTCAGTAGGAGTCCAGAAACACACACAGGGCTTTCTGAGGATGAGGCTTCTATTAGGAACTCATCAAGCTTCCCTTTGCTTTGTCCATACACAGTCACTCAGCTGAGCCGCTGAAGATTTAGGAGCACCCAGGAGTGATCAGATGGAAAACCCCTCTGAAGCCAGAGCATGGTGTGGAATGCAGGAACAGCCAGTGTTCCTTCCTGTGTACACTTGGGCAGAGCTGAGGCACGTGCCCCAGGGCCCGGGAAATGCTTCTGAGAGCGACTCTTGGAAAACGTCTGAATCACCTCCTGGAGGATGTCTGGTGGTTCTTGTCCAGACTCAAGCCCATGTAGTAAAAGCCATCTTGCTTTCTGCATAGTCTTAACAAATGTACATCATGTTTATAGAGTACTAGTGCCACCATTGACCTTAGGATACTTTCTGAGGAATTTATGCCTTGATTACATGAACTGCTCTGTAAAACACATACACAAAGCTGTCTTCAGGTATGGCAAATTGGTTCAGCAGGGCCAAGTCACTTCCACTTTCAGTGGTGCTCAAGTAGTAATTTTAAAACTGTTCAGACTGTTTAGCAAACTATAATTCATATTGTTCAGATGCCATGGTACTAAAAGAGAAGTGGAGAGAAAGCTGGGGAAAGAGAGAAACGTGTTTCCATTAATATATACACCAGTGCCCCAAAAGGTTTCTTTCATAGGGGTGTTGCTTGGAGTGCTGAACACCAGGAGCTAATCCACTCAGGTCACACCAAAATAAAACTGACAGCAGAAAGAATCGAGGCAATATGTGAAGATGTAGAAATAACTTCTATTAGCATTTTTAATGGTGGCCTGTGACTGCCAAAGAGGTAATATAGAAAAGTGGTTTTAATGTACTGCAGAAGGTTGTAAGTGTTCAAAAAAAATCAGCTGGGATTTTGCCACTGGCCTCCATGGGAGAGGGATCAAGGCCTCAGAGAGCTACTTTGTTGGCTTTTAACTTTTAACAGGCGAGACAAATTTATTATTCACGTGCATTACAACACCAATTTTGAAACATGAAGAAATAGCGTAAGAGAGGAAGTACTTGGTTTCTGTGGGACAGAGTGAGAAGGGTTATACAGATAATTGTAGAAATTAGCTGAGTACACTACACACTTTCAGCATATGACATGACTGAAACATATAGCTGTTCTAGTATGTCATAATTTTTCACTTCTTAAAAGAAGTGCTGAACCTGATGAGGAACAGCTTGCTTTGGGTCCCACTGATTTAATTTGTACATACTGTAATTTACTAGGCTGCAGTAAAAGCAGTCATTTTGTGAGGCTATCATAAGCTCATTAGAAACGTACTGAGAAAGCTTAATGGCTTACAACCCACAGCTTCATACATCCATTTTACAGAGATCCCTTCCCAACAGAGCCTGACGCATGATGTTCTATGCTGCTGGCAGTACAGTAGTTTTCACACACACTCCAGAAAATTAGAGGTATTTGTGAATAACAAGATTAAAGACAGAGCCAACATTTCAGAAGCACTTGGAGCACTGCTGGGACAGGGGAAATCTTGTGTATTGTTAACCACGGTGAGGCTGGTTAGCTGTTAAGTACTGTATAGTGTAACTAATCAAAAGCCCTAGCATTTCAGACAATGGAACAGAAATAATTACTCTCCCAGAGCTACTATTGTTTCATGTTCAGCCTTCTCTGGACTAATAAAGGGTTTAATTTAAATTGTGTTAAGAAAATACCAGTATTAAAAAGAACTACAGCATTCAGTTGCTCTGAACGCAGCATCAGGTAAACTACATAATGGATTTAGACATAATGGCCCAATGGAGAGTGAAGTACAAACAAACTCCTTTTCCATCTCCTTCTCCATTTGCTCTCTTTATTAGCTTCCAGTGCTTTAGGATACAAAATAATAAGGGCACTTTGCCAAAAAGAGAAGGGGAAAACAGAATTTCAAATAAGGAAAAAGGAGAGAGAAAATGAAATGCATAGAGTGCTCTGCATCCAATTAACTGAGCTTAGATATGGGTAAGTTTTTAGCACCAAGTGGATGGATGCAATGAGCTAGTGCCTCAGCTGGTAATATAGAAATCAGGACATCTCTGCTCACATGAGTGGGGCTGCCCTGATTTGACACCATCTAACATTAAGATTCATATTTAGAAACTTTTGTCTGTCATTCTCTTCCTGAAAGGAAGAGCATGCTACTCCTGTAGGATGTACTGGTGGCTGGTGTCCAGGAAAGCACTTTAAACACAGGCATGCTCTCACAGTTGTCAGTAGACCTCATCTTCCAGTGTAAACCAGTGTGTGTTACTGGATTTGACCTACAATTCTTACAGCTCAGCAGGTTTGAACATGTGGCTGCATCCATTACAGATTGTAGCTGTGTGAGCTCTCTCTATTGAGAATAATTAATAAATTGCCAGTTCTCTTACTTTGTCTTGTTCAAGTACTTTAGAAAAGAAAAAATATCATTACTGGAGTACAATGTTAATATTACAATAAAACCTTTTTTTTTTTCCCAGGAATATATTTCCTTCAGTCTTTTACAATATTTTCTAACAATGCTGGTGTTTCTTAATTGCATAACTGAGGGTTAAATGTCAGGTTAATTCTTCTGAGCAGCTGACTGAAAATTCAAGAGTGTTGGGCAAAGAGCAAGGACCTGGGGAACAAAAGCTGACCACATGGCAGTAACAGAGAGAGTCGAATGAGTCAAGTCAACCAGTACTTGCATGCTGGAGAGCTGAAATTAAAATGCAGGTGGGCATATTGATGCCACTTTCAAGTTTGCTTGGATGTAAGTTTACAGGTTTATCTTCATTAGAGCTGAGCTTGTAAGTGATCAACACCCACAAAATCTGTTACCCTTCCTTTATCAGAACTTGGAAGTTGTCTCTGCATTTCTGATCTCATTCTACAAAGACTGCCGCCCAAATACTGTGCTTCTGGGAACTGCTAGGCTAGAAAATGCTGACTGCTTGCACTACAGTTAGTTTTGTTATAAACATTACTTTTCAGATGAGATTAATACTATTCCGTTGCAAATGGAAAAAAAAAAGTTTGGTACAGCACTTTTATTGTAGTTCTAAATGTATGCTCTGGTTATAGTAAAAAAATCACACTCAGCATAAACCCCCTATTATTAATTTATTCCTGTCCACTGCATTCAAAATGTCTTTGTGTTATTAAGCTCAAACTATTTGTGATTTGAATTCAAAGACTGGTCTAACCTTTGAGGTCAGCAGAAGTAATATATAATTTCCTAATCAGAACCTGTTGCATGCTTCTATATATAATGTGAATGTCTTTTTCACAAAAAATAAAACAGAAAGTGGCTGAGGTTTTCTGAGGTTGATATCTTTGTTTTTGAGCCAGAAACTTCTTTATCAGTTTGCCCAAGGAATAACTACCTTAAACAACTCTTTTTTTTCCCTGAAATATGCCAGAGTTTAGACTTCATTTAGGGCTTCATAGAGAAGCTTGTTCAGCAGGGGCCTTTGATCCAGCAAGTTCCAGAGACAACATGGGATAAACAAAAGATCTGGTCCTAAAATCTGAGATTCTTAAAACTGATTAACTTCTCTGTTGGTTGTTCTATTCCATTTCTCTCTGGGATACTCAATTAAATGAAAAAGTATGTTTATGTCTGTGTGCCTTGGGGTTGGTTTTTTTTTTAATAAATAAGGGAAATCTAGTTAAACTCAATTTAAGAATTTACATACAGATTTTTCAACAGTGAAGTAAAGGGCATTTTAACTTTATGCATTTCTTCTTTTTAGGATGTATTTGACCATTCTTTGACCCAAGACAATCCTTGACTGGTCTTTATACATGTAGTTACTTGGCACACCGTGCATGGCATTTTTGAACAACTATTTCACACAAAAACATGAATTACAGACACATAAAATTTTTGTGAACTGGGCTGTAAAATTTCTGATGCAGTAGTCTCTATCTAACTTGACAGCTGGTATCTGATCCGAAAATAGTGTCTTTTTCTTCAAATGCTAGTCATCCTGTTACTTTGCACTGCATAGATATGAACACATATATGGATAAGAAATAATCTGGAAAAAAATTCTAGAACAACAGTAATTATGTGCCACTTTGGCATGAGAACACCCTGAGTCCATTATGGTCTCCTGGAAAAAGTGTTTCCAGTGCTTAGCAAACCTGTAGATCAGAAACAAACAAACAGCCAAACCTTGCAACATTTATTCTTTAAAAGGAAAGTCTTCTCTGAATTATATTCCTAAATAAAAGCCTGAGAATTGAACCTCAACTTTGCAGGTGGAAGAACAATGGAAATAGTAGATGCTCTGCAGCACTCCAGAGAGGATGAGCTGAGTAAAAAATCTGAGGAACAAATATTCTTGACAGACAATGTCAGAGCTGGGAGCTGTGGTGTGCAATGTCTGCTTTCTCTGTCTAGATAACAGACCTGATGTGGTTTTCATTTGCATTCTTGTGCCAGCCCAAGCTTTTGCTGACATATTTTGGGTCTGTGCCTGGGTATTGAAGCTCAATTTTCACAGAATCATAAAATATGCTGTGTTGGAAGGGACCCATCAGGATCATCAAGTCCAACTCCTGGCCCTGCACAGGACAGCCCAAGAGTCACACCAGGTGCCTGAGAGCATTGCCCAAAATTGAACTCTGTCAGATTTGGGGCTGTGACCACTTCCCTGAGAAGTCTGTTCCAGTGCCCAAACGCCCTCTGGGTGAAGAGTCTTTTCCTGATATCCAACCTGAATCTAGCCTGACTCAGCTTTATGCCATTTTCTCCAGTTCTGTCACTGGTCACAAGAGTGCAGATGTCAGGGCCTTCCTCTCTGCTTCATGAGGATGTTGAAGACCACAACCCCTTTGTCTCCTCTTCTCCATGCTGAACAAATCTCAGCCAGTTTTCATAAGATTTGCCTTTCAGGTACTTCACAATTCTCATGGCCCTCCTTTGGACACTCTTTAAGAGCTTAATGTCTTTTTAATATTGTTGCGCCCAAAAATGCTCATAGAACTCAAGGTGAGTGCACAGCAGAGCAGGACAATCCCCTCCCTTGCTTAGCTGGTGATGCTGTGCCTGATTCCCTCCAGGACACACTTGGCCCTCCTGATTGCCAGGGCACTGCTGACTCATATTTAACCTGCCATCAACCAGGACACTTGTTTTTTTCACCATGGCAGTCCCAACACCTGTCAATTACAGCAGATCTAGAAGGGGGACTTCAAGGTAGTTTGTGACATCTGCCTGGAGAGATGTCTTCCCTGAGCAGTGTTTTCCTGTAAGAGATCACAGCTACTCCATCTTTTTGAATTACAGTGGTGGGATGGGGAGCCGATGGCAAGCTGAATTAGCACGGTGCTGACCAGCAGTTTGCATAGTCTGGGAGCTTGTCAGAGAGGCCACTGGTCCAGTGGAGGGTGCTGGCTGTGGTTGCACTGAAGTGACAATAGGTGATTTTCTTTGATATCCCTCTTACAGTTGGCTGCAGTGAGATGGAGACCAGCCTCAAAAGGAATTTGATTTGGATCATCATAATTAGTAATGCTGTTGTGCTGTCAGGGTACCCTTCATGTAAATCATGGGAAGCAAACCGATTATTACATTTTTCAATTTCTTTCCAGTAGTTTTTCTTCATAATTACACAAAAGATGACTGCTGAATACAAGGGAACGGGCAACATTATTTCTGGTGTGTTGTGGATTACAAAATGTCTGTTTGAATTATGCTGAAGGAATGTATGTGTTTGCTGCTGTAAAGAGTTGATTAAATAATGTTCTTGGGGATAAGAAGAGTATGGGATTTTATAGATCAAGAAAACAGTTGTAAGAAAAGCATCTACAGTAAAGGGTGGGACAGGAGCCGAAGAATAAAAATAGCTTTCTGGGTCATAAATATTCTCCATTATCACCTATGCAGTGTACCCCACGTCCTTCTTTTTTTCCTTCTCTCTCTTTCCTAGAAAAAAACACTTATTTCACTCTTTTTTTTTTTTTTTTCAATATAAGGATTGAGGGATTAGGGCCATGCAGCCCTATATTTGCTCATTCCCTTGTTTTCCTACCAGCATGCCTCCCTGTGAGGCAAATCCCCTCTAACAAACCCTTCTGTGAAGCTTTGTCAGTGACTGCCAGCCTAAGAAAGAAGATGACGAAAATCTCCATCCCAATAATACGTGCAAACAAGCAAACAAAGCCACTCAAGGCTGTTTTGAGATTGAGCTCTTGGAGCTACTTTATGTAAAATTTTTTGTTTAGTGTATTTGGAAATGAATGTCCCAGTTCTTCAGGGTATGAACCATATTTTCTTTGTGCTATTTCTAAAGTAAACTGTATAAAATATATTCCCGTTTTGGAGAAGTTGGAAAATGATGTAATAACTACCTGCATCCATCTACATCTATCTCTCTGCCTGAAAGTCCAATAAATGTAACTGTTATCATACCTACCTCTTTGTTACAAATAAACTCTGACACTGAAAAATATCATTGCCTCCTCTCACAGAGCATCCTCAGCCTGTCTGTCTTCTAATCTGCAGATTTCTAGGACAAGGAATTTTCTGATCCTGTGAAAATTCATGAAGGCAAATGTTCTTCCAAGCTCATTAGAGATTAAAAAAAAACCCAAAGAATAATATTCAATATTTATGGGGAATTACAACAAAAGAAACCCCACCCTATTGTTTTATATGAGTGAAAATGTTTTCCTGGTTACTTTAAAAAAATAATTTGAATTTATATATTTTTTTCTTTCTCCAATGAGTTTTCTAAAGTGACAGTTTATGCTTGCAATTTAACGAGAAAAAAAATCTTTATAAATAATTCAGATGGGATATTTTGACAATTTCAAACATTCCCTGTTCTTTTTACCAAGCAGAAAATTGGCTACTGACAACTCTTTCTCAGGAGATACTACTTTCAAGAAAACAACACTTCTCATGTTGCAAATATGCTGAAGGATTCTGCTCTGTCACGCAGGTCCTCCTAGCCTTAAGGCCACACATTCTCCCAGCAAAATATATCCATTATATCTCACTTCTGCTTTCCATGGAGCAATCTGAGGGGAGGGTGACCCACTTAGTGGATTAAGGAAAGACTGTGGATGTAAACCTGGACTTTAGTAAACCTTTGACACTCTCTCTCACAGCATTCTTCTGGACAGACAGGCTGCCCATGAGTCAGACAGGGTGCCTGTTCACTGGATGAAAAACTGACTGGATGTCCATGCCTGGGGAGTGGTGGTGAATGGAGTTGGATCCAGCTGGCAGTCTGTCACAAGGGGTGTCCCCAGGGCTCAGTACTGGGGCCTGTTTAAGGTCTTTATTGATGATTTAGAAAAGGGAACCCAGGGCACCCTCAGTGAGGTCGCGGACACACCAGGCTGGGTGGGAGTGTCGACCTGCTGGAGGCCAGGAAGGCTCTGCAGAGGGATCTGGACTGGATCCTGCTGGAGGCTGGATCAATGGGCCAAGGCCAACTGCATGAGGTACAGCAAGGCAACAAGTGCTGGGCTCTGAACTTGGGTCACAACAACCCCAGGCAGAACTACAGGCTGGGGGAAGGAAAGGTTTGGGAAGTGTTTGTTCTTTTGTTTGGTTCTGTCATCTGCTGGCAGAATTAGGTCAAACAGTTCCTCTGATGGTTTGTACGTGCCCATATGCTCATGCCCTCAAACAGATTTCATCAAACTTTTCATTTTGTCAAACACAGTGGCTCAGGAAAGATACTATAACTCTTTATCAGTCTCCTTGCATGCTTGTTTATTTGCTCAGACCAGCCAAGAGCTAGGTCCACAGAGAAGTGCCCAGAAAGGACCAGAACCACCTGACTTGTTCAGGTGTTTCATATCTCCATTCAGACATAATGCAAAGAGAAATCAGCTTGAAAGTACCTATTTCTAGTCTAGCTCTCAGGTCATTATATTCTGTCTCTGTATTGTTCTAGAAAAAGTACCTTTACAAGCATTTCAAGAATGTCCATTAAAAAAAATAATTCTCAGAATTTTCTCAGAATTGCTGAATTTGCAGATGTGTTTCAGGCATGATTGTGGTTCTTAGAACTTGCAAAGGGATGCACTTAAAGTAAAACCTGAGTCAACTGCCAAAAATCTAGGCAAGGTGCTAAGCCAGTAGAATGTATTTTCTCTGCTATCTGTGTACTCATCTGTTTGCAGTCTCCTCTTGCTAAGGACACTGTCTCCATGAGACAATTAGTTGAACAGAACATTGATAATTAAATTGCTCATTGAATCTGTTCTGGATTTTAATTAGTTTTTGAAGTTTAGCATTAAAATCCTATTTTTAACAAAACTAGACACAGACAAACACTGTGAGATGTCCAGCGATTTATTTTAGCATAAATAGGCATGTATGCTATCATTACCAGCTTTTCAGAAATTTCCAACTGAATTAAAATAATGAATAGTTGTCTAATATGCTTGCTTTGATTAAGTGTCTGGTTCATGAGGTTTCACACAGAAGCAGACTTTACAACAGTGAACAGCAAATGCTGATGGAGCCCTTGTTCATTGATGCAGTAAGCAGACCTTCGGGTTTGTTGTGTACCTAGTGACTTCTAGGAAAATCATTGAAAAGTCATAAGATCTTTGAAAATGTAGTATATACTGTATGAATTGGGACATAGTTCTTGAGGTCTAAGTTATAATTTTCTTATCTTGAAAAATTGTGTTGCTGTAACAAGTTGCTCTTTATTCGTTCATCTATATTAAAGGACTACCTAAATTATGGGTACTGCTTTAATAGACCTACCAATAAAATACAGTCCTTGCCACAAAGTCTGCAATTTCAATAAACCACATACAAGGGAAAGGAAAATTACAGTAAAAAATGGCATTGTCATTTTTTCTTTTGTCAAGGAACTGAGACATAGCCATCACTTGAGAGAAGTATTTACATTCAGGCTTGAAATAGTGCCTACTTGAATAATTCTTGAGACTTTTAATTTGTCTGCATAGGGTAATAGACCTGCAAAAAACAAGATTGTGCTGGACTTTGAATTCTGAGAGTTATAAACATTTCTCAGTTAATGCAGCATTAAAACATAGCATTGCTTATGACTGAATCTCTGTATGCAGCCCTTATCCTGGCGCTGAGCAACTTTCCAGAAATTGACTTTGCAAATGTAATGTTCTTTTAATAAGCTTCTCATATGTAACCTAATACCAAAATAAAATTTAAAAAAATCGTTAATGCTGGCAATGCAGTCTTTATAATTGGTTAACTTGTCCTTCATTTACTTAACAAGGCATTTACTTGTTTATATTAAAAAGCTGCATCATGGCAGAAGACAGAAATCTGAACCCCAAGCAAACTGAAAAGTTTTCCTCCACTGGCCTCACAGAGACCAGGCTTCCCACAACAAAATTTGAGATTCAAGAAAGACATGAAAGTATCAAAATCAGAGATTTGTCTGACTTTGAAAAATCTCATCTCTGCTAAATAAAACAAACAAAAAAACAAAAGCAAAGGAGGGAAGAAGAGAAGGGAGGGAATATAAGAGAAGTCTTACTTTTAAAAAAGAAATTATTCCCTTCAAGTTTCATAAAACAAGAAACTTTGATTGTTAATGCGTTTTCGAACTCATTTAGAGATGCAAATAGATGGATTTTTTTTTTTCTTAAAAAAAAAATGTGCATATCCCTACCTGATAGATGTTATTTAGTGCTGTGTTTGAAAAACCATTCTGGTTTTGTCAGACAGGATTTTACTGAGTTCAGTACTCCTTCTCCCAGGGTCTCAGAACTTTCTTGGTGTAAATGGATTAACTGATAATATTTAGGAAAAAATCTGCAAAGTTGAAATTCAGACACTGTTTGTTTGTATAGGACTTTATGATCACAGTTTTATGACAAACAAATAGCCAAAATCAAATAAAAACAAAACAACAAGAAATATACAATATTGAGTGGTTTTCATCTCATTCTCTCTTGGTAGTGAGTGACTAAGAAAAAATGAAAATAGTAATAAGCGACTTGGAAAGGCAGTGAAAATTCCTCCTTGAACCCATGGAGAGAATTGGGCTAATGAGGCTGAGTGATAAAACACTCAGAGTGATAACACTCTGAGTGAAAAAATAAAATAAAATAAAATAAAATAAAATAAATAATAAAATAAAATAAAATAAAAGTAAGAACACATAAAATGAAGTTTTTCTTTCTTGTTGCTTACTTTTGAATATGCTGGTATATAACTTCTAGTGTCTTATGCTGGCAAACTAGATTGTAAGGGCATGTAGAGATATAGGCCATTGGGGAGCAGGATAGAAACATTATACATTAAATCCTGAATGCTGTGAAATAGTCTTATGGAAGCTGCAATATTTGGACTACAGGACCTTTAAATGTGTCTTCCAACCCAAAGTATTCCATGATTCTATGTTATTTTTGAGATGAAGATTCTCCATGCTTCCCCCCCACTTAGTATCTGATGAACAGCCTCCCTCTTCCTTGTCTGAGTGGGATTGTGCCTTACAAACTCTGAGTTATGCTTTTTCACCATAACTTTTCACCTCCCACAGGTTATTTTTATTTTATTGTGAAGGAAAAATGTTTCTAAGTATCATTTTTCTTTGAGAGGAGAGTTTATCTCCAACATTTAGATTGGCAAAAGCATTTAAAGAACCATGTATTTCTTGTCAAGCTCAATTTTCAGTTCTTTAAAGTGTATTCTTCTTGTGCCCCTGTTCTTCCTCGTATTTTAATACATAAATAACATCCCATTGTAATTCTTTTTATCCAATTCTTCTGTTTACCTCCTGCTGCATGTAGAAACCTTAGAAAAAGCCTATAGAGTGGAATATGGTTTTATCTCTATCTCTGTAACATATTTAATGCAATAAACAGTGGGAGTTGGGAAGAGATCAGCAACAAATAGAAGATTTAAAAGAGAGGCAGAGTTAAACATGTCACTTAAATAAAACTTTTGCTCTCCAGTGCTTTAATGAAGAGGCTCTTTAAGTGCATTGTTTTAATGTATTGTGAACAAATGGCTTTCAAGCTGATGTCAGATAGCTCTGCTTTTGAGCAAATAGCATAGAAGTGTTTACAAAACCATTAGCAGATTTGAAGACAGCTTATCCTTCTCCAGGTTAAATAATTTAGGATAATTGTGGGCAAAGTTCTAAGAAGGAGCTTAGGCTTCTGAGAAGTGCACATTACAAAGGAAGAGGTTGTGAGAAGAGAAAAAAGCCATGACCAAGGAGAGGCTTGGGTAAGGAGATTGCAGGCAAAATGTTTGAATGTGGTAGTTTTTGCAACATTTGTTGCTAATTGAAGCTCTTGTGACGAACATCCCCCTTTTAGCCTTACTCTTTTATTTTGCAGTGATTTGCTCCTTAGGCAGCGCTGGTATTTTAACTTCTCTGTGTCTATAGGGTGTGTAGAACTTTAAGTTACAAAAAAATCTGGAAGCAAATGTGCTTCAAAGTGTTTCCTCAGTAACAGCGCTTATCCAGACTGCAGACAGCTGGCAAAAAAAAAAAAAAAAACAACAACCCAACCAGAAGCAATGAGCCCAACCCAATCCAACCCAATCCCCTACATAAAGAAAGATCTAGACCTTTAAAATGATGGTTTGAGTCTGGGGTGACCTGGGTCACTTCCTGGGTGTATCCACCTCATTCCATTTTTCCAGTAGAATCCTAACGAGTGTGTACAATTCAAGTGGATGAGAACAGACTTTTGAGTGTCTCAGAAGTAGAAGAAATGTTCAGAACCATTTCAGAAATGTTTTGTCTTCTAGACATAGCCAGGGACTGACAATCGTCACAGCAATTTGCATCATGTAATTCAGAGGTTGCATGGCCACCTGATTACTACTACAGTTTTTCTGTAGTGTGTTCTATGTTGCAAATTTTGCTATCAGAAAGGTTCACACCCATTTTCTTTTCTTTCTTCTCATCTGCTATTTCTTTTGTCCTTTTCCCCAGCGTAACTGCTTGGAAGCTTTCTACAGAAACTGTAGAAGAAGTATTGAGGTGCTCGCTCTTCCCCACAGAAACTTCCAGTGTGAGAACAGAAGACATCATAGACATCCCAGATTGCTGGAATAGAGCAAAGGATATATGATCACTGAAAATTGCTCCCTAGGTGCCCTTGGAATACTTACATCCGTGGTCTATTGACACACAGCACATGTAATCTCCAAATATATGTAGAGCAGCAACAGGAAAAACAGCCACTGAAATAAATTCAAATGTGACTCATGCAGTGCTACTAAAAGGCTGATTGCTCTGTCCTGTGTGATGTACATTTTTTCTAAATTTGTTGTTTTACATCATTTCAAAAGAAAGTAATTTAGAATTTGCAATGTGTACGTTGTCCTAGGTAACCTTTGGTAGTGAAAAACACATCAAATCATAACAGAGTTTTCATGCTACATAAAAGAGTTTAGAGATATATCATTTGCAAAACCAGTAATGGAAAATTAAAAACCTTCATATAAAAATGCACAGCAAGCAGTTTTATTAATTTGGGGTCTTTTAAAAGAACAGTTCAGCTAAATCTGTTTGAATTCAGAAGTTTTAACAATTCTTTTGCAAAAAATGTGCATATTGCATAACTGATAGATCTGATCAAATATACAGGGGTTTAGGATCACAAAAGGGAACAGACTGCATTTAATAGTAATGCAAAAGACTTTCTATGGGCTGTGCATTAAATGAATTTCTATTTTTTTCTGATAGAAACACGAAGACAAAAAAAATCCAGAAACCTTAACAAGTAAAGACAAAATGCCTGGAAAATACACTGGCAACTAGCACCGGCAACTAGCATGATTTTATAGAGGCTACCAGTCAGAAAGCATGGAAAGTTTCTATAAGCTGGAAGAAGAAAGTTGAGCTGGGATCCCTGAAAATTAAATACCATGGCCATTTAAATCCAAAGTAGAGTGAGAGGCAGACTAAGCTGCAATAGTTTCCTTGAGCTCTTTCTTACTGTTACATAGCTTAATATCCTCCAGAATGTTATTCAGGATATATCCACATGAGAGCGAGGGAAATAATAGTCAATTGGAAAAGTGGCAAGATAAAATGCATAAGACAGAAAATTGCTCCAAAATGTTCCTCAGAAAATGATTTTTAATATCAAAAGACATTTTCAATCTATATTTTAATTCGTTTTTCTTCTATATCTTGGGCAATTGGGATGAGGGTTTTAAGACTTGCACATCTGTTTTAAAAATCATCCAAATATTGTTTGAAGGAGAATTCTCTCAGGTGCAGAGGGTCATCACAAAGTGTTTCTATCATTCATGCCAACATCCACCCTTCACGTGTTTTAAGTGGTGCAGGAAAAGACAGGCAGGAAGAAGAATTTCATTCAGGAAAATTATAGCAAAGCATCTACTAAGGCTTTGAAACACATTGCAACATATTGGTTCCTTCTTTCTGAATGTATTTGGCTTGCATATTTTTCCAAATAAATCATTATAGATGACAGCAGCGATGCTTTGCTCAATAATGCTGAGCTCAAAGCAACAGAGAACTTCACCTGTAATATTTTAGGATTTCTATTTACACTTAGTTGCAATTTTTTTTTTTTCCTGCAATGTTAGTAATGAGATAGCACACAAAGGCAACAATTAATTAGTCTTTGAATTAAGGAACAACAAGTGGTTCCATATATCACCATTTTATGGGACAAGGGGCATCAGGTATTATCAAAAGACGGGACAGTGGACAGGTGGGAACTTTATTACAGATGAAATTCTGTCTGAAAGAAATTCCATTATAAGCTCTTTAGCAACACTATCTTACTCCATTACTGCAACTCAGGTTTTCTTACATACCCTCCATAAGCAGATGTGTCCTGCATTTAGATAGAGCAAGGTGTTGGCACATGGCCAGAAGATTAAAATTCCTCAAGGTGTATCAGTCGTCAGCATGGTGCCCAAGTCCAAAGGATCACTTACTGCCCTGGACAAAAAGCACCTCTCCTTCACAGTGGTATATAGGTGGTTAGATGTTGTTCTGCAAAACACCATCAACCTTTCTGACAGGCTCTCACAGGCAAGGATGGAGGCTGACACAGTGGGAGCAACTCAGAGCAGCCTGCAGACTTTGTCATTTGTTATCACCATTTTGGTGTGGATACACCTTTTTTTTCCAGTGCTTTGTGTCATTCTTTCAGGAATCTTAATTTCCTCTGTTTGAAGAAGGATGCTGCTTCTTGAGACTCAGTGCTTTTGATTCCTTCCCTTTTCCAGGGAAGCTGGGAGTGATGATCCCATATTCTAAAATGCAATTCCGTTCAAAAGCAGCAATGGCTTAGACACCCAGCAAAAGGAATTGTTTCATCTCCACTCCAAAACTGACAATCAGCCCCAAAACCTGAGGGGCAGAGGATTATCCCATTCCCTGGCATGCAGGTCATTCTTGGGAAATCTCTTCCAGATTCTTTTGTAGGTGATAAATCCAATTTACTATCTGTGCACTCAGGAACTTTTAAAGCTCACAGAATGTCTCTGAATTTTCAATTAAGTGCAAAAAATAAGATGTCAAAGCTGTAATTTCTGTTTAAATTTCCTTCTATGGAAAATTTCTGTTTAAATTTCCTTCATGTTAGTGCAATTCAAACACTGTCAGGAAAATCAGGAAAAGGCCCTCCCACCATGTAAAATCTCCTAGGACATGCCTTACAAGAGGCTGTCTATAGAATGAAAGGCAATATGTGCTGAATTTTCTGCCATGTCAGAAAGCAGAGGCAGACCCTTAAAGGCCATAATTTATGTTCTTTACAATTAGTGGAAATTTCCTGTGTATTCCAAACAGAAGATCTGAGAATCTCCAACAAATTCCCAATTCACAAGAAATTTAACTTTAAAAACGAGACAAGTCTCAAGCATATGGCTCTCCAGATGAATTTTTTTTTCTTTCATTCTTTCTTTGCTTCCTTCAAACTGCAAAATTGGCGGATGGGTGATAGCTAGCATTTGCACCTAGCACTTGACACAAACAAGACTTGAGAATGTAGTTAAGCTCGAAAAGAAAGACTGTTATGAGATCTGAAAAGTGACCAAAAAAACAATAAATACAAAGTAATGATAAATGGAATGCACTGAGTTGAAGAAAGTCTAGCAGGGCACAAGCAGGATTGATGATCACTGGAAGTTATTTATAATTTTTGTTAAGTTGTTAGTAGTCAGGTCTTTTAGTGAAATTCAAAGACTGGAAGATGTTTAAACACCTCAGAGACCAAGGAGAAATATATGAGAAGCCCTGTGTTCTGTAACTGTATAAACAAAAAAAGAGAAAAATTAAATTTTTGGCCTGATGTATAATAACATTTGGCAGACGTAATGCAAGAATGTTCATTTGATGAAGGAGACAAACCTGGGAAGAAATAGTGGTGCAAGAAACACAAGAGATTAACTGTGGACAGCAAAGTATTAATCAGTTTGCAATGTGTAACAGCTGCCAGAAAAAGGACAGTGCAATTTTAGGCTGCATGCACAAAGACATCATATGGTAGAGAAGGCAAGTAACAGTATCTCTGCAGTTTCTATGTCATCCCAGTTAGATTACTGCATGGTGATGGGATTTTTTGGCTGCACATTGTCAAGAAAAGATACCATGAATGTGGAAAGAGCTGTAAAGAGCAGCACCAGAAATGCTAAGTTGGCTGGAGGGATGGGCATCTTTGGCTAGAGAAGCTTATTTAAAGAGATGCCACCAGCCTGAAAACTGTTTAGTTTCAGAAAAAGAGTTAAAATAGCTTAAATTATTCTCACTCTTTCTCTTGATTCACCCTACCAATTCGATTTTGTTTTTATTTAATTAATTTTTGGGGGTTTTTGGAGTAGAATTTATATTTAGTATTAATAAGTACATGAAGTGACAAGACATTCAGCAAAAAGATTCTCTTGAGACAACATTGTCTTCTAGAGAATATAGTTTAATTAAATCATAAATAAACACAAAATTGAACTACAAATATTTTATCATCAACACAAGACTTCAACCTAAATTATTTCATTACAAGGAAGCATAATTAAGGGTAATAATATGAAATTGAGAGAAGGGAATTATATTTGAAACCAAGACCCAATTCTCACTGCAAAATCTTTTGATATTAAAAAAGAGCCCCAGTCTCAGAATCTGATAATACTGAACTGAAAAAATTATATAAATGTGCTGTTAGGATTGGTCCTGTAGTCTCAACAAAGTTAGTATGTCTTAAAATATCCCTGAGTTTGTCTACGGTTTTGAATCTTGGATATTGCATATAATTTGTCAACTCTTACAGTCTTCTTAGAGACCAGACTTCCTTCTCATCCTCTCACCCACACTTGCATGTTACACATTTAACATCTGCAGCAAAAGTTTCCAAGCAAATGTAAACATATGTTATTCATTAAAAATAATGACATGCATGCATTTAAATTAATATTTGGCTTGGAATAGATCAATATCTATGATTTTTTTTCTCCCAAGTGGGAGTTAAAATTTAAAAACCTATAGTTTATCAAAAGTATAAGGACCAAAAGAATAAGTGGCCAGTAGAACTTAATAGTGTTCTATTAACAAGCTATTTGGCTTTTTTCAGTACTTTTGCTTTTTTAATTTTCTTTCAAAAGAGATAACCAAGATTGAAGAGTGACTGATAGCTTTCTCAAACACTAAAGAAAAACTTTGGAAGCTATGAAAAGTTCTCTAAATAGGACATATATCCTTTTTCATTGAGGAAATACAGTATGCACATTTGCCCCTACATATTATGGGATGAGCAGAGTCAGGTCCAAATGATGAAGGAGCTGTGCTGTTTAACACAAGAGTTTTGGGGAACAACATGACTGAAAATGGTGCCATCAATCACGGATGTCTTGTTATTATAGCAAGAGTCTCCCATGTTGGTCCCCAAATCCACATTAACACCTCAAAGCAGTTCATAATAATTCATGTCCTTTTTGTATATTCCTGTCCCATTATCCACCTGTTTAACCACAACATTTCAGGAGTCCATCCCTTCCTCTCTCTGGGTTTTGTTCCGTACTGAAGGTCTGACTGCTGAGCAAATTAATAAAGCAGCTGGCCAAACTGGGTGGTAGAAAAGCTACAGTCCTAGCAACTACTTTAGTTATGGATATAAATCCAGGGTAACTAATGAAGAACAATAATTTTTGTAGACATTATTCAGATTTTGAATGTGTTTATTTCTCAGAATATGTATATAATTTTTTTTTTTTAAGATAGATAATGACTGTTGCTAAGCTTTGGGAGAAAAAGGTAGGGAAAAATAAAAAGAAATATTTAACTATTTTTTTGTGAACAGTTCTAAAAATTCCCATTAAAAATTACATTGCTCCTTAAGAGTTAATGTCTCAGATTTAGAAAGTCAGTCTTTAGAACTATAAAAAGTGGGGTTGGTTTTTTTCAGAGGTAAATCTCAATGCTTCCTCTACTAATCAATGCCTTCTGATATCTCTATAGTGTAGGAGGTAACAGAGAGAGATGTTATTTATCCTCCGTCTTTCTATAGACATTTCAAACATGTTGCATAAAATAGCACATGCACACAATAGTTTGTGTGTATGTATATTTATACACACCTACAGAAAATGTGCACACATTATCTTCGTTTTTTGCATCATTGCCTATGGAATAGGTTCAGTAAATGAAGCATTATTTAATCTGCATTGTCCACTTCTTCAATGTCAAGGAAATAAATGTTCTTAAATTATTTAAATCATTAATATGATTTTTCTAACTAACTATCTACTAGTATTATGAAGCATCTCCTGTGAGCTGCTTGGTTTGCACTGCTCAGGTAAAATGAGTTGGCAGAATGGTGTCAAGAATAAACTTTAAAAGGACTCTCTAAAAGTAATGCTTGGAAGGTATTCATTTGACCTTCAGTGACAGAGCTTATGCCTTGCAAATTGATTAATACAGATACAATATCAAATCGTTTTTCATACAATTTTTTAATGTTTGTTAAATGCTGGAGCAGTATGTAAACAGAGTATTTGGCATTTTTATTAGGCTGCGGAACTCAGTCATTTCCTTTGCAACAACATCTCATAAACTATTTTGACAGTCTAATAAACTATAAA
Source organism: Haemorhous mexicanus (assembly GCF_027477595.1). NCBI lineage: Eukaryota > Metazoa > Chordata > Aves > Passeriformes > Fringillidae > Haemorhous > Haemorhous mexicanus. The sequence goes on from NC_082341.1 coordinate 121,085,055, forward strand.
AAGCTGTGGTAAAAACTGGCTCTGAATGTTATAACCGTACAAAATGGAAAGAGCAAGAGAAAACATCTATCACTGAGATTATTATCACTGTTGCCATGGCAACCTGGTTGCAATGGCAATATCTCCATGGTTCTGCTGTTTGTTATCATCTTTCTTGATTTTACATCATTGAAATTGTAGTAATTACACTCTGCCTGATGAAAAATGCATGCTGTCATGGCAACTAAGTCAAATATTCTTAATCATTTCACCTCTTCAATCTAAAATGTAATTGTTTGTCAGTAAAATAGGTTATACGGAAGGCTTCTATGGACTTATGATTGCCTTAAGTGTTTTGCAAAAATTGTACTTTTAGGCTCAAAACCTTATGCTAAACTAATAGTCTACAATGTAAACAATGACTCATTAGTGAAAGTAATCCTTTCTTATTAATTGCAGAGCAACTGTTCTAATGTAATAGAATAATGAAGTATAAAACATATTACTTGAAATCAAATGTACCAGAGAACATTGACAATATTGCTAGAATCTTCAAGTAAATTGTATGTGATTCAGATTCTGTGTTCATTTCATTTGAGCTCGCTTGCCACTTGCATCTCATGAGGATCCACCTAAAACTTAAAATACTTTTATTTTGTAATACATGTTGACTGCTCCCCTACCTCCACTCTACAAATACTTTTTTCTGTAAATTCAAGGCTGGAGATTTAAAACATTGAAGACAATCTAAGGGAAAATAGTAATAAACACATCAAAATTTTGAGCATTATATTTACATTCACATCTCTTGCTTTCCCCTCTGGTTATGTACTGTGCATCCTTTCAAATGCACTGTAAGCCAGATTTTCAAAGGAACCTCTGTCTAACCAGATAATTGAGCTAGCCATGTTGGTTCTGCAAGGCACTACAGACGTTATTTTCTGAAATACCAGTTGCAGTAAACATTGATCAAATTCATAAAAATTTTGTTTTCCAGATTATGCCCTCATCCCACAGAAAGCCTTTTGCTCATCTATCACTTGGGCTGTAGTTAATTGTTACATCACTAAACTATGGTGATTCGTTACAGGGTCAAACCTGCTAAGGAGTTTGGGTTTCTTTTTTTTTTTTAATTGGACCTGTTTGCCTGTTCTTGAGTACATCTGATAAATTTGTTCTTGTCACTTTGCAATGAACTGCACTCTGCTGGTACTTACTCATCACCTGGTTTTGTGGACGAGCTCTGCTTTGTGTTTTATTCAAGTCTTTTACTACTGCTCATGCAGGAGCAGATGGTTCTAGTTAAGTTGAGGCACAGCGTCAAAGTTACTGCTTCAAGCACAATTGCTTGTCCTATTGATATTTTGTATACATTGAGATTTTTTGCCATCTGGGGAACATGGAAGAACACTTCCTCAACACTCTGAATCAATTAGGGATTTGTTTTGTTTTCTTTTGTGCTGGGAATAATAGTGTGCACCCAGGCGCGCAGCCCTGAATTATTTCTTCTTCAGTAAGTTCTTCATTTAAATACCTCACAAATATTAATGAACTCTTCAGAACACTTCTGCAAGAGAAGGAATCATTGCTAGTACATAACCAAGACACAGAGAAATAAGGAGTCTTATTCACAAGAGGCTGTGAGATACCCTGTAATCAAACCCAGTTTCATTAATATCTTACCTAAATGATCATTCTTGTTTGAACTGTTCACCCAAACATCCTCATACCCAAAATATCCTCATTGGAATGACTGGGACCTTCTCTCTTAGATGAATCCTCTTGTAACTCCATGGTTACTCTGTGATGCGTGGAATTAAGGGAATTTTAGGGAAACTGTGATAAAATGACATGCCTACTGGGAATGTGCTGAGCCACTGGCAATTGTTCCCCAGCAGGGAGTGAGATTTCTCCCACAAAGTTCCTCAAAGCTGGGTAGAAAATTTGTCCTTCTGTGAGAAACATACTGCTACTTTTAATTTAGCTGTTCCTTTCTCCAGAAGAAATTAAAAGCTATGTATGTCCAATTTCCCCAAGAGGAAATCATGCTGTCAAGATCCATTACCATAGGGAAAAGAAACCAAATTTGAAAAACAATTGAAAACTAGCCACTAAACAAAAGAGAAATTTGTCCACTATGCAAATAACCCTAGCAACTTGAAATTGTCTATCAAATGCAAATATCAAGCTTTAAAGAACAAAAGCCACAGGCTACTCAGTCAGCAAAAAAAAAAAAGAAAATGGGTCAGATCCCAAAGAGATGAAATATCACTCAGCATTTACCCTGTATCAAATTTCTGCCCCTATTGAACTTACTGCCTTATGAGACATAGGAGCAAAGTAAGAGGGCAAGATGCATAATCATCGTCCAGTGAAATATATATATTTTTTTCTTTTCTTGACTGTCCTAAGACTTTCATCCCAGACTTGGACAAGATCCTGTCAATCGTCCCATATTAATTTCTACATCAACTTTCTCAGTGGAACCTCTTCAAATTTATTGCCACTGGTAAGGTCCGTGAAGTTACAGATGTTGCTCTTTTATTCTTAGGAACCCTAGAGCCTTCCTGTTTCTTACTGTCATCTGGGGTTTTCAAATGCTTCTACACAGACATCTTTCCATCAGCTTTAATGGATTTTGCACCAGGCCACAAACTCCTGACTTTGTTTTAAATTTTCTTTAACTAGATGTTCACTCAGGGTGCTGCTGCCTGAGCCTTAACACTAAAAACTCTGCCTGGTGTCCCGTGATGTCTTTCAGCTTCCTAGCTCAGCCGCTGTGCCACTGACAGCACCAGTGTCAATCTGCCACATCTTTCATTAGTGGCCCAGGGTGCAGCTTCCCCACCCACACCACAGCCTGTCTGTGGTCTCCTACTCTGCACACCACCTGGACCAAGAACTGGTGGTGTGACTTGAGATCAGTTCTTCAAGACTTCAAGACTTCTGCAAGACCAAGAACTGCTTGCCTGTGACTTGAGATCAGTTTTGGCCTCAAGGACTGGAAATCCTGGCATAAGACATGCAAATGTGATAATTTAAGTTATGAATTAACACTAGGATGAAAAAACAAAGTAGCTGATGAGAGGGGCATTTCTTAGGCCTTGTTCAACTTTATCTCAGCAATGGCTGGGGTGGGAAATCTAACTGCCATGCTAAATAATGCAGCAAGTTCCAGGTAAACATGCAATTATTGATAGTAGAAATTTAATCAGAATGAATAAAATAAGTTACTCAGTTAATTAATACTTCATGTCTGCTTTCTTTTGCTTCTCCTACTGTTAGGCATCATTGACCCTAAAAAACTTATCATGACTGTTTACACAAAAGATGTGGTCTCTGTGCAGAAGAACTTAACAAGAACATTTTAAGCTTGACCTGGACTGGATGCAGGACCAAGACAGAAGGGTTAATACCAGTTCTGCCTCTGTGCCATAGGCCCTATATTACTAAGAGATAATGGATTTTTGTTTGCTGACAAGGGAGAGGTTTGTACTATGACAACAAAAAGGTCAGCCTTTCCCATCGAGTACAACAAAACAGTGTTTGTGGAATTTCATGTGGTTAAGAATTTCCTCATGATTTTTGAGATTAGAAAATATCTGTGAAGTTTACTGTGCACAATACAAACAAGAATGTAATATTGATAGTATAGACAAGCTACAGAGTTTCACATAAGGTCATTTGGTAGGTGACTTTGCTAGCTATCTGTTGGGATTACTCTTATAAGTACTAGGAATACTTTCAGTCCTCTAAATAGCATCTTCAGTTAAGCAATAAAACTCTTCCCTTGTTTTCTTGAAGACAAGAGGCAAGGAGTTAGGTTTTTCTTCCATAGTGAAAATTGCTGTTACAAAGCAGATGCACCCTGGCTCCTCATTTTCCATCCCATCTTTTAGTGAATGTATGTGCCATTTGCAAAGAAAAAAATTTTAAAAAATAAATACAAATTGGAAGGTACTTTCATGATATGAAAATGTTTTATCAGAATATGCTTTGTAATATCCCAAGTTATTTTTGATCAACAGGGCAATGTAACTGCTCAACCTAAGATAAGTAAATATGTGCTGAATGAGGGCATAGAGCATGAAGCAAAGGTAGAAAAGAAGAAACCAAATATGTTTCTGTATTTCTGGTATTTATGAAACCAGACACATTCAGTAGGGCAATCTTCTGCAATGTATTGATAGATGAATTTTTGCTGCCCCTACTTTCCTCCTGCAATTTTGGTCAATATTATTTCTGCTGTTGCTTTCATTCTTACTGACTTTTTGCTATTTTATTTGTATTTATGCTCAGAAACTATAAAATATAGAGGTGGTTAGATACTTTGCCATAGAATGTCTTTGTGGTTACTAAGGAGTTGCACAGGCTGCTGACAACAACTGTTTGCTCAGAATAAACATTATGCTACAAAAAGGTCATATTGGAACTGGAAAATGTCCAGATTATAGACATTTTGTTTAAGAAGAGATTTAAACAAAAAATAAATAACTCTTTGTCATGATAGACAACAGCAACAAATACTTCCTTAAATCCTTAAGGCAGAAATATTATTAATGTGTAGAAGTGTGGGGAAAGAATTTACATGTCACTTTTATCTCAGTAGGTCTAACATTTAATAGTGAGACATGAGATATGAATTTCTATTCCTTCTTTCAAAACTTTCCATAGTAGCCTTAAGGCTAGGTCTAATAATTCTTTTAATAAAAGTGTGCTCTGTAATGTGAATCCAAAACATAAACTTAGTGAAGGGTGCCTAGAGATATCCATCAATTCTTACTTCAGACAATGTAATATTATCTTATTTAAAGATCTTCAAAATCAGCCCAGTGGGTTGGGACAACTATGCTTTGCTGAAGTGATGACAAATTTGCTGCATTGGGAAAGGTTCTGGAAAAGAAGATCCAGTCCATCATGTGGATTTTGCTGTAAAAGGTATCAGTAGATTCTGCTGAGTGACTACATATGCAGTATGCTCACAAGTAGAAGTTGACAGTTATACTTTAATTGCAAAATAAACCACAGGCAATATCAGCTCAGAGCAAATTCCTTCAAATCAAAAAAATCCAAGACAAGTTTTACTAATCCCACCTAAAAATACCTGCAAGAGAGTTGAAAATCTCAAGTGGAAAGGCTCAAAATATGAATGTGTTTGGGTTTTTCTGTTAAGAAGCAAGACTAGAATTCTTATGAGGTTTTTTTTTTTTTGTGGAGCAGAACTTTGCTTGAAGGCTAGACAGAGATTTCAGACTATTGCAGCATTGTCCTTCTAAGTGCTTAAATTGGTTGGATATGATGACTCTCTCTTCTGTTTGGAATTTAAGAAGTCAGCTGAAGCACCTTGAATAATTAATGATAATGATGGCCCTTCAAGAATTTGATTTATTAGATAGGCCATATGAGGTGGGTTCAAAGATGAGTTGTGGCTTCTTGTGCTATCTAAAGAGCTACTTCTCATAAAAATTATATTTTATTTGAAAAATTAAGGGCCAAGATAATAATAAAAAACAAGGCCCTGAACTAAGTCCTAAATTTGATATTTTGCATTATTTTCCGTGACTTGCTGTGTCAATTCCACCATATCTTGAGCTTCCTTGAGGTTGGAGAGAGGTTGAGGAGATATAATGGAGTATTTCTCCAGCCTGCTCACATCACTGCCCACATTGGTTTTCAAAGAGTGATCAAAATTGTTCAGTGCAGAAGAAAGTCACTGATTGACCTCAACACCCCATATGGCCTTGCATTCTTGTCAACCCTTCTTTCTCAGCTATGGCGTAAGTCATAGTACACTTTTATTTCTCTAAATATGTGTATGACCACTGGAAAATTTGGCTTCTTGTCTCTCCAGGGGTGTATTTTACTGAGTGTAGCTACTAGAGGAAGTACATAGAGTTGTTTCTGTAGCAGTGGGTATAAGTCACCTTCACTGACCAGCTGATGGTCCTGAGTGCCAAGGGTGTGTGCTACACATCTTGGCCCGCTGTCTCCTTCCTGAGGATACTTCTTTTGGACAGACACAAATCCCTTCAATTTCAAAATTACCTCTGTGTCCCTACATAGCCTGGTTTCATTTTACTTGCTTCTCAAGGTTAAAAAAATTGGAAAACAAAAATAAAAGAAAAGCATATTTTTTTTTCTAAACAGAGCAAGTTCTGAGTCCTTCAGCATGTTCGGTGTTTCAAGAAAAGTAGTTTGTCTTTCCCTCTGCACCTCTCGAGATCTGTGAGATTATCTGTAATTAACCAGAATTTAGCAATGGACTTAGCACACTAGAACCAATATGTGGGCAGGTAGCATGCTCTACAATAACAGGTAACACACCCTCTTCAAGATTTAAGCTTGTCAAAAGCAATAAGACACTGGCAGTGGATAGTTTCAAATTACTTTTTCTTTCTAATTGGCAATTAGATCTAATTAACTTTTAGTTATTATTCAATGATTTCCTTTAACAAATGGAACCCTGATGAGATCACATCTGTTAAGACCACTTGGTTTGTGTCTCCACTTTCTGTATATTTCTGTAATTTTAAATTAATTCAGCAGCAGTCTAAAAGAAGATCATGTATCAGCTGAAATGAAAGTATGTATTTATCTAAAGTTACCATGAGTCCAGGAAACAGTAATTTGAAAAATAACATTGGTATGTAATCCTCAGGGCTTGGAGAGGAAAACTTGTAGAGATCAAACTGGAAGTTTGAATGTATTTGGGGTTTCTTTGATATTAGCAGGATTCTCTTTGTGAAATAATTTAAAATATTGCTTTTATTCTTAGATCTAATGGATAGAATTTTAAAGGGTCATGTCCTCAATTACTAGCTTCAGAGGAAGAAAAAAGACGACTAGATAAGTACTCATTCAAAATAAGCTGAGAATTCTGTCTCAATGTATATATATTTTGTCTCAGTAAATATATTTTGCTGATTTTGGATCTTAGAAATTAATGTTAAGATTTGACTCTCCAGCATAAGTAACTAGAGATAGCAGATTATATTATATTCATAAGACATGAACAAGCAAATAAGTATGCTCAAGTCTTTCAGGAACTCAGCTGCAGAATTTTATCCTTACATGGACAGTCCAGCTAACAAAAATAGAGCTGTTTGCATGAGCACAGAACATTTGCTGCAGTAAAGGTTTGCAGGACAGTCATTAGGCACATTTTGTTCCCTCAGCTTTCCAGGCACTGATTTTATACAATATCTATTTTTGTTTATTGCTTTTTTATTTTCTCACATTGCACTAATATGTGTCATGACTGGGTTTTTTTTGCTACTTGCCCCATGTTTTTCCTTCTGTTTCTGTCCCACTTTGAGTTTGTTCTGTGCAATTTCTCAGTAAAACAGCCTGCAAGTATATCCTCGGAGACTGTCTCTATTTTAATCCTACTGATTAGGAAGACTTTTCTAACTCAATTTTTCCTCAGTTAAGTATTTAATAATTATATGAGTATTGCTCATCTTGCATGAATTAAGGTGCATATTGACCAGCAGAATGCATTTCTATTTGAGGAAAATTCATACTGTACAGACCACAAAATCAAAGTTTGGTTATGACTGGTTGTTTGGGGTTTTTTATTTGAACATCAGATTCTATTTCCTTCACCAAAATGAAAAATTTTAAACTTTGCTTGAAGAACCAAAGCAAAACAAAAATGTCAGTGCACAACAATTTATTGTTAAAATGTGATTCTAAACTTCAAGCATGTAACAAGAAAAATTTACAGTTGTACAAACCTATGCAGAGAAGCTGGATGGAAATAGCAGAAACCATTATTCTTCATATAAACATCCCGTATCAGAAAAGACATTTTTTGGCTTAAATATAGGGTTGCTATGTATCAGACCTCTGCCACTTCGTTTTTGCAATTCAAGATTTATTTTTACCCTGTCTTTTGAATTCAGCTTTGGTTGTTTGAATACAAAAAGTGGACTTTTGTTACAATCAGCTAAGAATATTACTTGTTTCCATCACATCACCTAATTTGGATCCCAAATTTGGCTTTTCCCTTGGTTATGATAGGCCTGGTTCAATGCTTATGTGCCATGGCTCATGCTGTTGTGAGTACATTGACCTTGTGGAATTATTTCCAACTTTTATCTATGATAGTGAAATAGGATTGATGGCTGCTCAGGCTGCTGCCAAACTCTTCTGTTATTTAATCTCATTAATTTTCAGAAGTCAAGAAAGACTTGGTTAGGTGGAATCCTTCCAAAAACAACCCCACAAGTACTTTGGAAAAGAGGAACTGTATGACATTATGTGGGATGCATTTTTATCAAAAGAAAAACCAAACCCCCAAACCTAAACCAAAACTTGAATTCCTGTTTTGATATTTAAGAGCACTCTACAGAATCAGTATTTCATTATTTGGAGCAAGGTTCTAGCATCTTAGGGAAATGTAGAATGTGATGTGAAAATAGGGTTGTTAATTAGCCCTAATGCTTTGCCTAGAACAGGCTTTTGTTAATTATACATGCCTAGGTTAAATATTAATCGTTAGCATTTATAAAGAGTTTTGCATTTTTTTAAGTACTTAAGTACTCAGCAAACATAAACTAATTACATGTCACAATATCCTGTCTAATTAGATGACTGTGTAATTTCCCCACAAGATACATTATTTTTCACTTCCTGTCACTGAACTGTTTTGTAGTATTGCTTTACATTGCTAAATGGTTTCTTTCCACTCCAGGAATGGTTGAACTATTAGGAAAAAAAAATCAAAAACCATGAAAATTTCATTTTCTCATTGGAAAATTCTAAGCTTATTGTTTACTTATAGGAAAAAGTCTGTCTTGCTGAAGCTCCTGAATAAAAAAAGATTTAAAAAGGTGATTTCTTCGTACAATGGGAAAATGTTACATATGGTGTTTTCAATAGGAAAGACTTTGGAAAGTCTTTTCACTCCAAAAGTTTGGTTTCTTTATACTAAATAAAAAGGAAACACACCTTACATGCCAGACTTTGCAGGAACCTTTTGAAATCTTTCATGCTTTGGCCCAGTCTGCTTTCTGCTGCTGGGAAACATTTCCAACTTTTGGTATGTGTAGTATGAACAGATCTTCTGAGCATCCTTGTAGATAAAATACATGTTGCCTTGGCTTTTAATATTGTTAAAACACAGAATATGTCTATTTGTCTGTTTTTTCGTGTTTTCCATTCTCAACATTTCTAAAGGCATCAGTTCTGAGATCAGCTGGAAAGTGAAAAATGAAATGTATACATTGTAAATTCATGTAATATCACTAAATCAAGATTATCTTATAGGTAGAATACTTTACATAGTATCTATCTGAGCTCAACTCGTTTGGGAATGGTAAATTCTGCATTTGCTCTCCCTTCGATTTGTCACATGAATGCTGAGATATGTATGGGGAAAACTGAATTGATGACATCAATTGAATGGCAAATTGCTTTGAAGATACATCAATGCACCTAGAGTGACTTAAACATAAATTTCAAAAATTTTGTTTTTCTCTTTTCTGGAGAATGAGACCTGTCTCTTAAGAGATGCTTGTGTCTGATACACCCTGCCACCAAATTGCACCTTGGTATTTACAATGCAATCTTGGAGGAGCTTCTCTGCTTTTCTTTCTTGACTCACATTTCAGACCCAGGGTGTGTTAGTATATTGCTAATGTTACTAGATTTGCTTTTACTATTTCTTATTTGAACAGGAAGCAGCTTGAGTCAGGACCTTTCCTCTTCCTACAGAGCAGCAGCTTGGATATTGGGCCATGAAAATCCCTTTTTGGACCATGGGCGGAATGAGCAGCAGTTTTCGCCTAATGCTTGGACAAGGTTATGAAGTTGTCAGTTTTCGTTGTTGCTCACATTTTCAGTTTACCCAAGCAGATCCTTGGCACCAAGAGGTGACATGGCATTTTTCACTGAGGCAATAACAAATATATATATATCTACACAATAATTTTTCTTCTTGGAAAAAATCAGTAATGGTTACAAATTCCTCATCTGTGATTTTTTGGAAAGAGCAAAGGGAATGAAGTTCTCAAATCCCACTAAAAGTCAAACATATAAAACACTTAGGCACTTTAATGTTAGGACTGGCTGTTCCTAGACTTGACAGTATAACAACTGTTTTTCAAATTACAAACTGTAAAAGTGAAGCATTGCCGAAAATTAGTGCTCTTGTTTAGGAATTCAGAGAAGGACTGAACTGCAGTGGCAACTCTGACTCTAAAACACTTAGATATTTTAATCATAATACTAAAAAGGCTCATCTTAAATTTACATTTCTGGTAGAATTGGCAATGCAGTTAAGTCACCTTTGCCATTCTTTCTGAAAAAAAAAGAACTATTTCAATCCTTGTGGGTATTGTGTTGAACATCAGGTATGTAATGAAAATAAAAGGGAAAGATTCATCTGTGCTGCTCACACCACCAGCAAATGAAGAAGCATGATTAGCTAAAGCTCGTGTTTAAGGAAAAAAAAATAAAAAATGTGTTCCAACCCAAAATATCATGTTCTAGGAAGGCCTTTCTGGAGTACTTATGCAAACCTATCTGTTGTCTTTCTGTCTGTTTTGGTTTATTAGAGTCATTGAGGAATCTGTATGTCTTTTGAGGAGAAGATCCTGCATCTGTCCCCACTCAGCTCCTATTCATGATATGGAGGCATTCACCCTGCCTCTAACTCATAAATGATAGATTCCTGAGGTTGTGGTGGGGCACAGCCGCTGAGCAAATACAGATATTAACATTCCCACAGCTTTAGAAATATGGTATTATAGCTTATGGAATTTAATAGAGTGCCATGCATTCAATTCCTGTGTCACTGATGTTATTATATATATGTTAGAAATCCCATCTGAGAAGTATAGATTACTTCAGTGCCTTTTGTTCATCACTAACTCTTTAGAAACCATATGGAGTGGGATTTTTCAAAAGACTGTACCACGGACCTAACTCTGCTCGAGTTCAAACCAGAGAGTTTTATCATTAACTTCAGTGGAAGCTGAAGTAGGTCAGTGCCAGTTTCTGTAGAAGATCCAATCCTTTCAGCTTATTGAAAGGGCTATAAGAGAGGAACTCATTCTAGATCCAAGTCAATGGAATCCTGGGTATGAAAGAAACTCATGGCTGGCTCTTGTGTAAAGAACAGGACCTCATCAACTGGACTTCACAGAAGTCCTTTGGTTTCAGCCATGCTTTCATAGATGCTGACATAGGCTTCTTAATTCAGTTTCCAGAAACACATGTGCTGTCTCCTTGACAGTCTTTCTGCAGGATTCAGCTCTGAAGAATGGGGTAGGCTCTGAGAAAGCTGGTCTAGTGAAAGGTATCCCTGCCCCTGGCAGATGACCTTTAATGTCCCTTCCAACTCAAACCGTCCTATGAGTCTGCGATTCTGTGGTTGTATGTTGTAAGAGTGAGCTCGGTGCCATTCATTTTGCCCACGTTTCACGATACCCCACACTGTGCTTGCAAGTAATATTTAAAATGTCAAAAGTAACCAGAAGTGCTCAATGGGTACCTTAAAGTTAAAATTCTGCTCAAGCATAACACAAGTCAGGGCAGGCAAGTGAACTCTTTCAAACCTCCATGGACTACACAGCATTTATAATAACAAAGAATTAAATGTGAATCTACAGGACATCAACTGCTTTTGTATCTCAGAAAAACCTTTGGGAGATTGTAAGTTTTTTGGAAGTAATTCAAATTCACATATAGCCCTGATATCAGAGTGCATTTTGAGTGCAAAGTAGATCTACACCATTTTACTGGCCTCTCTTAGCTATTCTTAAGTACCTTTCTGGGTGATAACAAATTACTTAAAACTGATTAAACAGTTACATCCCATTTCTAAATGTGCTGAAGAAATCTAAAAAAAAAAAAAAAATCAATTTAGATAAGAATCAGGCACGATCATTGCAGTCTGATAGCATTTCACATCACTTGTAGAGCTGAATGACTACACAAGTGAAGTGTAACAGTGAACTGATACTCTGCTTCAGCTGAGATTAAATTTTAGACAAATATCTGTATATAGATGGAGATTTATAGAGGAGTCTAAGGAGAAAAACCTTTATATGAATTAATACAAATATACTTTTCAAATATTCTGCTTAACCCCAGACTGTACACCTCAGGTAGAGTATATTAGTATTTAAGTGTATCAGTATTACTTTCTTTGTTATTTCACTCCTCTTCCACAACCTCTTGTGATATATATTTTCATGGCATTTTGTTTTTATCCTAATATGTCAATGATGTGTTTCCTTTATTTCCCTGTATTCTACTCCTCCTCTGTGGTTAGCTTTTGGAGGGTTTTTTTAGGCTTTCCTGTGACAGTGAACCAAGAAAGCCTGGAGACCTGGTGGTGCTATCCTTATATGATACTTAGAGATCTGAAACATAAACATCTAAAATTAAACAGTATACTGTCTTCTTTTCCCTTCAGTAACCATATTTAACTTCAGCTCTCAGGGTACATGGGGCTCCAATGAACATTTTCTGCACAACAGAATATTTTGGGGCAAATCTTGTCTGTTGTCTGGCATCTTGCCCAGCTCACAGCAACAAAGGGTGGGGGCATGTTCTTCCAGGTTTCTAAGTCCACAATATCCCTTCTGGACAGATGTGGCATGTATTTTGTGGGGCAAAATGCTAAACCTAGTCTGGGGGAAGATGTGTATGTGGGGTGTGGCCTACCAGCCATCACATTTAGCCCCATCTCAGTCTTGGGCCATACCTGGCCAAATAAAATACCACAAGAAAATCTCAAAGTAATTACAACTCCGTGCAGTCTCTCTGTGGCAGAGATGATGGTGAAGGTAGATTTACCTTAACAACAGAAAGCGACTAGTGTCATTATTCCAGCACTGAATATTTTTTTATTTTGGTAAATTATAAATATTAATTTTTTTCTCTCCACCTTCAGCCTTAAGAATGTGGTTTCACATTTCATTTAATGTTAAATGGTTCATTACATAGAGTAGCAACTTAGTTCTCTTATTATGGTGTTATCTTTCACTTTGTCAAAATATGTCTACTTGATAAGAAATCTGACAGAAGTTGCTTATGATGGGATCACTAACAGCCATCAGTTTCTCTCTAGCAAATGAAACTGTAACCATGGAAACGGCCTTTTTTTGCCAGAATGAAAATGAGACAGCACTCTGCTGCAGCCATTAGTAGAATACACAAATGTCCCTCAAGGCAAACATCTAAAGCAAATGGACTGCAAAGTAAGGAGCACTAATTTCTATTTATTTAGGATTTGTAAACCTAGCAGAGCAAGATATTAACAAAGGAACAAACAAAAGGAGGTTAAAAAAAAGATGTTTGTATTTTTCTTTCCATTTACAAAACTCCTTATTTTAAATAAAAATGCTTCATTCTGATCTTATAAGTATAAGCTTAAATAGTACTTTAACAATGCATTTAAATAAGTCTGTGGCCTGACTGTGCCTGTTATTTGCAGGAAATTATTTAAGAAATACACTAGAAGAATGGTTGGGGTTTTTAAGCTTTTGGAAATCCATATTTAAATGCAAAGGTATTAAAAATACTGAGTGTGAGACCTTTCTTTCCACGCTGTTTAATTTTCAAACAACCATGTTCATACAGATAAGATACACCAGGGCTGATAATAAGTCTATTCTAAACACTATCAGCAGTCAGCCACAGGCTGTCAAAGACCTTTCAAGTGTCAGACTCTTCTTACTATCCTCTTTATTCAGTACTGCACCCCTCTTGCTACAAACTGCTTATTGAATGCAGAGATTCTTTTGACAGACTCAGATTAGGTGAGGGGTCTTAAACGGTCTATGATGTACATCAGTAAGATATATCTTAACTTGTTTGCCTTCTCCTTTCACATCAAAAATCATAGTTACACTGGGAACAGCAATGTCTACCTCCTGTTCTATTTCCAGCTCACTGAATAAAGAAAAGATACAATTTTCCACTAGGATAATTAGTTCGTTAACCAAAACTGTTTAGATATTTAATTCATAGCTAGCAATGGATTGGAATCATCATGCCAATTACTTACAGATACCTTGGGGTGCTTCAAATACCTGTATGCCTGTAAATATGACAAAGTGACATGCTGTGACAGCCACTTTCAGAGAGCTCTTTCCTACAGTGTGATTAGAAATACCCACCATTGTTCTGATACGTTTCACAGGGGTCAGGGTCAAGGCATACTTATGGAAGTTGTTTCTTACTGCCAGTTTGTTGTTTGTAGATGTAAAAAAAAAATAAGAACAGGCAATGACAGGATATAAAAACTAACCCGAGTTAATTTTGACTCTAAAAGAAGTGTTTGAGGTTTTACAAACTCGCAGTCCACGACCTTTATGGTTTTTCAAGTGTTAATCATGTTGGAAAGGAACCAACTTGGGTAATTAAAATAGCGTGACTAAGACCTCTGCCTCACTGGAAAGTTACTTATCTACCCTATCTGCAAAATGCCACTAAAATATTCCCTTTTGAAATCAAAGGTATATGTTAAAATAAGCATAAAAAAGGAGAGGTGTCTTGGTTTTTGGTTTTGCTTGATATTGTCATTTAATTGTCCTAAGCATATGTTCAGCCATATGTGTGAGTACATATGTATACTCACATAGATGCACACATAAAATAAAAATAGTTTATTAACATTGCAGGTAAGTCTGCAAAATGCTTTTTCAGTCTTAATTAGCTATCTTCCAGAGTAGATGCATGCCTGGTAAAAAAGCAAGCAAACGAGCAAATCTTTATATATTGAAAAACTAGGGGGGTGGTAGGAATACACAAATAGCTTTATTTTCTTTATTCTACTATAAGAACATAGGACTTTACTGGTATTCTAAGGTAAAGAACACGTACTCAGACAAAGTGCTAGTTAAGTGCAGTGTTTGCTTATTCTAGTAGATATAACAGCTAATTAAAATTGGCAAAATTTCCAAGTAAATACGGCTGTTATTGGCTGCTGGAAGCTGACAGCTGGAGTTGCAATTCTCTTTAGTCCAGACATCAGAAAACACTTTAGCTGGATAATACTAACCTAGTCTGAAACTCCATTTGAAGCAAAACAAAAAAAGATCACTTAGCAGCTGAAATGTCTAGCATGAAAATACATTTAATGTGAGAGGACAGGATAGATGGTGTATATCACCACATTCTCACTATTTTCATTACTTTTCAAATTCATTCACCTTCACCATCATCTAATACAATATCTTTGTAGTTTAGGGTATAGACCTTTAGTGGTTGCCTATTACTTGTTTTTTCTCTACAAGGCGGTGAATTATATTTATATAAAATTAAACAAATATATGCAAACATTATTATGTTTAAAGTAAATGTGACAAGAATATTCCATTGCTCAAGTAGTTTGCTGTCCTGTATTATTGTCATGCATTCAGTGAAGCTTATGTACTGGATAATTTGCTTCTCCCCTCTCTAATGAGTAGTTATATTGTCCCATAACCCTGAATTGATCCAATCTTCTCAAGGCAACTAAACTGAGAGAATATCTCTACTAGGCTTCTTCAGTATTCACCAAGATGAGGGAAGCTCACGTAGAGAAAGAATCAGCCACCTAAAATCTAAATATCTTGGAGGTTCTTATTTTTCCCTTTGACCATACAGGGAACTGTCAGCTGACTTCAGGTACTGCTTAAAACTGAGTGGAGAAGTTTCTCCAGAAGCAGAAGTTGCCTCATATCCAGAAAAGAACAGATCAAATATTTTAAGTCAGTCTAAAAATGCACAGGCTTGCAGCACATTTTGTCACAGCAGCAGCATCACTATTGATATTGCTGCTACACCACTCCTTCTGTCGGAATAAAGGCAAGAGAAAGAGGAAAATGAGAAGGAAAAATCAGGTCACCTAGCAGGAAGAAGAGAAATAGCAATGCTCCTGTTAGCTGTACTCTGACATTTTTGCCTCCTGATCTGACTCTGAAGTAATGCTGACTGTGCCAGGAGAGACTGGTAGGGCTGCAGCAGCACTCACAGTCCAGACCCAGCTCTGGGATGCATAACCTCCAGCGGGCACCTGTCATGCAGCAACCCAGCAAGAGCCACTCACTGCAGGACAGGTCAGGAGAGCTGCTGGCACCACAAATGCAGCTTTACCTGTCTTTATTATTATTCAGTGGGTTCTTTTCTTCCTCAAGTAAAATGGACAAATACATCTTAGGAAAGCTTCTAGATTGATTTTTTTCTCCAACAGATCATTCTGCTCTGAACTGTATCCGACAATACCACCAATCACCATGGGTACAGTGCACTGCTACATATGGTTATATTGAAACAGAAACTTAATATGTGGATATTGGCCTCTGGTTAGTTTGATTATTTCTGTCCTGAAGAGATGATTGTGTCTAGATGACAAAAAAAGAAATGCACTTTCATGGCTACAGAGACAAGTTAATTTAAAACAGATAATTTTGCCTCACAGAGAAGTGATGAGAAAAGTTCCAAGTACCATGTGCTCTTCACATTCATAAATTACTATTTTGCATTTTACTATTTTTCTTGGTCCTGATGCTGACCTCAGTGATGTCTGTAGTTGTTTACTATTTGATTCTTATAATTTATTGTGAAAGAATTCTACATTATAAAGTTTAAAAACTCTTAAAAAGAAAGGATTTGAATATTCATCTGTGTTTCAAAGTACACATCAGAACAGGATCTTTTCTGCTTTCAAAAAATATTATTTAAAGATCTGGTTACCCATTATCATTGGCCCATTTCCTTTGGAGTATACACACACTAACTTTATATGACTCTAGTGTCTCAAGCCTCTTAGACAAATCACACCTCATAGAAAACCACCTCTCTCAGCTGAACTTGAGAGACACTAAACGTTTAACTTCTTATTTTAAAGATTCACATTAGTTCAATGCCTAAAGCTAGGCAGTCTGAAAAGCAAACCTTGACAGAGTCAGATTGTTCAGACTTTTTGTCCCTTTCAAATACCTCATTTTTCCCAGATTGAAGGACTGGGTAAGGAACAAAGTTTTTGCTACATATATGTATGCAACTTCTTCAGTTTCAAATCTGATTTCAGTTTTTGTTTTTGCAGATCTTATCCTGGCTCAGTACCTAAGACAAATATCTGCATCATCTGAAACATGAAGGTCATAAATTGCCACCAGAATGACTCATGTTCATTAATTTGCATACCATGGCTACTCCAATGAGTGTAAAACTATTCTGCTGACAGATTTTGTCTTTTTCAGTATGTTTAGACATCTAATGGCACTTCAGGAGCTCTTCTAGCTATTGTAGCTTGGAGTATTCTGTGCATCATGAAAGTCTTACATGTTTTCCACAACACCTGAAAGCTCCCTCCCCCACCTCCACCAGTTATCAAATAAAGAAAAAATTATAAGTAAGCTGGACCTGCATAGGTAACACAAAAAGGAAGATGATTGATAACTGAATCTGGTAACTCCTAACTGCTTTATCAAATGTATTTGATAATATTTTCCCTGACACAAAATAAACCTGGTTTCAAAACACCAGGATACAAACACATTGTTTCAATTGCTATGAGTATAATTTAATGTAATTTTAAACTCCTTTATATAACAAATTAAGGAAGAAATCATGTGAAAAATCTAATTATAGGGGAAAAATAAGTCTGGAGATCTCCCATTCTAAAATATCTCAGGTCTGTACAGTTTGATACCTAACCTATTTTTTAGTCCATGGTCAGCATGTCTGTAGGGATCTGATCAGGATAATCCTTGGTTTGCTTCAAATAAACCTCTGTTCCCCAGTACTGAGCTGTGCAATAGCTTTTTCCAAGAAACACTGCCTGGAAGGAGCGCAGTAACAGGGGTCAAGTCCAACCATGAACTTTATGAATTGTTTAGTTGCACATTAAAGGACAGCATCAAGTTCAGTTATAAGCTTTGAAATGATCATATTTCTAGCCTGTGCAGGTGGATGTTTCCCTGTACATTTGATTCACTTGGTCAAGATTTAACCCATTGTCTCTTGCAGCTCTCCCTATGGAAAAGTCTCTGCCTTCTGCTTTTATTTCTTTATAAGTGTTTTACAAAAAACCCAAGAAAAGTGGGTAAAAATCTGGAGAGTGTTTGAGATGCAGGGATATTGGTACACACAAAGCTGCTTCTTAGCTTTTCGGCTGCAGCCCCAAGCTCAGGAGAAAGGCTCTTCCTCCCAGGGCTTTTCTAAAGCAGAGAATTCTCTAGGTTCATACGATGACGCAGGGTGCTTCAGGCTCAAACATGACAAAAGGAAGACTCTTGCTTTCTTTGGTGCTGATTCTTTCAACACCTTGAAGAATTATAACAGAACTACCAATATTAGGGACTTGCAGTTACAGGTAACTGAAATGTGTGAGATTTTGCCAATTTCTTCAATTATGTGCTCTAAAAGTAAGACCAAAGAATTCAATCTTTCAGTGCCTACTTCCACATTTTCAGTGCCACTACCTATCTACCCCAGCAATGCTAAATTCACCCTTGATAAAAGGTCTAAAGCCAAGGTCCATCTGAATCCTCATGGAAGTTTCAGCATGCTTGCTCCCTGAGCAAATTCAGCTTCACTTCCATATCATCCTTAGAGTACAAAACTGACCTCTTATGGTGGATGTGGAACCAAACAAACAGGATAACAGTCAAGACCTCATTAAAAGAAATGAATAAGTCAAAATCCAGCTTCTCTATATTTAAAATTCGTGTCCTGATTCATTCTTCAGCTTTATCTGGGAATATTGTGCCAAGAAGTTTGCATGATAGCAAAGAGAGAAGAGCATGACCCGTGCAATGCAAACTGGTGGGTGCCAGTCATGTTGTGATAGCAGTGTAACCCCACAGTGCCTTACTGCACTAATCATATTCAGTATATCCATATAGACCATATCCGTACATATATTTTTAACCTCTTATGTAGTTACTTATTTTCTTTCTTTTTTCCTGCTATTAAACTTGTGGCAAAAGGAGGGATGTCAGTAGCATGAGATTTTTCAGGACTAGTCTGCTGCTTCCATCTACTGCAGTTGCTGATGTCTCATTCCTCCTCAGATAAGACATATTTTCTGGGCCAAATCTGCTTTAACATTTACAGAGCAGTAGCATCAATGCTGGAAACTTAGACATGTCTCTCATGTGCATCTAATGGAGCTGAAAGGATATTGAGGCTTACAGGAGTGTTGGAGGAGAGCTGTGTGACTAACTGATTTTTTTGATCATTTGGATAAGGAATAATCAATTGGGAAAATAATTTGAACATTTTTAATATTCCCAGAGTAAAGAGATCTGAGACTTTACTTTCAGATCGACCCAAGTATTAAATATTCAGGGGAACATCTAAAAAGGTGCTAAATTTTTCTAAATGAAAAGTTGTTTTGAAATGAAAAAAATCAAAACATTTCACTTGAAAATGTCAGAGTGAAGTGTTTTGACTTCTTAAAATGTTTTTGCTGAAAAATGATAAATTATACATGAATTTTTGAATTGTTTCATCATCTCAAATATGCTTTTTAGTTAAAAGAAAGTTACAGCTCCCTTCATAGTGTTAGGGGGTTTTTTAACATCATGTCTCTGGCCTAAGAAATCAAGTGGGTTTTTTCCCCAGTTTTTGGATTTTAATTTGTTTGAAATTTAATGTATTTAATGATCATAAATCTCAAAGACTTTAACCATATGGATGTGGTAGGAGTATATCTGACTTCACTGAAAAGAAGTACTTACAGTCCTAGACACTTTAATACCCACGAACACACCCAAAGAGAGGGGCAATTTCTGCTCTAAGTTACAATAGCTTAGAACTGAATAATTATTCTAAATTAGATTGAGTTATTTCAGAATCCAAACTGTAAGGCATTTAGATCATTGTGCTTATTGGAAATTGTAGTTATTGAGAAAGCTGTGATAAATCATGGCATGAGCTATTGAGTGCTCAACAACATCTGAATAATTACTGCAATGATTGTTGCAATGCTCTCTGTACTGTATTACATGATATAGTTTCTATGATAGAAATTAAATACTTTCATAATCTTATATCTGTTTTCAAAGAGTTGTTTGGACTGCTAGGGAAATGAGGTAGCATTCAATTTTAGGTTTTAAGTAAAAATACAATTGAGATCAGTGATTATTAAAAATCATTACTCAGATTGAGCCTGTTATTTCCTCCTGTATTTCTTAATTTATCTGATTTGTATTTGAGTAAAATCAAATCCTGAGAGGAATAATTTCTGATTAGATCATAGCTGTTATTTAGTATCTGTGAGGAACTTAATGTAATTGCTGCTAATTCTTGAAATTTAGCCAAGTGGTAGTTAACATCCTACAGATGAGTCAGAACAAAATACCTTCCATTGTCCATTGTCTCTGTACAAAATGTAAATACAAAGACTTAAAAAATGTTATATGCCCTTTTGTTTATAAAAAGTATTTTGTTTTTTATATCTGCTTTATTTATCAACTTTTTCCATTATTGTCTATCAATAGTATTTATTTGAATTGTTACCAAAATTGGCTTAGATAAAATATTATGAAGGGTTACTGGCTGATGTAGTTTTCAATAATAGGGAAATCTTTCCATTCTTTTAAAGCATTAGATAGAGAAAATACATGCCATAATTCATTATTTATTTACATTCAATGTGAATTATAATTCTGCAGTGAATTTTCTGTCTCTTTGGATCTGATATAAAGATATTTTTTTATTTCAAGCATAATTGCTGAAAACACAACTGATTAATAGTAGGAAATGAACTTTTACCTTGTGAAGTCTTTGGGATATGATCTCTGCTCTGGTAAATGGCTACAAGTCAGTGGGGCTCCTCCTCAATGTTCTTTCATTTGTTTACATCAGCAGAAAATTTGGGGCTCACAAATAAATATACCATAGGATCCAGCTGAAATGAATGATCAAAAGGCATATCGCACTGAAATTACATTTCAACATGTTTTTTGTTTTTCTGTTCTGAAATGGAAGAATGATTCAAGAGAAGTATCACATCAAGCATTGTGATGTGTTTGCATTAGCTGACATTTTCCTGGCTATTTCAAATAGCTCTTAAACAACTGAGAAGAGCCTTCCAGTGACTCGCCTGTATCAGATGTGTTGGGAAGACAAAAGCTTCCAGGCTGTAATCTGGACAGCACTGAAATCTCTACACTTTCCCTGGAGTGTGAGTGTTATAAATAGTGGCTAACTGCAACTTTCAGACTTCAGAACAACGTTTCATTTGCTAGGGACTTAGTGGGGGAGTGTTGTTCATACAAAGGTGCAAAAAAGCCCCAAGACAATTTAACAATAACCTAACTGGTTCCCTTTGTTTAAACTATTCCCAGGAAGTGCAAACAGTCTGGATTTCTAACCACAGCTTCAGAAGGACTGGAAGACATTTCTGGAAAAAGACGTATGCCAAGAGAGTTTAAAGCAAAGATGATAATGAGTTGAGGTTTAATTTGGCATTCTTTTAGCCTTCATGTCTCTTTCAGATCTCAGCATTACTTTCAGATTACTTGAGCTCCATAGTACAGTTATGTTGGGTAGAACATTAAAAAAATAAGTAAAAGGTTTCTATTAGACAATGGCAATATTTAGGTCTTTAAAAACACTACAGTTTGCTTCTCTTCAAGGTATATCCATTTGCTTATGTACTCTATTGAAAGTATTTCTGTTTAACTTGATTACATTTACATTTACCTTTCTCTCAATATTTGAATTGATTTTCTAGTAAATATTTCACTAACATGAAGATATTTCTGAATTATTCTGTGTTTCTATCAACAGAAATGCTAAATATAGTCTGCAGCAGTGGCTGCTTTCATTAATATGATTTCAAAACAAACATGATGCTCAGTGCATACTTTATTTCTGCTAGGAGACATCACATTTCTAATTAAACTCAAATCATAGCAGAATAATAATACATGGAATTCAGAATAACTGTTTATATTGTACTCTTTATTATTAATTTTTTTTACCAGTCAGAATAAAAGAAAATCATAGGACAGAGGATGACATTTTAAAAAATGTAATTTCTCTATGAGCTGTCTTTGCTGTCACAAGTACTATTCTGCCAATAAGATCTTTAGGAGAATTCTGTTTGTATCACAACATGTACTATTCATCAGGAATTAGTAAATTCATCAAAGAAAAAACCCCAAAGATTCTTTGCTGTAGATGTCTGTAGTATTTCTCAGGAAAATTCTTGCTATTTTAGTCCATGGAAAACTTCTTTGTACTTAAAATGAATAAAGAGAAAGAAGGAATTTTTTTTTTCCAAAGAGCACTAAGGAATATGATGGATTAAAGCAGATGCAGACTGTTTGCGGTTATATAAGACTATTAGGTACCCTGCTTGTTCTGGCTTTTGTAATTTGTCCATGTCCTACTTTATATAACTCAATCCATTGTGAGCAAAAACATGAAATACCAGAATAGTTCATATTTCATTTTGTCAGCAAATTAGAAGAAAAAAATATATAAAAACAAACACAATAGACATCATATTTGCTGAGTATAGAAGTGAGTATTTTTTCATATCAAAGGAGTCTGAAAAGAACAGAAGGTTAAGAAGATTTCTTTTTACAATGAGCAGATGTGCTTGTTACTGTTGATGGACAAGCTTATCCATTTACATCAATTAATATCAACAGCAAGCACATCAATATGGAAGCTTGTCCTGACGCCTTGATTTTTTCCCATCTGACAGGTAATAGTAGGGCTGGGAAAATGTCACAACAATTTAGTCATGCTTCACTGGCTTTAACTAGTTCAGTGACAATGGGAATGCATCATGCTAAGATTCCTTATGATCCATAATGGTACTGCATTAGTCGGCTATTGCAGAGGATTTAAACTAGTCTTTGTCAATTAAGGGTTTAAGGTCAAATCCTCTTTATGGTTTTTTCATTCGTGCATTAAGTAAAAGCAAGTTAAAATATTTATGAATGGCACTGAAATGTGGAAACTTTCTTTAGGAACCTGTCTTTTCATATTGAGTCATAACTGAAACCAACAATGTTTGACAAAGAAACGCTATTTCATCACATGGCATGGCTTATCCCTCCCTTCTCTAAAGGCCCAAGCTACAATCTACTCTGTTTTGGCAGGAAAACTTCTGTGGTTAGGAACCTGAAATCATAAACATTTTAGGCACTGAGATGAAATTATGCCTCAGTGCACTTGACAACGATCAAGACATGACCTTAATATTGCTAAATAATTTTAAAAAATTTTTTGAATCCTCATCAAGCCAAGAAATATTCAAAGACCAGAAGAGAACGCTGAATATGGGTCAGTAGAAGGGATGCAGGGTAAGCTCTCTGCTGCCCAGCAGGAAAACCATAACAAGGCCTGACAAGCCTGGATGAGATGTGCTGTCCCTGTGGCTGCAGTGGGTGTCCAGCCCACCATCTGCAGGCTGCCCATTCTGGCTTCCTGGGGCCACACGTCCTACTTTGAGGATGGTTCAGGGAGCAGGGACAAGGAAGAGTTGCTGGCTTCCCCTGGAGCCTCACCTGCTGGTCAGCCCATTCAGCCCAGGGGGACCTCTGCAACTTTCCTTTGTTTCACAAATTGAAAACTGCTGAATATCCATATGTTTTCTTCTTGAGGAGTAAGAGGTAATGGGACATCTTTTGCTTGTTTGTTTAGATGCTGGCTCACTGTTTTCTGTGGGTTGCACCAGGGTAGCTGAAAGCACGTCATGTCCAATATAAGCATATTTTATTGTTATGCAACTTTTCAGTGCTTTGGGCTAGAAATGGCAGCATGAATCCTTTTACACAGAGACACATACACGCACTTGCACGATTTCTCCATGCAAATATTTTTGACTGAAATATCCATGTTTTCAGATGGTTTCTTTTCTGCTTATTCCTTGCAAAAGGGTGCTATACTTGAAGTAAGAGAGGATTCAATGTCCAGCTATAAGTCATTGATTTAACCCTTCTGTCATGAGAAAAGTAAAATCAACTTGCTTCCAATATAGCTAAATGTTTAGTTGTATGTGAAACTAGATCTTTGGAAAGGATAGGAAATTACATTTTCTATAATCAATCAATCATCTCTGAAGAGAAGTTTATTTAAAGTGACTCTTTTCTGATTACTTCTAGAAGAGATAAATAGAAAATTATTCCTAAATAAATCAATATATTGATAAGGTGACAGCTGAGAGGTTGTGCTGTTCAATGCAGATCATTTTATCAATGCCTGTGGAACAAGACAATGTTATCTAAATAAGCTTATACTAATGGTATATGTATATTGGATCAACTGCCTGGTTAGAAATTCAATAGCAGTAATTAAAATTTTCCAGTCATCCTATGACAACTATATGTAAAATATCAGCCTGAAAAATACATTAATGCTGAGGATATTTTTACTAATTTGTAAATTGACATAATAGGTTATAAAAACAAATAATAGAGCTACATATCCAGAGAGCATTTTTTCATATACTTTCCACATATTAACTCTTAAGTTGCATACCCCCACGGCTCTGCCCTGTCCCTGGAAGCCATATTTTGTAGACATGAATCATATTCTTCATCACAGAACCTTGAAGAAATAGCTTTGTGCCCATTGCCAAGGTGATGGGCATATAGCAGAATATTTTGTATGAGGAAACATGAGAGAGATGTTCAGTCCATAGGGAAAGGTATTTCTTGGAACAGCATGATAGTCTGTGAGAAACTAATGTGAAGGAAGTTCCAGAAACTATCTCCCAAAATCATGAAGGTGGTGTGTTTTGTGTGTCAAAATCCTGTGCTTAGTATGGCTTTGATAGGAATAAAGAAGGCTTTGAAACCTCTTAAACATCATTAGTTTCTCCTTTTCTTCCTCATTCTGAGAAAGACCTTTTTCTAGAATCCTAAATTTTTTCAGCCAAGGGGAAGAAGGGATAAATCATTAAAATATTGAGTCTGAATATTTTTAACCAGATCATTTAGTGCTCTATTCTTTGGTCATAAATTTAATCAGATTCCTTATGTGAAAAATCTTGGTTTTTTCCAAAGATTAAAATGGTAATTTTAAGAGGAATAAAAATTTGCATTAAGAAACTTCAATTTTTCTGAAAGTTCACTTTTCAATACACAGACCTCTGCAACACTGTTAAGAAAAGCTCTCAGAAAAGTTAAGATATGAATCCTGTCTCAAAGTAGTTAAAAGATTATGTATTGAACTTACTGGAAATCTCTTTATCAAAATCAGGAATAATTTTGGATTTTTCTTCTTTTCATGTTACTTGTTCATGGTTTTTTTGAATTAGGCTATTCGGTAGTTTTGATGTTAAGAAACTTAGCTCTTTACATTTCAAAAAAATCTTCTTATAACACATTATATATATATGAAGAGTATATCTCACAAAGACAGCAAAATGAGAAAATAAGTATTAAAATGAAGAGTTAGTGTAAATTTCTTCAGATGCTTTAAAAAGTTCTCTTCTGTTACCTTTGAAATTTTTGGGGGAGTTTTTGAGAACTAGACAGGACTCAACATAACAGTGATGGTGAGCAAAAATGGTGAATATAGATCTGTGCTAATTCCTGATTTATGAGGTGATCACCGTGCAAGAGCGCCTTTAAGCATGGGGCTTGGTACTTAGAGGGAAGTTGAAAGAGCTGCAGTAGAGAGCTCTCAGGCTTCTGAGGGATCCAAAGAAAAAAAATAGAATAGAGAAATAAAATGCACTGAAACCACAGCATTCAGGCACAGGTATTGCACAAGAGATTTTTAAGAACAAGTCACCCAAAAAGGCACAAACAAAGGGCAGGTTTTGTTCATTTTGTTCACTGTAAGAATTTATTTCTGTTCAAAACTTCAGTTCTGATACCTACTGATACCTTGCTTTGCTTCACTCTGACATATTAAGGAGATATCAGAGGATACATATTTGGTCTAGAAAGGGTAGCCCTGTGATTTGTAGTCAGCACTGATACTCCTACAGACACTAGGCTGTTTTTCCCTTAGATGAACTGATCTCACCAACATCTTTGGCCAATTATCAGCACAAGCCCAGATGGCAAGCAGCTATTTCTAAGCAGTGTCAGTGTGTGTGGCCAGTAAGACCTCTGCTTTGGCAGCACAGGTCTCCTGGAAGCAACTTTCTTCCATTTCCCTAAGAAAGAAAATCAAGGGTTTTGCTGTTCTTGAGGTGCTGCAGAAACATCTTGAAATGATCATGTGATCTGTTCTACAAGCCAAAAGAGGTGTTTCTTCAAGGCCTTTTTTAAACTGAGATATGCTGCTGCTTGCTCAAACCCTCCCACATACAGATGAGGGCATAATATAGGACTATGTCTCATTATGCAACCTACCTCCCACACACATGTTCTAAAAGAAAGCACTGAACAGCTGCACAGCACTCCTTGGGGCATGAATAGAGTCTTTAATACCAACTCTGAAATGAGAGTGATTAGTGCTGTTGTTGGCACACGCAGCACCTGAGCATTCATAGCTCAGTTCAATGCAGCTGATGGAGCATCCTGATTTTTGAGGGGAAAGAGCTGCCAGATTTCCTCACAGGATACTCCGTCGTGACTTATGGTCCAGGCATTACTGAACCTTGTGCATGGAACTCTGATTCATGCTGACTATGGGATCAATGTTACCCCCTCATTAATTAGCAGCTTGTCGTAATTGCTGTGCAAGAGTAAAATACCAAGGGCAATGCTACAAGTTAGAATAACTAGGATGCTGCTTGGCTGCCAGTGCCAGTGCCAGAGTGGTGTGTGAGAGCTTTGCCTGACCCACTCAACAGGCAGAGCCCTGCAAATAGCAGTCAGGAGAGGTCTGCATCACACACTGAAGAGAAGTGTGCTGTTGTAGATGGATATGCTCTCTGACAGCTCAGAAAGAAAAAAGAGAAAGAGATTTAGTTGTAAACAAGGACGGTATACTGGTAAATTAGTCCTATTTATATTCTTTGGCAAACTGAGCACTTTACCCACCCTGTCAGGATGACTGCATGACCCCAAAAATCTCAGCTGAAGGAGGAGGACTGTAGAGGCTAGTAACAGGCAGTGTGAAAAATTAATACTCACAGCTCATAGCTCATTGCAACAGGATTATTTATTTATTTAGATTCCTGCAAATGTTTAGATACTCCATATGGCCTAAACGCCGTTGATGTAATCTGAAAATACCTCCTGATAGAGCAATTTAAGAAGCATCTCTTCACATACTGATCCTCCCTCCCTGCTCGATCAATGCTCTGCTTTCACAATGGCCATCGTACACCCCCGTTTTCAAACAGAGTGAAAAAAGATGAGCCTTGCAATATGCCCTGCAGGTCAAATTGAGGTTATATTAAGTCAGAGAAGGGGAGGAATCCATTTCAATGCTAGTGAGGAGTGGATCTATTTATAAGGCCTTTTTAAACCCTTGCTTCATTTCACAGCATGTATGACAGCTGATTTTCTCCAGCCCAAATGACTACAGCTGCTGGAGTATCATCTTCTCAGGGAAATTAGTCTATAGCTTTCTTATTCCTAGAAAGAGAATAAATAAAACAAGTGAACAAGGCAAAAGGGAAAGAGAACTGAAGAAAACATCAGCAGATTTTCCTCTAGTCAGCAGAATGTGTTATGCTTTTATTTCTGTTGCTATTACAAAAGTTGTGACGTTCTTTCAAGATATCTAGTGTGGCCTTTAGCATTTGGATTTTGTTCAGTATTCCACCAAATAATAACATTTGGAAAAATGTCCTGCCTTAGTGTTCTGTTCTAGCAGTAGCAAACAGTATTTGTGGGAACCGGGCTACACATTTCAAAAAACTTATACAAGTGTGGGTTCTCACATTTCTTAAGTACCGAAAGTCCAACCTTTGCTATCTTAAGATCTAGCTTTTGCAAATACTTAAGCACATGATAAACAGTGATTTCATTAGTAAACACACACCTCTTAGGGTTTCTCAGGATTAACCATCTTTGTACAAAAATTATTTTCACATGCATTT
This sequence comes from Haemorhous mexicanus, assembly GCF_027477595.1. Classification (NCBI taxonomy): domain Eukaryota; kingdom Metazoa; phylum Chordata; class Aves; order Passeriformes; family Fringillidae; genus Haemorhous; species Haemorhous mexicanus. Next base: position 121,112,950 of record NC_082341.1, read on the forward strand.
CACAATACTTTATTTTCACCATACATTATTATTTTAACATTGCTATCCCTGCCAAATATCTATTAGTTTAAGTGAAAAATATAATGATATACAGAACAATCTCCACTTTTTCTATTGCACTAAACAAAAGGGCAGCTTAACAGTGCCTGAATACAAGACTTGTTTCTTGCATAGGCTATGAAATATCTTCAGTTTGAGTAGTAAGAGAGGATCAACTCTTTGCCTTGCTAAAAAAATAAGCTTTTGGAACCTGCTTAATAAATTGCTTTGTGGTTGAAATCATTAGGTACAATAGTTTCTAGAGAAGGCATTATAACATAAAGCTTTTAAATCATCATCTCAGTTAATATCGCAGGAGCTCTGACCTCTGGATTGCCCTTTGTTGAAGAAACAGCTATCCTTGTATTGGAGAAGAACATTGACATCATGAAGGTAATTTCCAGTCAAGGAGTACCTGGCAGAGAAGGATAAGAGGTGGTTGGCTTTGATTAATTTTTCATGTCACAAATATGTACATATTTATCTGAATTACATAGAGTTGATACCTGTCTGTGGAAAGGGTAGAGCATTTTTGCAAATCAGAATCAAAACCTTTGCTGTTGCACTTTGGAACATTCAATGCTCTGAGAATGATTTTCTGCTACAAAGGTCTGATGGCTATGTGCTGTTGAGTGCTGGTCTGGTGTAATAAGGAGTCAGGGTGATCTAGCTTTTCTCATAGGAGTGACAATAAACTCTGTACCCACTCATGCTACCACAAATATAGCTCTTCTTAAATATTTCCTAATGAGAAAATCACAACAGAATTTCTTCTGGAATTAGCAAATTGTAAATAGAAGTTTTAAAATACTTATGAACACCTTTTTTTCTGATTGTGAGTCAGTTAAAGGTATCTTGTCCTCTGTATGACTCACCAAGAAGTCTCAGAGAGGACAAGGTGTATCCAAGTGGAGAGTTTCCCTTACTTCAGCAAACTAAAATAGTTGCCTATGTTCTTTCTTTGGAAAGTGGGGAAAACACCATAGCTGAAAAAGAATATTTATCTTAGATGCCTGCCTTAAATTTGGTGAAACAGCCCCTGGAAATCCCTATATCTGTCTACTAATTATGGAGGTAGACAAGAGTTTTCAATAGCTACAATTAGGAGAGCAACTGATATATTTTAAAAGATTTAAAATTTCAATATAATATCTCATAAATTACTAGAAGTAATTACAAGCTGTTAAAAAAAGTAGAGGGACTGACAAGATATAGAATACATATACCTGACTCTTCTTACTTTATAGTTACAAAGAAATATTAAAATGCATAAGCATAAATACACCATGTAGGGTTAAAAATGGGCTTTTTTAATATCAGGAAAGTGAGATTTTTCTTATTTAGTTTGGCAAATATCTGGACAGTGTGTTACGACAACACTGTTTGTTGTCAGTTCTGAAGGAGTATTTTCAAACTGTTCCAGCACTTTCAAGAAGCCACTTATCACCACAGTGAAGAATAACTGAAAGGCTGGTCTTTACTTAGAACTCTTTGTTAAGGACTTTCTTATACTTAACTTTTGTAATCCTTGACGCTGCCACTGGAGATGTTTGTTGAACGGCTTGTGCAAGCCCCTTCACATCCGCCTGCCCCATGTCCATGTAGCAGCGGTTGCTATTTCTTTCAAATGTTTTGATCTTTATGTCTGAAAGGTAGTACACCATGAGTAAACTGTAAAAAGAATGTTGCAGGAGTATTTTTGTCAGCATCATTGTGATTATTTCTAGCATTAGACTTCTAAATCCCCACAGTAACATTGTTTAAAGAGGATGGGTGTAACATTTCAATTCTAAAAATCATTTTAAATAGAAGAAAAATTTTCATTTGTTGGGCAGAGTTCGAAAGTTTTCAAAGCTAGAACATCTTTCTTTGAGCAGGCTGTTGAGGTGGATTACCACCTCACAGAATTACTTTCCCCTCCCGTACACAGACCATTGTGTGAATAGGCACAGGTATTGCTGAATAACTGGAAGGTGATTTGGTAGATGTTTGCAACAGATCTGATTTTTATAGCAATGACGAGAAGCGAAGGGAGCAGTATTGCACTATTTATGCTGATATCAAGTTTCACTGACTACCCTGTATTGTACTACAGGTACAGTAGTTTTCACTTCCAGAAACTGGGAATAATTCCAGAGGAATGCATCTGGATAACATTTGCCTGTTACCCTCCCCAGAAAAGAATTAGTCACCAAGGGCCCTATTCATAAAAACTAACTCAGGCCCTTTCCACATGAATATCACGTCTTTATGTGGAAAAAGTGTGGTGCGTGCTTTTATTTCTACGTAAAGAATCCTTTTCCGTGATTAATGGAGTTATTTCCCCCTGTCTGTAAATGGACACCTCCCTGATTTGTTAAAGAGGAGATTGAAGCCCGTAGCAGAAGTGGGAGTGGGATGAAGAAGAAACTCCCAGCTTTTAAGGGTATAAATTAATGGTGTTTGAAAATGGTTACAGTATAAATGATTTGGCTGCTTGAGCAACAGAGCGCTTGAAAATGTAGAGGGAAAAGTGGTCAGTCCTTCCTGAACACAGATATTTTTATGAACTGGCATAACATTTTTCTTAAGGTTTACAGTTTCCTATTAACTTCTCGGTATTAAGGAAGCCAAACCTTCCACTTTGTTTTACGTTTAGCAAAATCCTGCTTCCAGCAGCAATGAGTTAATCATAATCGTGTGATAGCTTTAATCAGCCTGCAAGGTTGATAAATTGGATTGATTGGAATCACATCGTTAGCATGTGAATTTTGGTGGAATTTTAATAGCCACCAGGGGTGCACAAGATTTATGGCAGAGTCAGCTTATGATTTTCTTTTGGTTGAATGCTCATTTTAATGTCCTGTAACATACACTAGACCTTGCCTACTGTTCAATTTGTGCTGTGACGAAGGGTTTCAACATACTGTAAGTTCAGATCATTACATTTCATGTGCTATACAGTATATAACTAAAATATTATGTTTTACTTCAATCACTCCAGGGAAAAGTATAGTTTTATTGAAGACATTTAATGCAGTTACAACTACAGCTGCAGAACACTTGAATGAGCCTCACATGGCAGTGAATACTTCTGGGTTTTGATGGATACAGTCCCCGTCTTGGTTTTACCAAGAAAATATTTAGAGAAATTTGGGTAGGAGTCTCTTGGATGTTTATGACACTCCCCAATGTCAGTGAAATACAATGCATTACTGCATTAAAGTTATGAGAAATGAAATGAAAAGGACAAAAGAACCCAAGTTTGAGTTAGTGGTTCAGATTGTGTGAGTGTACAGATTGAATGCACCGAGTGAAGATGACAAGGAGGGTAAAACAGACTATTAGGGCTAACTTGATCCATATGATAAACCCTGATGCCAGTAGATAGAAATAATGCGATAATGTAACCCATGTGAAACATGGAGAAACAAAATGTTTCCTGTCATAAGACCTAAGCCTTCAACTTGTTATGCAGTGATGTGTACCCCTTGCCTATAAATTAGATGTGTCTGTCAAATTACGATCACTCTCCAGATTTTACATGAACCATAACAAAATTCTCAACTGTAAAATTTCCACTTATTTAAGGACAGTATAACAAAATGGCACCAATCTCTCCTCCATTGTCCTATTTAATGTGGAGCCAACATTTCTTATAAGAAAGCATGCAAAAATACCAAATATCACATCTGACATTTCTTCGTGCAGAGTTTTCTTGTTTGGTTGGGATTTTTTTAATGGAGAGGGGGTGTTTGGTTGTGGGGGTTTTTTTGGTTGTTGTTCGGTTTTTGTTATTGTTTTTGCTGGTATTGGGCAGTTTTACAATATTATAGCCTCAGATTATTTTTCATAAAGTTAGGACATTGAATGCAGGAAAAAAATAATTTAGAAACAAAGGATCCTGAGAACTAAAATTCCTGAGTCATCCAATCCACTACAAAGATCGACACTGCCACAGGACAAAAGTCACAGAACTAAGAAAATTACTGGGTTTTCAGTGTTTTGCTTTTTTTTTTCTTCCTCTGATAAACTAAACAATTGACTGCACTTGCATTTGACTATTAGGAGTCTTTTCAGGTGTTAGAACCAAGTGTTCCTTATTTTGGCATCCATTGGTCCACTGACCATTAAGCAACATAATTTAGAAGTACAGTCAGTTATCACTGTTTTGCTAGAAGAATGGCCCTCTGAACTTACGTTTCTGATTGCACAGAGGCTCCATACTGGAGGGCATGTTTAGTGATCATTTTGTAATGGTATAAAAACATTAGAAACACAGAAATAAATGGAGCATTCTTGGGCAAATTAGATTAGCTTGAGCTCTTTCCACATGCAATTGGAGATGATCTAATTGGCCTGTGGCATTAAGTAAGTTATACTGAGTGTTTGAATATAATGCATGTATGTTTACTATAATAAATGCCTTAGAAGCATTTTTATTGTTTGTCTCTCTCTTAACGTACTTCCTGTTAGCATGAACAGCACTGCACTTGCCATGGCAAAATGAAAAGCGGCTTCATACCAGCGTAAACTATTTTCCTCTGCCTGCAATTTCACCTCTTCTTGAGACCTCTTCCTAATCAAAGGACTGATCTTTCAAAGCAGAACATTGTTGAGGAGCAGCAGCTACATGGTATTGCACTGCTATCGAGGAGTTTCTGTGTTATATTTTAAAAAGCTATAATCATTTAACATTTGCTATCACTGATAACAGATAGATAGATAGATGGATGTATGGATGGATGGATGGATGGATGGATAGATAGATAGATAGATAGATAGATAGATAGATAGATAGATAGATAGATAGATAGATGATAGATAGATAGATAGGCAGATAGATTATTAGCTTCTTTCTACCTTGGCTGGCTTCACGCACAGATCATCTGAATTTAGGTCCTGTTGGACGTGTCACACTTGGACATGTCAGTGAATAAGAAAAGAGCATCCTTCCACAGCAAACAGACAATGTAGTTTTTACAATAACATGACTGGTTTTGTATGGATCTGTTTATAACAAGAAGTTCAAAGTCAGGCAGCCTCACTCTACTAGCTTTGTAAATTGCAGATAGCCTTACGATGCCACCACACATGAATTCATGACCCCACAGACCTCTTTGGACTTTACCCAGTGAGGCCAGAATTTCCCTCTGCAATTTACAGTGGTTGAAATACACTTTGTGAAGTCATCAATTAGATTCTCTGAAGACTAAAGAAATACTGATTTTTTTTTTTAGAATAAAAAATAATAACTTCTAATAGGCCAGTTTTGTTACTATCCTGGAAAAACATTCATCTACCATTTTCATTATGTTCTTCTGATGATCATGAACACAAACAACTCTAAAAAGATAGATGACAAGCAAGCAGGCTGCAGTCAACATTAGACACAGAATATGTTTGCTCTGGAATTCTTCCCTTTTAGCCAATAGATTTAATTTTGTGTTGAAATGAAGTAAAATACTTGACAGTATCATCTTGAGTATACACTGTTATAATAGTATTTTTAAGCAGGAGAAACTAGCATCCAGGGAAAAAAAAAAGAGCTTCTCATATTAACCTTCTCCAACTGTTCTCTATACCCCTAAATCTCATTCAGCTACACTTCTGCTTCCTATAAACAATAAGCCATGACTGAGTGACTCCAACCAAGTTACAACAGGGATGAATTTGGCTGTTGGTTACAAAGAGCTTTCTCTGACAGTGACTTCAACCCTCAGATCAGTTTTCTAGGCATTGGGAAGTGTCAGGTTCATGATTACAATTTGGCCTGCAATAAAGAGAAAACAAGTCAAAAAGCACAGTTCTACACCACCACAGGTGTCCTGGTCCTGACATAGTTTTAGCCTAACTGCTAAATGATGTCTCCTGTAAAAAAAAAAGATTCCAAAAATTTGTGTTATCTCTTGCATAAGCAGATACAAAAACAAAAACACAACGACACAAAGCCCCTTGGAAAGAAAAGGGGGTGTATTTCTTACCTCTAAAACCCCCAGAAAAGTATTAATGCAGAATTTATTCTTTTATCTAATTCTGTTTACTTCTCCACTACTGCTTTTACTTTTTACTTTAGTTAAAGACTCTAATCCTTATTAGTAATAAAGATCACTGCATTTATCATCACAAATATAAGAAGCTTTCTGCATGTCTGTCCTGAAGGAAATTGCTAAATCATTGTAAGGAATTATACACACAGCACCAGCTCCCAGAGACAGTGCACTTTTTGCATTTCCCCTCTGCTGTACTTTGTGCGTATGTGCAACATAATTTGAGTGGGAGATGAAACTTCCTCTGAAGTGGTATCTAACTGCCAAGATATACAGAAACTTTCAAAAAGGAATACCTCCCAAAACAGCTAATACAGCCCTAGACCAGAAATTTGTTTAATATAGTTAGACTTCTCTTCATCTCCTTTCATCATTTGTATCCCTTTTGACCCAAAGGTAGCTGGTGGGGCCTGGGAAGGAAGTAAGAGGCTTGAAATTTTCTTCCTCCTCAGGCTAGGATTTGCATTTCTGTCCATAGTGCCATCTGTTTATTCAGATCCAAGCCTCTGCAGACAGCAGGGATGAAACAAGGGGAGACAATTTATTTCTTCCTTCTTCCAAGCCTTTTCTTGAAAAGGTCTTTGCCCAGAAGTTCCTCCAGTCCTAGCTGTTCCTCAGGTTTCTGCTTCATGTCTGCGAGGCTTCCTGTTTACTGCTCTGCACTCTTCTGCAGTGTATCTGCTCTGCTCTTTTACATCCAACCACCACAACCTTCTCTGCAGTAAAATGGGAAATCCCCCTTCAAACAGAGCTCAGTCCCTTAGTCAATTTACACAAAGCTTGTTCAGATTGATGAATTCCTGTTGTTTGTACCACTCAAAAAGTTTACTCATCTGTTATATTCTATTTATTATGGAGAAAACATATTATTGTGTGTACTAGCTTCCAAAGGTTTCATCAAACCTGAAGGCCACTATATTAGGCCAAATCACAGCTCACCACATTTTGTCACTGAGCTAGAAAAGGATACTTTTTTTTTCCTGTATGGGTTTGACCCCCATCTCCAATCCAAGTTCATATCCATAGATTTTGTAGGAATAAGGTAAGGCTCTTCACAAAATGATATCCCTTATGGCTGTTACTAGTAATCTTACTTGTCTGAGAGGAGTTTACTTAAGAGAAAGCATGAGATAGGTACTTGTGCTTAGACCTAGAACTTGTTTCTAGCACAGCCTCTCTGTTTGCTCTGTCTCCATAGTGTATATCACTGCTCCTGCTCCTGAGTGTTTAAGGGTTTTTGGGAGCATGATCCTTATCTCTGTGCTGTACAGTTCAGATTGCTCCAGAACAGTAAAAAAAGGTTTAATCCCAAACCTTAGCTTTGTCATGGATATAGTTTCTCCTTTGCCAGTGTCCTACATTCTCATTTATATTCTCATACAAACAAGAATCAGGTCCTAATTTTCTAATGGGATTTGACGTTGAAAGAACACTTCACATCAAAGATCTAAATTGGCTGCTTTTGAATTCAATTCTGAATTAAATGGAAAGCGGCTTCGTCTCTTGGTATAAATCTCTAATGGTATCTGGCCTTGCTGACATTTACAGGACTGCTGCTCTATATTTTCACTGATAGAAGCACTCTCTCTGGGGAAAACACCATCAAACTGTAGCTCTTCTGGCAGCTTTCTTCAGTCAAATTTCTTTGCATCCACTTCCCTTCTCATTATTTTGAAGTGGAAATCCCACGGCTGTAAACTTGAAAACACATTATATCAAGTCAAATCATGACTGTAGTTACTGGATTTTTCTAGCTCTGGTGTCTCTGTGTCTAATTTAAACTTCATGTCTCACTTTCTGCTTGATCCAAAATTTTCTCACCAGAAAGAAAGGCAGAAAACTAGTCAGCTTTCTCTACTTTATTTTCATTTCAAAAATGAAATTATTCTGGGAAAAAAAAAGAAAGAACAGTATGCCCGTTTTCCTTTTTTTCAGTTTAACATGAGAGTGTAGTGCAATGCCCAGCTCTTTACCTCTGATTTGAGTCTACAGAGGCTCCAGATGGTGATTCAAAGCACTCACACAAAGAGCCTGTATTGACTGCATGTGAATGCTGCTCAGGTATGAAACAGAGAGCCAGGGATAGAGGGACTGCACACCAAAATATGTCACCAGCCCATCTATCCAACTTTCAATTTCCAGTAACAACCGTATCAGATCCTTCAGATGATTCTTATCTAAATACAGGAAATCCTGAGGTAAATTGTTGGCAAAAAGCTATGTAGCAGTGACAGTTTCTTAATTAATCCTCAATGAATATTGAGAGTTTGAATAGCTTTATCTTTTAAATCTTACCTTTAGGTGCTGAGTACTAAAGTTGTTACATGTTCAGCCTTACATGGCTTTAGCAATCTTTTCTAAAAAATATGCAACAATGTGTTCAAAGGGTCTATTGTACATTCTCTGAAAGGATTTCATTTTATTAATGTAAAACTCGCTGCATTCCAAATTCTGTGTACAACTTGTTCAGGCTCCTTTCAGGACCATCAGTCTCTGTCAGTCTGTAAAGGCTGAAACTCTTATCTTTCTGAAAGCTGGAGTGCAGGTGAGTACAGGGCTGTTTCATAATCAGGTCACAAAGTACCTGTGCTTTGTTTGTGGGTTTGTTTTTATTATTTTTGAAGGGTTTTGCTCTTTTCAAAAGAAATTATTCTAGTGCTGTCAAGGCAGAACCATGTTCTCAATTTTATTACCCTTACAACTATTAGAGAATTTGAGGATTCAGCAATATTTTCTTTTCTTCCAGCTTTCACTGCTGTTCATTCTATGGATGTTGTTTATGAATGAAGAACAGTTATAAAGGAGGCTGATAAAGCCTCATCTAAAATCATTATCAGCAACTACTCCCCGGGTTTGGGAGTACAATAAATGAATAGAGTATTCTGCACTTGAATGCTGTTCATCTTCTATAACGAATAAGCTTTCACCAAAGTGCCAAAACTTCTCCCCTGAATATTACTCAGTCTTAAGATGTACCAAAATTTAAAATAACTTATTCACCAGACACATTACTTGTTCTGATTTGTTTAAAGCAAGGTTGCGTGAAATGTAAAATGTGACTTCTGTTGAGCTATGCTTATCCTGCCCTGTATGAGATTTTAAAGGTTCTTTTAGGATTAAAAATTAATTCAAGGTCCCTGGGCTAAATTCTGATCTCACTTTTCACCAATGTCAAGCATTACCTGGCAAAGAAAGAAGTGTCTCTGGGTTATATCAGTGTAAGTAGGTGTGCAAATTAGGGGCCCAAGTTACTATGACAATAATTTCTTTTTACTCTGCAAATGTTCAGAGACAGTTTTTAATGGTTTTGGTGCATATTTTCTATGTTTGTTCCAAGGTAAAATGCAATAATTTCACTGAAAAAACACAGATTTTGAGGCAAATACAAAAGTTAACTTCTCTACTCAAAGGTTTGCATTCAGAAGTATCTTCATTTTAACAGGACAGCAAGTTTCTCTAAACAATAACAACAAAAAAATATTTTGCCAGTGCCAAGCAGTGAGTGACTGCACAGCTCCCACTGAAATACTGAAGCAGTTAGCTGCATAGGTAAAGACGAAAGGGCTCCTCTGAAATCTTTAGGCTTAAAGCTACTAGTTTTTATTGACAATTCTACTTCCATCAGTCTTTCTAACAGTGAACTGAAAACATTTTTCCATATTCTTAATTTTTTACATACTGATTATTTTGTCATCAGTTTTACCACATAAGAAGAACCCAATTACAGCAAAGATTAAAACAAAAATATTTTTTTCTAGATTAATGAAATTTCATCATAAAAACAAGGTTTTTACAATTAAACTTTTTCGTGAAATTTATGTTAATTTTTTTTCTGTGTTCATTGGTAGGAGCAGTGAGTGAATTTATTCAGTTTGACTCCGTTTACTACAATGTCTGCATTTTACTTGTGGCAAATCCAAAAGATTTTGCTTTCCTTTTTTAATGGACTATATGTATTTTCACACAACACCCACTAAAAAAAAATAGCATTTATCCTATATTAACTCAGATGAGCAAATTTAATTTATTTAGCATACATCATCAATCAAAAAGATTTGTGACACATTTCCAAGACTGCTTTGATAAAACATTCTCTGTAAACCACAACTATTACTTTAACAAGCAGTTCTATTATTTTCCAATGTGTAAATATAAATCACAGTGAGACTGCATCCTGAAACATGGAAAAATTGGTCATGAGGCACTGGAACAGGTTGCCCAGAGAAATTGTGGATGCCCCATCCCTGAAAATGTTCACAGCCAGGCTGGATGGGACTTTGAGCAACCTGGTCTACTAAAAGGTGTCCCTGTCCACAACAGGGGGATTGGAATTGGATGGTCTTTAACATCCCTTCTGGCTCAAGCCATTCTGTTACTCTATAATTCTGAGATTAGATGAAAATAAAAAGAGCAGATTAAATGATTTAAAGCCCTGGATCCAGGTATCTCTGGATTTGGTATACCAGAGACATCAGTCACAGTTTTTAACAGATCTCTTCTTAATTTTGAGCAAAACCTGGAGTGGAATTTAGGCTCCTTGGGGTTGTTCAGGGGAATTTTGGGCAGGTAGAGGTTGTATTATTTTATTTATATTCACAAAAGTGGGTTAGGGATATAATAGAAAATAAAATGTCTTTGGTGACGGGCATTTGTAATCTAAGTAAATAATATTCAGAGAAAAAAAGACACCAATATGACAGAGTAGAAATCAGATATTTTGTAGGGTAATATACAGGGCAATGACATAGAGATATTGTTCTTTGTGGCCTTGTTTTTAACAGCTTTTTGTAGAAAGGCCTGGAGTTGCAGGTCACAGGGAAAAAACCTCGTGTTTTAAAGAAAGCTTAAAATTGCAGATCTGAGTGCTTTATCATAGCTCGACTCAAATAACAAATCCTATAGTATTTCTACCATCATTTAGTGATGGGATTAAACATGATGGCCTGGATGGTCCTTTGTGTCAAGGAGACCATAAATCATAAGTCTTTCAAACTTGGAACAGGAACGATCCCTCCCCACAACCTCTGATTTTCACAGACATTTCATAGTCTCTGGCCCTCTGCTAGAGACAAGTTAGATAGACCTTTGATCTTATGCTCTGTGAGCCTGTGCAGTCTTTGATTATCATTCTATGAAAGTTTAGCTTCAAATAGAGCCTGTTCTCACTGTGTCCTGATTCTTTGTCTATCATTCTTACTTTTCCTTACATTCCCTCATGTGTAGCCAGCATTAGCAAAGAATACCACCTCGCATGGATTTTATCTAATACTGCTTCCTATGGGGGCTGGATGTGAATGGGGAATGGCATTTGATAATCTCTGACTCCATTGTAAATGAAATTTAAATTAAAAGCAGCTGTTTCTTTTAAAGTGAAAGACACATCTGCATTAAATATAATACAACTTCATCTGGCTTGGGCTGCCAACACTTCAGTGAGTGTCAAATAGAAGATTCATATGGTTTTGGTCCTGTCACTGAGTGTCATCCATTTTGCTAAGCCTTTTGATTTCTTTTCAGAAAGGTGGGAAGGAATTAATTTAAGTAGCCTTTAAATAGTTAAATAATGACTTTCCTTTCTCCCCCTTGCAAAGTAAGCAGTTTGATGAATTCGGGTAGTCTAGTGCTAAGGTTATCAATGTATAAGTAGTGTTTGCCTTTGATGGTGGGGACTCATGAACACTGGATTAACCAAAAACAGCAAAGGCAGTTGGGAACAAGGCAGCCCCAAACTCACAGCCACTCCTGGGAAAGACCTTTTCTGGAGGTTGGCATGTGGATGTTGCAGCTGTGAAAGCTCAGCAGATGAGTGGCTACAGGTGTTGACTTCGTTTTTACTCCACATATATTTGTACGAAAATGGGCATTGGTGCCAAGGACAAAGAAAGATTGAGCCAAGCTGTTATAAAGGAAAAAAATTTGCTTGTGACACAATACAATCTGTATTGCTTGTATGACAGCTATATGGTGTTCTGGAGAATTCTGTTTATGAATAATAATGGGGGTTCTGGCAGTGTTGGTGGCAGCACTCAGTGGAGAGTGAAACAAAGGGCATTTTGTTTCACAGTCATATCTTCTGTAGTCAGGCATTTTGGAATCCTATAATCACAGTGTTTCCCTTCCTAGTTTCAATTAGCTTCTTCCAGTCTTGTACACCTTTTTCCACTGGTTTAAGCAAGATTATCTAGCAGAATTTTAAATTAAATGTCCTTAAAATTACTCATTCAATTGTGATTGATTAGGTTGCCAAAACTGGCTCCATCTTCTGACAGGTGGGGAGAAGAAAAGAAGAAAGGAATGAAAACAAAAAGGAAAAAAGATGGAGAGGAAAGCTGTCTAGAAGAACTTTTTGTACAAATGTTTTATCTGAGGTGGAAATAAGGATAACCTCCTATCTTTACACTGTACTGGCAAAAGCCAATAATTCAGTAGGTTGAAAGAAAGTGCATTCCTTTAGAACAAAAAAAAAAGTGATGCTTTCCAGATCAAATGTCTCTTATTGTGGAGAATGACTCCAGAATTTTGAAATTGAACTTGAAAACTTTTACTTCCTGAACAAATTCTTGTGACAAGGAAAAAATATATTTTCTTCTTTGTCCCTTTCCCTACCATTTCTTCTCTGCTTGTCTGTATCCTGGTGGAAGGAGAAAAAGAGAGGCATGGTGCAAATATCTGACTGGCACAGAAGGGTAGGCTGGAGGTGATGGTACTCTGGAGAAGGGAGAGATACCCTCCCCAGCCTGCTGACCTGCAACAGGGTGGTCATGCAGCGGCACTGGGACCTTGACATCCATCCGATGCTCAGCTGGTGATGCCCCTTTCCTGGGATCTTGAAAAGTAAAAACACATTGAAAGACCAAATATTATCCTCTCTGGTACAAGTTCAAACTATTTCTCATTCTTTTTGGACCACTTCCCTACTTGTTCACTTTACATTTTAAAACCAGATCTTAGAAAAAGTCCCAAAATAACTCATCAAAATCATGTGTCACATGCAGGAGACTGATTTATGGAGAATACTGTCTTCAGAGAATTTGGTGGAAGTTGCATTCCTTTGCAGACTTTTTTCTTTAAGGAAACAGACAATACAAACTGTGAAAAATAGAGTACCTTTCCAATCCATTTTTCTATTCACAAACACAGATCTTTCCTTAAAAACAAAAGTCCTGGACCACAAAGAGGATAATTCTGCCCAAAAATAGCCCCCCATCTGTCTATAGGTATCTTTATATATTATACATATTACATGTATGCGCAATTTCCTATTTCTTCTCAGGCAGGACATTTTACTTGCATGTTTAATAGGCCTGTTTAAGTAACAACTAACAAAGTAATTACAGGATTTGTGGGATTTGCCACACTAATGTGAACTATACCCAATTCTGGCTTTGAGAAGGGACTGTGTCTTACACTTCTCAACAAGAAATGAAAAGGAACCACAAATGCAGAGTAATCTACCAATCGGCACTGATTTTCCTCCTAACCTAGCAATATACCTGGACCTTGAAGCACATATGTTAGTGTCACTTGCAGATTTGAAATTATGACAGTTCAGGAGATACTTTCTATCAGGAACAAAACCTTTATTTCAAATGGCAGCATTCTTACTGAGGACCAGTTGGAGCTACTCAGTTAGGTTTTGGATGCAGCTAGGTCTTGTTTATTCTCTATCCTACCTTGGTAAAATAGTGATCCTTCAAGGGCATTTTTTGATGGAGCGGGTTGTCTGTACACATACAGAACTTTTTGTTATTTGTTTGGAAAGCAAATCAATCTAACTTGTAGGATTTCTCTATAAAGTCCTATACTTTTGACCTCCAGTTTGACCTTTACTTCAGGCCTTTAAATTTTCTTGTATGATTTCTCCTCATTACTAATAACTTGTCAGGTGATCATGTCCCTGATCAGCTTGGTAATCCCCCCTTGAATAGAAACCCCAATAATTCAGCACATTGTCCTAAAGAAATGCCAAGTTGTCTCTGAATGTACATTCTCAGACTACTTAGACAGCAGTACTCGTTAACCAATTGGCAAAATTTTCCCTGGTGAAAATGAGAAGCAGCTTTATAGACTTGACCTGGTTAATTCTTATTTTTAACATAAACTAGGTTAATTTCTGTTTAGCTCAATGCGAGGTGTGGAGCCAGTGGTCTCTCCTCTTTGTGGTTCCATGGCTGCCTGTGAAGGAAGCAGGACTACCCTTCAGTTTCTGTTGCAGGAATCCTGGCTGCCATCCCCGTCCCTGCCCCACTCAAGGTGGTGGGATGGGGTCCCTGCCAGTGAGGCCACTGCCTCAGACAGACTTATGGCACTTGGATGCAGTTGCCTGGCTCCTCTTCCTGGCCGGCCCTCACCAGCCACTAAACAACCTATTCCTGCTTGTTTCTTTTCTGATAGTTTTCCCTGGATAACTTGGACCCAACTAGATTATGATTCTGTCCCATTTTATTTCTTTACAATGTGTCATATTATTAACCATTTTTCTGTGTTTTGATAGTGTTAATTAGTATATCAAACCACATTCCTCCTACTCAGAGTTTAAGTAATATGTGAGAAATAAGTTCTGAGAAAAGTAAGACACTTTCTGACAGGTGTTTTAAATTTTACATAACATAGGTCAAGAAACTTCTTATTGTTCTGGGTTTTGCTTTTTTTTTTTTTTTATTAATCCTTTTGTAAAGCCTGTTCTCTGTTGTGTCAGCTATGCTCCAAAAGCAGCAGACCATAAGCCAACATATCTATTACCATGGAGCTCTGTCAGAAGCTGTGATCAAGCCAGTGGGGCTCCCTGGGAGCAGAGCAGAGCTGCTGTACAGACCCACGGGACAGTGCTCATGCTTCATGCAGATGTGCCTTGGGCAGGAGCCCCATCCCATGGGAGACTGGCACACAAGACTGCTCAGCAGTTCCATCTGTCCTACCTGTGTGAAACTGCTGAATCACCAAAGAAACATCAGTGGGATTTGTAGGAATAAATTTTATCTTATAACATAATGGGGACACCATCAGTGGACCCATTTCTGTTTTTGATCAATAGCAGAGCTGTCTCACATTGTACAGATGCTTTTTGAGATATTTCTCGGTGTCATCCTCTCAGATGACAGGATATGCATGCCATTTTTAGATTTTATACATAAAGCATGTTAGTTAGCATATGACAGGCAAAACTAAAATGTTAAGAACTGTGAAAACTTGGGATAAACTTGAATATGTATGACCAGTAAAATGTGGAAATTTGCTATGTAAGATAATAGAAGTGCTTTTTTACCTTTTTTAAAATTCTTAAGAAAATAAATGAAGAAGGTGAGGAAAGGGATTGAATCACTAGCCTCTTGACCAGAAAACCATCAAAAACTTTTGTAGTTGTTGGTAGGCAGATTATTCCCAGAACTTTGTATTATTAAGACACACATTGAACAACCATATGTTTCCCAGCATTAAACTCTGAGGACTTCTGTGGTAGCTAAGAAAATGCAGGAAGGTTAATTCTGGTCTAATATTACAGTCTAACAGGCCAGTTGTCCAGTCAAGAATTCATGCCTCTGCATAGTTTAGCTTGGCAATGTCTTTAAATTTGTAGGTTAAAAACAGCCTTATTCTGTTCATTGTGCCTTACACTGAACCACTCCTACTGATATGGATAACCAGGAATGTCTAGAGAATAATCTCTTTAATTATTTAGAGATTTTATAGGGCTTTAAATGTAACATGTTGCTGCAAATAGTTATTCTTGGCTTGTCAGTGAAAACAAATATCTCTATATGTCTCTCTTGACTCCTTTCGGCATTCCTCTCCCAGAGTACTGGACGAAAGTGTTCTCTCAGCCACTGCATACAAGAGTCAAGGCATATCCAGATATTGATACAGAGAACACAGAAGCAGTCAACTGTTTGGAAGCAGAACTAGATGTTTTGGTCCGGAGGAGAAATATGCTCTAGAGTACAGCGATGCATTGCACCCTTTTGCGTGTGTATTCTTGGGAAGTCGATCGCGTCACTGCGGTACGGCCATATGTCACATAAAGGGATACATGCTATGAATTCCAACAGCCTTCGGATCCAGAACCTCTACTGGCAATGGAGTAGAGCATTACCACACAGAGCTTTGTTACAAGAGTAAACTGCAGACTTGATAGTGGATTCCTCATTCTGGGATGTACTGACTATATTTTTTTCATGGAAGAGATTAATGGAATGTTTAAACAGAGATTTTGCAATCTTCATCCTTGTTGGTAGATGCTTTTGTCTTTCTGTCTTAACTTGAAGCATCATGTGTCTTTCAATGGAGCTACTTGACAGTTGACATTTTCTGCTTTTACTTCTACTCCAGCTGCTAATTGCATATTTACAATCCTTCAATCAAGAGGAAAAGAGAAACAGATTAGAAAAATTTTCAGTCTGTCAAGCAAACCATACATATAATGAAACATCCACTCATTAAATATGGAGAACTTTTATGACTTTAATAATAAGTGTTATAAGGGGCACAAAGGTATTATTAATTCTGAAGGAATGCAGGGCTGGAAAAACAATAAGTCATTTTGACAGTTGCTATGAAGACTATTACCAAATGTTATGTTTACTTGAATAGGTTCAATTTATAAAACAAGACCCATAAAAAATCTACAGCATAATCAATTGAGATGCCCTGTTACAAACAACAGCTAATGGAGTAAGGTTCTGATATATTGATTAAAGACTGAATTGAGATCCTGGATTTTATAAAATTAAGATAATCGGTAATGTGTGCTGCTTCTGTACATTAAATTAAACAACGTGGTAATTAATTGAATTGCTACAATAAAAATTTAACACAGTAAATGTTTTTTTCCTAAGTTAAGGAAGTGATTTTTCTGAATGTGTGATTATCTTTCAAAAAGGAATCCACAAATGTGTGTTTATTATGTAAATATAGCAAGATACAGGAGCTTTTGTTCCTGTGCTGTAATCACCGATTAATTCCTCCATATATCTCTCATGAAAATTAAATTTGGGGGACATAATAAATTCTCCTTTGTTTCTGAGTATGCTGGTTGCAATCCCTAACATAATCAAGCAAGCTGACAGTATGTATGATTATATATGATACCACTCTGCAGGAGACAGTTCCAATATTGTATCTCCACTCCTCCATTCATTATTGGCAAACATGTGCCTGGAACTCACTGCAATGTTACAACTGGCATTTTGAAATACTGTGATTTCTTTTTCTTCTAGCCAGGACTTGTGTTCCCCATAGGATTTATGTACTGCATTGTATTATTCAGAATATGTTCATGACTTCCACTACTATTAGGAAAAGCTATGGGTGCACATTCAGAGTAGAATATATCTCATAGTGGATTTCAGAAAATATAATACATGGTTACTTTAAAACATGAGATTAACAAAATAAGAACTGAAAGACAAGGAAGAGAGAAACAAGCAATTTGAAAACCATTCACCCAGTACGTTTGATCCTGTACCAACTCTCTCCATAGTAAATCATTAGTTACTTTTACAAATTCAATACAAGCTGGCATAAAGCTGGTAACAAATCAAACTTTAGCCTACCCCTCTTAAAAACCTCAAATATGGTATTCATTTTAAAGGAGCAATTGCCCTGAAAACTGATAGACACCTTCAAACCACTCACTAGGTAGAAAATACTTTTTAGAAGACCTTGATGGAGTGTGGCAATAATAGCACCCTAACAGACTGTGGCAGAGCTATAAAGGCTAACTGGTGCTCAGGCCACTCTAGTGGGGCTTACAAGCTCTGATTGCAGTTGTGCCAAAATACTATCAGCAAGCCACTTTCCCTCTCACAGGCTCTGTCTCCACGAACTTTAAGCGAGGATACTGATGATGTTAAGAGCTTACAGATCTACAGCCAAAGAGCAGAAGGATTTATATCAATACAGTTTATCAGTTCCACCAGTTGGATAAGGATGTAACCAGTGGAGCTGAGCCAGCTCGCGGAGAAGAACAAGTTTCTAGTAAGGCCAAATATCTATGTGGGTCACTAGGCATTCACAATCACCTCTCCTGCTGTTTCTGTCTATTTAAATGATGTTTTTCTCTTTTTAAGGGGTAGAATAAAATCTGGTTTTCTAGAGGTACCTGCTCCCTCACCCTCATTAAGTAGAAGAGACTATGTTCATCTGAGTCGTCTGCAGGCAGCTGCAAGCTACCTTTGGCTCTGCATGGAGCAGACATGGTCTGGGCGGTTCCAAAGGCAAATCTGAGAAACAGTGACTAATGCTTCTGTCAGCTGGGTCAAAGAAATATTTGTCAGGGCTATCTCAGGTCTAGCTAACATCGAGTCAGGGCAGAACACCATGAGGACATTCTTGGAGCAGGGAATACTGGTCTCCTCCAAGACCAGGATGTGCCACTGCTCCCAGCCTGTGCTGGCCTGCTCAGGGAAGAAAGCACTGGGCTTGGTCTGGGAGGTCTCTTGAACCAAAGTCTCAAATCTGGAAAGCTTTTGGTTTTCCAGATGCTTCCAGTGGATTTATGAATAAAGATGATGAAAAATAAAAGGAAAAAAAGGCTAAAAAATGAAATCTAAAATAAGTCTCAAACTTTGTACCCAGTGCCTGTCAGAAAAGGTCGTCTGTTTTACAAGGCAGGAGATGCAAAACAAGAGCATCTGTAACTATTTGTAAATAGTGTCAAATTTATGGAGTTGATTTGACATGAGGAAAAAATAACCCTGGAATAGACTTGCAAAACATTCAAAGTAGTTTATTTTGACATTTTAAAAACTTTTAAAAATGTTATTCTGCTTAAAAATTTATCTAAATTTGCATTTAGACCTATTTTGCAAGTAAACGAAGGACATCAAAGTGAAATAAAGCATTTCATTTGGGTTCAAACAAAATGTTTATTTGGATCCAAAATATTGTCTTCATTTCAGCCAGAGAGCTGAAAAAATATGCAGCTATTTTTACAGCTTTTACTGTAACATCATTTTTTAATTTTATGTTTCCCTATTTCTCATATATTCTATAAAGAATACTCATGATTTTTCCTCTAGTGAAATGTAGAGCATTTGATTTTTTCATAAGGTGCCACCCTCTTGTTTAAATGTTGACTTGAGTGATTGGTTGTCATTGGTATTGTTAATATTGTTATTATTTAGGGTCCTTCTAATGCAAAAATCTCATTTGCTTTTCACTATTCTCCTTTCTCTTCTGTTTTCTAAAACTTGATGTTTCTTTAAATCATAGTCTCTTCCCTTCAATTACATTTTTACTTTTATATTTAAGGTGGAAATGACTGAAAGCTAGCAACAGCACTGAAACTTTTCACTAGCTCAATTTGGGGGAAAATTTTCAAAATGTTCATTGAATCACTTCAAAATTTGGAAAACTATTAAAAGCTGTGGGTAACAACCAAAAAAGAAAAGGCCTGAAGTTCATAAAAACTTTTTGAGATTTTTTTCCTTCTTTTAGACCTAGTTGTCTTTTTCTCCTATTTCCTTTTTCTAACACTTCTTTTTTCCTTCTCTTTCCTTGTAGGTCTGAATCAGAAAGGTCTATCTGCAATTTAGATTTATTGGAATAGAGGAAAAAAAGAATAAGAGCAACTTTTCACTGTCAGATTTGTACAAAGAAGTCGGCACAAGTGAAAGCCAAGTTCTTTCCCATTTATCTCTTACTCTTCTTTATCTCTACTCACTTTCTCTATTTCAATCCTTTCCATTCCTCTTCCTTGCCTTTCTTTATACTTTTTTCCTCCCCTCTATCCCTACTTTTAGTTTTTTTACCAATCCCTCACACATCCCTACCTATTATCCAGGGACCTATTCAGCCACAGAAGTCTTGAATGTTAAGTGTGAGAAAGTGAAAGAAACTGTGGCAACGAGCATGATGATAGATGATTTCAGTAGGATTTTTGGGTTTTTTTACTGAAATGCTTTAATATTTTCAGCCAAAAGTGTTCCTATCCTTTCAATATGTTAAAAAATAACCCCTGAAGGGTTGGTGTTGGTAGTATGTATTACTATTGTTGCAGAAGCCAGCCAGAGGGAGGAAATGACCTTTAAAATGAGAAGAATATTCTCATTCCTTCCTGACTCTTCCCTGCTTTCCGTTTGCTCTTCATTTTCTCATTTTCTTATTTTTACATCCTTCTCTTCTCTTCTGCAAGTTCCCCCACACTTTTCATTTTCATTTTTTGGTGGCTGATGAATATAAGGCTTATAAGGCACCTGAAATCCACCTTATTAACCTAATTTGAATGCAGAGCATAAGGCCAATATCTAAACTCCACAAAGCCGTGGGAGAAATTGAAACAAGAGAAAGAGTGTGGGGAATGTAGCAGCACATTTACCCTCTAGGCTGCTGTCTGACACAGGTGTAGTTCTTAAGCACATCCATCACCACAGCCACACACTGATCTCAGCATTTCGAGGTGCTGCTGTGTGACACCACTTTATCTTCGGAGTCACACTAAAGGATTTCCTCAGTGTTGTAATGGCTCACATGAAGAGGAGTGTGCTGTGGGTTATTGCTGCCTCCTAGAAGCCCTTTTAGTCCCCTTTGCTGGAGGCAATACCAGAGCCACTGCATGCCTGCTCCTCTAGGACAAAACTGGTCGGGATGTGACTGGAGCAGACAGAAGGGTGCTCTGCTCTGCCTTGCCTGTATCTGAGATAGACAGGAGCATCATCCAAGGGTTTCTGGGGGAGTCTAACTAGACCAGCACATGGAACAGCATCATTTCAATTCCCGTGTCAAGTTCATACTTTGGGAAGAGCCATATGTGCATATAAATGTCCTGTGCACTGCAGCAGCAAAAAGCGTAGACAGGAGATTTAGTATAACAGTATCTATGTTGCAAACCAAATTAAGAAGTGCCGAAGAATCTCTTATAAATACACTTCTTTGGGAACAGAATCTGCAGAATGGATTCTTTGAAAAAAGATTCAGACATATGCTCACTCCTCTGCTAAGTGCCCTGAGAAACAAAGCTTCAGATGTCAGCAGGAAGTTAATATAGAGAGTTGGGAAACCTTAGAGGAAGGTTGTGGAACAAATTCCTTAAGGAGTTTGACCTTATATGAGCTTGTATAATGTTACAGGAGAAAAATGAAAAAAAAAAATCGAGGTAAAAACATCTAAATAACTTATATATGTCCGAAATAAAAGAAAAAATATCACAATTCTAGATTTATTTAATGTTTTTATTCAAAATAGGTTTCAAGAAAGGAAATCTTTGCTTTTTCTCTAGATCTTCTCACATAAACAAAACAGAAGAAGACATAGAGGGGATTATTTGCCTTTCTTTTAGACTTCATTTTTGAATGATCCAGTGAAGTAGCTGATTGTCATTCACGGTGTCTGGTCCAAAACTGTTTTACTCATTGCAAAAAGTGCTGCATGGTTATATTGCATTGACCATGGCCAAGAAACTAAGAACAAAACACTTTGAATTTAATTTGAAATGTTTGTTTTCTGGGCTTCATTATTAGTTTAAGTGTGGGTACTTCCCTGCCCATATGAATTTGGGGACTTCACTTTTCACAGCTGTTGCTCAAACTGATCTACTAAACTGACAAATTCCTACCCTTGCAATCTTACTTGAAACCACCCTTCTTAAAACTGAAGCCTGGATTTTTGGGATGTGACCCTTTCATGGGCCCAGTTTTGCACCTCATGCAGGCTGACACAACGCAGAAAAGGGCTCAGCCCAGATTTAGCCTGGAATGACCACAGATGTCTGAAGAATATTGCCTTCCTTGCCATTTTATATAGTTAGATGCAGGTGCTCTCCGTCTCTTTTGAACCCCTCGCAGTCATATCAGAGTCAGATTTGGATTTTGTTTGTTTGTTTTCAGAAATTTACCAAGTCAGACTGTTTTTTTCCTTGAAATGTATTTGTCCTGTACATGAAAGAAAAAGGAGAGAGGAGGAGCTGGCTGGCATATTCTGAGCTACTATATATTGCAGAACAGGCTTCCAGTTGTCAGCGTCTGCACCCTGTAGAAGTATGGTTTCAATTTTACTTTTGAAATCTGAGTCGAGCAATGTTGCCAACACATATTTTTCCCTGTCAAAACATTTCACTTATTCCTGAGTCTGTAGACAGCTTTTAGGTTACATCTTTTCCCCAATCTTATTGAAACAGGATCTTCATTTCTTTTGAAATCATTTTTCATTAGTGTGGGAGCAAAAAGTAGATACTAGAGCTGATAAGTGGCAGCACCTGGCTTAAAGATGTTCCATCAGCTCTTAGTTTCTGTGTGATCACTTCTGATAATTGGAGGATGAAAACCAAAGCAGCAGTCACACTCAAACAATGATAGGTGAAGACATTACCTTTCTTCTTTCTCTATGCCCTTAGTGCTGCCTGTGCTCCCTCTTGCTCTATGGAGCTGATAGAAAATGCAAAATGCAGACTTAAGGTTTCACATGTGGCTTCAGCAAAAGATTTTTTTGACTAATTTGGTCATGAGGACTGACTCACTGTTCAGTTAGGCATAAATTAGCTGAAAAAGCATATAATTTTTGGGTTTTGTAAAAGACTTATAAATTTATTCACTTTTCTATTTGTCTTAATTATTTTCAAACATATGCACATATTTCAGTGTAGGGGTTTTGTGCAAACGATTGTTTCAGCTGTTTGCTGCTCACTAGCTATTGCTCATGGCATGTAGCAAAGTCATTTCAACTACATTGTGTGATTCCTGCTTCCTACCTAGATGCCTGGCAAGACAATGAATAATAATTAAACAGTAACAGACAATGTCATTTCATCCCTCCTCCCCCCCCCAATCCCCCCCCAAAAAAATTCCCAATTCAGATTAAATTCTTTGTATTCAAACTAGTGTATGCTCTGGGAACAACATGTCTGAGAATTTATAAACTCTAGAGACAAATAACAATTCCCTTAACAACTATGAAACAGGATTCCTTACATTAAAGCACAAAGATATTCAGAATCAATCACTGTTTGTATTGTTTTCCAGCTGTATTTACTGCTTCATTCATGTTTCTGGATTAAAACCATCCCTATTTCCAACACCAAACTCCCCAACAATCTGAGTTTAATCACTTGCCTGACATCAGACTGCAAAGAAAGAGCAGATCTAAGCAGTATAGAGGGAAGATGACACAGTCTTGAAACCTTCAGCTTTTATTTCTATCCCAGATTCCTAACAAGATGAGGATCAACAGCTGTACTGTTTGCAAGTCTGTGCATCAGCAACAGATTAGCCAATAGAAAGCCAAGCCAATAGAAAATATGAGTAGCAAGAGAGCCCCAGAGTTCATGTAAACCATTCTCCTTTTCCAAGGCATGATCAGCTCTTCCTTAAATAATTCCTATTCAGCTGAGTCTAGTAGTGTCTTAAAGACTTTCTCTAATAGCAATTTTTCCAAGCAATCTATTGCGGTCCTACATTTTTCTAGTATTGAAAGTATTTCACACTAGCTTTGCTGAACCTTCCTTGATGCAATTTCAGTCTACTTCTTTCTGTCCCACCCAAGACCTGATATAAACTTTTTTCTGTTCTTCCTTTTTTTTTACCCTTTTGACATTGGACATCATGTCCACCCTTAGGGCCTCCTTTTTTACTCAGATAGCATCACCTGCTCAGTATTTCCTTGGAGGCTGTGTTATAAAGATTGATCCTTCATTTTCCTCTTTAGATTTTCTTCAAACATTCCATAATCATCTTAAGGTGGAGAAAATATTTCAGACTGTTTTACAGGAAGTATTCCTATTTATTCAATCTAAAGTGTTTGATTTTCTTCGTAACAAAGCACTATTTAGGCATTGTGATCAATTATCATCTATAGCTCTTCTTTTGCTACATAGTTAGCTGTTCTTCAGCTTGCCTTTGGGTAGCTGATTACTCTTTACTAAATGTAGCATTTTGCACCTGTCCCTGCTGAATTTTGAGTGAGCTCACCGTATTAACTTTTGAACCTGTTGCTCAGTCTCAGCTGAACAGACTTCAGTTGGCAGAGTTCAGCTGACACTCAGTAATTTCTGACTCAGTTTGTGAGAACAATCAGCTAGAGGGGGAGAACATCCCCATGGAGAGGAAGGTTATGATGTGAACTTGATGTTACTTGGATGCCAGCAACCCAGTACAACATGACTCTGAGGGAAATGCAACTTCATAGAAATATTTGTTTTAAAATTGAAGAGCTGTAAGGTTACTTATGTACTTGCAGTCTTATGTCAGATAACTACTCTAGGGTGTTTTTCCTGTCATACATCCATCAGCTGCCAGAGAACTTACCACAAGGCTTCATGATCCTGGGGTTATGCTGACTGTAATTCTTGGGTCATTCCTTGGGTGATACAGGCTCCTGGAATTCAACTGAGAGATCCAGTAGACACCTAGTTAAAGAAAATTGTTTTCTAAAATGGCTGATATTGTTAAAGGGGGTTTTGAGAGCATAGTCTCAGAGGCTACATCTTTATTAAAGCTAGCAAGGAGTTAAATCCTCAATTGCATTCATTTTGTGAACAAACCTTTCATGGTGTTGCAGCATCCTGAAAGCTCATTAAGTATTGAACTTCTGAATTAATAAAATACAGAATATTACTTGCTCAAACCACAACAGAAAGAATTTTTACTCCACAGTATTTTGGTCTATGAGACGAAAATTGGTACCTACAGTTATGAGAAAAGAAATAGGCAATTTCTTTAAGTATAACATTCCTATAATCTTGACAAAGTGAAACCGCACATATTAAAAACTGTGTAAAGACAGGAAGAGGAACAGAAGAAATATAAAGTGAATGGGAAAAATAAAGATCTCTTTGTACATGACCACTCTTCCCATTAGTTATTAAATCTCAGCAGAACTACACACAAAAACAAGGACTGTAATTCAAAAGTTATAGTCAAATATCATGATATTCTGTGGTTACAATTGCCTGAAAAATATATTATCAGTATGATTATCTTTTCATTATTTCTACTGAGTTTAAGAAAAAGTCATATAAAAGAATATTACTGAGAAAAAGACTGAAACTATTTACCCCTGTTGGAAAGATATTGCATTTTATTTTGGGGAATGTTTGGGCTTTTTTACTGAAAAAAACCCAAAAAAAACCACTGAAAACAGAAGATATCATATTGACAGGTTGCTTGTTAGGGGATCCTGAAGTGCTGATAAAAAGAGAGATATCTGTGAGGAATTACAGACCATTCAAAATTATTTTGTCCTGCAATAAAGATTGATGATGAATTTCTGGCCATTTCTTAGTCTTATTTGCTAAGTGAAAACATACAAGCCGATTGCAGTGAAAGAAAACTGAGGGAAAAATTGACTGACATATGATAGGATGTTGAAATGTATGATTTGAGGATTTTAGATCTCTTTCTTCTATTTGAAATAAGAAGTTTAATCCCATGAGAATGTATAGAAAACAGAAGTGAGGTGGCTGAGAATTTTCTACTCCCCATTTTCATTGACAGAAAGATGCATTTTTGATCAAAAAGGGTTTTTTAAAAGAGTTTTTTACAAAACCTTTACCTTCATTCAAAATGCAACTTCATTTCTGTCTGAAAACAGAAATTCATAACTTTTATAGCACAAAAATGAAGGATCTTCTTGGGTTTCTTTTTGTTAATGAAGAATCAAAAGATTAAGCCAAGCTTCTTTAGCTGCCATCCTGTTTTTATCTGTGATAGTCATCTGAGGTGAGTTGTCTTAGATATTCTTAGAGTGTTAGCTCTTAAGAACATATATCTTAGATGATTTTATAATAAAAAAAATGGCACAATAGAATATAAGAGTACAAACAAGAAAACAGAAAAAAAGAAAAAAAACAGGAAAACATGACTTTTAAAATTAATTTTTTTTAAAAAACTCAAAGCAATTGAACTTAAAAATAAACTTGCTGCCTTAAGTAATAAAAATGCAAAAAAAAAGAAAGTTTTGAACGATGTCAGCAATACCATGACTAAATATAAATGACAAAAACATTACCTCATTGGTTTGTTCTAGCTGTGTCAAAATTCATTTTTTGCATTCTCTTTTCTATTCTCTTCAGTGTCCATAATAAATATCCTCATAAGAATCCAGCTGCAGACATAATTTTATATTTGGCCACCTCACTATCATGCATGAACCCCAATTTTAGGATTAAAGAGGTAAAATTAGTCTTTAGAAGACTATTTTTCTTACCTTGAAATCCAAAGATGGTCACCCAGCTTAGCTGGTTAGACTGTGTTGATGATGTCACAGTTGCAGATTTGATCCCTGTTTGGGGCATTCACTCAGGAGCTGGACCTAATGATCCTTGTGGGTCGCTTCCAGTGCTTTGTGTTCTGTGTCATTCTTTGTATCTCACCTCTTTTTATTCCCATTATCCTGCCTTTTTTAATTCTGTGAATGTCAGATGAATGACTGGATAAGAGAGCTGTAAATAATGCAGTGTAATATGAAGTGTATAGAGGTTCTGATTGCACAGCATGGTTGGGAAGGTCCATGTGTTTTCCTGAGAGTGCTTCTCTGCTACCTTTGGCTTGCAAAAGGGTTCTGGATTGGGCATGCCAGAGGAGGCACATGCTCAGCAACAACACATTTACTCCTGGTGCTTATAAAAAGCCACTTTAACACGTCTCAGGTTGCAGCTTCTCTGGGCTATCTACCTGTGTGCTTGTATTTGGAGTGACTTGTCCATGAGCAATGCACAGACATGCTGGCAGGCATAGGCAAGCTTAAATAAATGAAAAGCCTATATTGCCACAGCAGGTAAAATTCTGCACTGCAGAGGTGAGTCATTGGCATGTAAGCAGCACCAAACACTCACCATTTGCTAGGGACAGTTGGGGCCATATACAACAAAATCCTGCCTTGATGCTGCCTCTTCTCTTACCTGTATTACTATGTGCTCATCATACCTACATTCTTCTTCCTGTTGGAACCCTGAATGCTGAGAATTTTAAACTTTCTGTGCTTAAAGGCACAGACCCACAAGAGAACACTGCATTTGACTTGAGACTGTGAAGAAGGCTTCCAAAATTGATTGATAGTGCTGGGATTATGGGTGCATATTTGGTTAGAAGTGTGTATCACAAGGTGGAAAACTTAGAGTTTGGGATTTTAGAATATAGAAGTAAATAAGAAGAAAGATGGAGATTTTGGGGTAGAGGCAGGTTGTTCCTCTTTCCCTTCTTCTTCCTTCACCTTCATGGGTTTGGATGATGTTTTGCAATTAGACAGAAAAGTCCACATTGCGGGCTTCCAGGGATCAGTTATTGGGTTAAAAAGGAAAATAATCAAGGTGTCACTTCTTAATTGTTTAGTCTTAAAAGACATTGTGACAAGAGATAGTTAGCCATTTTGTGCCTTGCTAATGAAAAGCTGCCAAACTCATAGCTGTGAGACTGTTTTACTGGTAAGAAATATTAAACACCTGAGTTCTAACATGAACTACCATCTCAAGTGCCTTCAATCCAGACCCAGAGAAACCAATACTTCCTTAGAATGGGAATGTTTTAGATGTAGTGAGCAATGGTCACCTCTCAATCTGGGAGCAATCCCAAGCTTTCTGTATCCATCTCTCATGTAATTTTTGAAGAAGTAAATCCATCACCAAGTTGAGTGGCTCTTCTGTATGAGGTGCTATTTGTGTACATGCACAATGTATTTTCAAGCATTATCTCTCTTCACCTTAAACACCATAAACATGTAAGTGTAAAGAAATATTATTTGTTTCTCTAGAGACAATAAAATGTATTTTAAGAAAATTTAAGGATTTTAAATAAATGTTTATGCCAAATAGCCTTTCAAGTTCTAAACACTTTCCAGCCATTGCAGGGGTTCTTGGTAAACAAGATGTTTCTAACTAGGCCTCTGAGGCAGCATCCAAACCATGATCCCTTTTTCTTCCATCTATGACCAAACAGAAGTTGAGACTATGCCCTCTGCCCTATACATAAGTTGAGAATATCCACTCTGCCCTCCTCTTTCAAAGACAATCAGCTCTTTCTAATTCTTTTACCTTTGCCCTAAAAAGCCTCTCATGATGAATGCTCACTAATTGTAATTAATTCCAATGCATCATTACCTTTGGCAATGCCTAATTTAAATAGGTTTTGATGCATTGACCTATTTAACATGGTGTTATGATTTAACCCAGGATAGAAAAGTATATTGGTTTCTCCATAAGTAGGTTTTTGTCTTGGCTCCTCTTTTTCTTTCTTTTTCTTTCTTTTTCTTTCTTTTTCTTCCTTTTATTATTTCTCTTTTTTAATGTTTTTAATTGTTGGGTGTTTTGTAGGTTTTTTTTTTTTTTTTTTGGATGTTCAGTATCTGAGGATCACACTGTGACTGATCTTGACTCTATTATGTGTGTATATAGCCCTTGGGTGTGCTGTAGATTTAAGAAGAAGAGCTGAGCAAATCCCAACATAGTCAGAACACTTTCCCTTGCCCTTGGGCTGGAGATTGGCCAGGACAATGACTTTTACTGAAGAACAGAAATATAAAATGTATCACGTCTTTTGAACTGACATGTAGAATTTACCAAAATGGAAACCACATGTTTCTAAAAATTTAAACACTGAGGTGGCTGCACTAGCATTATACTCACATCTGGAAGTAGCCATCTCTCACAGAGGCAGCTTTGTAAATCTTTTTGGGGGCATCATCCTAAAATTCATTTTGCATGGGCTAAAATACAATAAGATACACTGAAAAACATACAGCTGATGTAGAAATATAATACAAAGAATAGACAGGGACAAGAACAAAAGGACAGACATTAACTGGGAGAGAAGGGAAAGCAACTTGTGTTATTTCAGAAAAAATTGTGAGCATAATTTTTGTTTTTCCTTCTCTCCATGAATGCCTTTGACAGAACGGCATGATTGTTATCTAGCTTGTCTTTATTCAGTTTGCAAGTGTATGTTGAGAGTGACCAAATCAAATAATAACTTCTTATTCAAAAGAACAGTTTCCTGTGTGTACTCAAAACCACATCGTCTTTTGTTGACTGAAATAACTTTTAAGTACATTTTGGCATAAAAGAACAGTGGGACACTGAGCAGAACTATCTGCCTCGTGCATCATCTTCAGGATTGCAAACTGCACCCAAACTTCACCCACTTTATTGCTGGTGGCAGAGAAAGTAGAAGCACTGGGACTTGACTTTTATCAAGTGGATCCATATAAATTTAGAGAGAAGTACTGCTTTTAGGCATCTAGTATGGAGGAGTGATTCATTCCTGTGGCTACCAGAATGAGAAATTCTATAACTTCCAACTTGAACTGGGGGTGGGATTTCCTGATCTTCATTAGAAGATTCTCTGGGCCTCTGATTTAGAGAACAGGGCTTAGGTATGCGGGCACACACGTTATACATTTCTCTTTGAGTCTTGGTTGCTTTGCTGAAGAGATGCCTGGTGTGGAGGTCTCAGCAGGAAGCAAATGCCATATGGGTTTGAGCTCTGTAAAACAGAAATCGGCATATCAAATTCTGCAATATGGAATAGAACCATATTTTTATAAGGAGTGTTGACAACATTGAAAAGCTAAGCAGCAGGCCAGAAAAAGATTACCCATGCCCTTAACTGTCTCTCAGAAATGTGTCCCTCTCATTAAACAATTGGGAAGCTCCACTACTATGTAAATTTCAGTAGCGCAAGAATTCCAGGGAAGCAAGTTCCAGTAGTGTCACACAGCTCTTCAAAGAGTTGAAGGTAGGTAGCTCTTGTAAGTAGAAAAAGGGCTTTAACTTTTCTGCCTTCTCAGCTGTTGGAGACAGATTCCTGCCAAAGGAGCCAGCAGTTGGGAAATGGCAAAAAAAAAAAAAAAAAAAAAAAAGTTATGTGCTCCTTTCAAACAGGTGCACTATGCCTGCAGCAAAGAGAAAGACACATGAGAACATGCTTTTGCACAAGGAGGCATTAGATAAAAAAGGCTTGAGCTGCAGAGACTGAAATATCTTTACAAAATGGCAGGCAGCCAGAAAGCTGAAGAGTGGGGGGATGACTGCTTTTTCTTATTTTTCACATTTTTGATTGAAGACACTTGATTCTGATTTCAGCTACGTGGTTACATATTGATGCTTAAAATGTGAAATCAGCTGTTATTCAGAAGCTGATTTAACAAGCTAGGCAGGAATATCTGCCAGTGTAGCTAAGTTCAGAAATCAAGCACAGGTTTTCTGCCAACAGAATTGGGAACCAAGAAACCATAACAAAACACAGCCACATCAGCCAGTATATGTTGCTACAGATCAGACCTGTATTAAAAATATTTTCTCAGTATAACAGGAATATTTAGGTGTTTCTTAAAAGATTTTATTGAGTTTGAGGTAACACAGTTTGCATTTTACTATACAAAATGCTGCAATGTCTTTCAATGTATGCCTCTATTTCTATCCTTATGTGCAACTGAGTTCTTTATGCCTGCAGAATTCTAAAGTAACATAAAGATAGCTGTATATACCAAATATCTGTCAAAGGATTTAGCCTTTGTTATAACAGCCATGAGTTTGTAGGATGTACATGTAACCATCTGTACCTTTCCCTGAAGTGCTTATCTGTGTGATCCTTCAAAAAATTAAACCTATTCTTTGAGTCACACAGATACATATTTTTCACTCATATGTAATTGATGTTTAGAAAATAAAAGCTGTTATTCTCAGTTCCCGTCTCTCAAACAATTTAACATTTTCTAAGAAAATATATACTTTATAAGTGAATCCAAGATCCCTCTAACTAAATATGTTCCATTTTCCTCACATCTTGAGAATTTTATTCTGCTTCTTCATTGACAAGCATAATGGAAAAAGTGGCACAGCAAGAGCTCTGCTTATTATTTGCTTTGATAGGCATAACTGGAAGGAGATGTTCTAAGCTCCAAGTATCTCAGGTAGCCATTTTAAAACATAATATTTACAGTGGCTCTCTGAGCTAGAGAAAAATTCAAAACTACTGTCTGATAACATCCTGTCCACTCATTCCAGTTTATTTTGCTGAGGCTTTATATGGTGATACAAAACAAATGTCACACAGTTGCGATTTTTAGGCTCAAAATTTTATGTCTTTTCTCATTGCCTATAGTATCAAATTCTTCAAATTTCCTGACAATGCATATGAAGATTTCTAACACAGAATCAAATCTTTTTGTCATCTTTTTGTCATAATCTCATTGCTGTAATATCATCACCTTTGGCAATCATGTCTGACACTTCATGAAAATGCAGATTGCCATCAAACCTACGAGGAAGGAGCCTTCAGATGCCAATGCATCCTTAGGGCAAGGAGTCAAACCACAAAGTTTATTGCTCTTCAAGTGGTCACATCCCTTTGGCATTTTTTTCTCAGTTTTTCCCCTCCCTGAATCTTACATTGAAGAAAAGAAAGCCATACAGACAAATGAACATTACTATACAGATATTTTTAGAAACTTTGATTCTGGATTTAGATGAGCTCTAGGTGAGTAACAAATTGCACTATCAGTTTCTATATCTTTTTTCCCAAATGACAGATTTAAATTCTGTTTCTATTTGTTTTCCTCTTCTGACTGTTATTTTTGAGGAATTCAAAATTAGGAAATATTAAATAAATTTAAATGGTTTTTTAATAGATGGTGGGAAAAAAAAACCAAACAAAATAAATAAAGCAAAACTAGAGTGGGCAGTGTCAAGAGTTGAAAAAACAGGGATATTTAAATTCAGTGGCAGTTTGCAGTGTATAAGAATCATCTGTACATATTATACAATTGTTAGGTACTATTAGGAAATAGCATGGTCCACAGAGCCTATCTGAACACTAAGAAAAATAGTTGTCTGGCAAGGTCTACCCTGACCAGACATGAATTATGCCAAAGAAGATAAGAATATGAAATCTATAATGTACACAGGAACTACAGTATAAAAGTCCATCTTAACCCACAAGAATTTCCCAATAGCTTTTTGTCTGAGGCTGAAATAAATCAACCAGAATTAAGAAAGATTCAGTTCTGTTTGTATTTTTCTATATTCACATGGGAAATATCTTCTACTCCACTGAAAAGTCAGTCTTAAAAAAAAGGAACAACAATCGATTTCTGTGTCTTGAAGACACATAAATTCTAGTGACTGATTATCACAGTGTGTAAACACCAAAAAGCATAAGCTCCATTAGGACACCAGCATAAGAAACATTTCTGAGACAGAACATAGAAAGTCACTGAGGATCAGAGGTAGAAGTTACTGACAGGTATCTGGTAAAAAACAAGATAATCCTGTCATCTGACATCCAATTGACTACATTCTGCTGTATTAATTAAGTCTTCATTGTTGAGAGTTATTCTTGGAGGGTGCATTGTGTTTGGAGCAGCTCTTGGAATATTTGTCAAATGAGGTAGTGACTCCATGAGTGACTCAAGTCTGTTGTTCACTGGAACCTTGGAGTTTCCTAGGAGCAGAGTTAAACAGGATTAAGCTGCAAAACAGGTCATGGGATAAGAAATTGGGATCAGAACAAAATTTGATACCAGAGATACCGGAGACAGATGAAAACCTAGAATCACTTTATTAATTATTTCATTATTGAGATCAAAAATTTGCAGGCTTTCTTATCTGATATCAGTTTTGCACTGTAAGGTAACAAGAGTTTCAGAAGAAAAAGAATTAAGCAAATACTACAAAAATGCTTTTGAGATTAAGGAAAATAAAAACCAAAAAAACGACAACCAATTGTCATTAGCCATCATACTGTTGTGTATAAACATGTTATTTGTGCATGACCAGAGGACAACATGGACTCCAAAGTCATTAGCAAAAATTTAGTAGTGTGCTGAACTCTGAGTTATAGAGCTTATGCCTCAAAACTAAGCTTAAACTTGCAAAATGTACTGCTGTATCATAAAAAGGTACACAGCAGACAAGGAACATACCCTTGTATGTTCCCTCACACAATTAGGACTTGGATCACAGAGCCTCAGGAAGATCAGAGCTGATCCCATCTGCTTCATCATTCCTCGAATTGTTGAAGTCCTATCCTAATGCATGCAGTAAGCTTTTTCATTCCTCTTAATTCTTTTATTCTTATGAAGTTCATTCCAACCATGAATATTTGTTGTTGCAACCATAGTGATAACAGATAGTTACGAGACAGTACACTCAAAGTATTTTCAACAGCTCTTTTTAAAAATTTGACTATATTAATGTCTCTCTGTGGCAATGTTGCAATAAAGATACAATGTTGATACAATTCTTACATCAGTTTTCAGTTATGACATTAACAACTGCTCTGTTTAAGACTATTCCAGAAGCTATGAAGAGAGACCATCCTTTCATCTCAGAATTATCCTGAGAAAATACAACTTCTCTGTATTTTCTGCAGAAATTCACGTGTGCTTAAGCTCTTCTGGGAAGACATCTACAGCCTTTAAAACACTTTAAATGTAGAATAAATTTCCAATGTTTGGTTTTACATGACTGAAATAAGGGACTTTTCTTGAGGGCACATTGATATAGGCATAAAGGAGAATTTGTACTACTTTCGGAGAAAATCCATTTATTTCACATAACATTAAAAAAACAGGAAAAGAAAATGAAGTGAGTAGAGAAGAGAATAAAAAAGAATGAGGAAGGAGACAATTATATATATATTCCAAATAAAATTGAGCAAAACACATTGTTATGAACCCAATGGGATTTTTGGGAGAGATATGTAATCTAGAAATATTAAATAATTCTTACATCTATTTTTGCATATTAGGCACTCACATATTCTGTAGCTTGAGTGTGTATGTGTGTGTTTGTACATGCACATATACTTGTACATGTATAGCACAGACACTTCTCAAGCTGTTAAAAGCAGAACATATCCACCAGGAAGTGGAGCAGATCCAGCAAACAGCTTTCCTAGTTTTGCAGTGAGCCATTAGTATATGACAAGGAATAAAATAGAGTTGCAATTAGATCTATGCAAGTAATGGAAAACAGATCTTAGAACTAGTAATCAAATTAATCAAGTAAGTTGTCCAAGGAATTATTTCAGCAAAGTGCACGTCTAGTATGAAAAAGTGAGATTGAAATTGTCAGCAAAGAGGGTTAGAGAGCTTTCTTGAAAGGCACAGCAGGTTTAGCGGTCCCTTAATTGGGCCCTTGGTAGGAAATCAGAGCAGAGAGATTGTTTTCATTGGATGTTTGAGAAATTGTGGAGATGTAAAATCAGTGGAGCATTAGAAGTTTGAATTTTTGTAAGTATAGTAGGGCTGTGAGCTGGCTAAAGGAAAACACAGTAGGAAATATCCAACTGGAAGTTTTAGCAGAAAAGGATCAAGATTGAACCTGACTTTCCTCTTTTCTCTCCTCAGTATTTACTGCACTAGAGTTTCTTTGCAACTCACTTTACCAAGTAAGTTTCTGCTTTTCCTGCTCATATATACAACTGGATTCTTTAACTTTTTTGAGTGAATAGACCAAGTAAAAGCATCACATTAAAATATATTCACTCTGCTCTATTTGAAAATACAAAAGCCACAGATTTAAAAAGAGACAACACAGCATAGCTTACCTTAAAGAGGAATGACTCAACAGTACTAAGTGTATAACCCTCTTCAGATTTCCCATGGCATTTAAAATTAATAGAAATTGTTTAAAAGTGGAGAAAATTAGTAGTGTAAAGCAAGAACAGGAAAAAATAATCCACTTGATATATCTCAGTCTGGAGACGTGACATTTTTGACTAGGAAATGCAAAAAAATAATTATAATGTAAAAAGACAACCCCACAGCCTACCCAACCCCCTAAACTCACAGTAAATTCCTACCATGATACAGGCAGAAAAATAATATTTCAAATAAATTTTATTTGATTCATTGAAAAGATAATCTTGCTTGTGTTTTGGGCTTTTTTATTTTTAATTTTATTTTAATTAAGAGGAAAAAAAATCTGGTATGCAGAATTTTTTCCTTTTAGATCTCTAAACTGACTATATTCTGATATGGTGGTAATAAAAGATTATCAACTGGTTTATGACCTATGTAAAAGACACTAAGTGGTCCAAGTCTATGTCTTCCTGTACATATCACAAAAGCAGCTACCCTGTACAGAATTCTCACCCTGAAAAAAAATTGCTTAAGTGGATCCCATGGAAGTCAGTGGGATGATGAAATCTTTCCAATAAACTTTTCTGCATGGATCAGAGCAGAAGGGACACAGTGCTGATGGGCTCTCAGATTTTCACTTAATCATTCTTCAGCCATTTAGCTAGTAAATTTTTAAGAGGAGGAAAATCAAAGCCTGGGTGCAACCACAGAAAAGGATTATTCATTCTGGCACTGTGAATGAATATTCGGATAACAAGACATATATTTCAGTTCTACTCCCACGATATTAACTCCCTGGTATTTCTGAAACCTGAATACTGTCTCATGGCAAATTCCCTGGCAAGCAAAGTTGCAACTCTTTTTTGTTTTGTTGAATAAAATAAAAACGTTTTCTCAGATTTTTTCCTAAGCAGTTGTTTTCTGAATTTGCCAAAAATGTCAGCTACCTCCATGACTCACATGCCAAGGCTGCTCAAAAACCACCATCAAGACATAAGCACAGTTCAGCAGCTCCTAAGGGGTTAAACTTGCTATTCTGAGCTGAGCCAATTTCACTTTGTATGTTCTGCAGTGCAGTGAAAGTTAATTCATTCTAAAGCATAGAGCTTTCCAGCAACATTGTTAATATTATAATGTTCCTCTGCTGCACTGTCCTAGCTAGTTTATTAGATGAAAGAAAAATACAGATGTGCTGACAAGCAGAGTTATACCTACCCATACCGGAAAAAATTTTATTAAAATTACTTTAAATCATTTTTATGCAGAAGTATAAGCTCCTTTAAAATTCCAAAGTAGTTATGTTGATTTTTAGTAGTATAGCTGATTACATTTGATATAGGCCTGCTGTTTGTTTTCTTTTAATAAAAAGGCATGCTTTTCTGATTGTGTGAGGATAATTTTTCTCTTTTTAAACTGCAGTAGAATTTCCTGAATTAAAAGGTAATTGAGTTAGATGGGTGGTACATTTACAGATATAGAAAAAATTAATATATCAAAATAGTAACACAAAGACAGACATTATGTCTGTTTCTAATAGGAAAGCAAAACAATCCAACAGTCCTAGAGTGATTTCTGGGGAAAATAGAAAACCTGGTAGATCCCACATGCAATAGCTATAGTGAAACAAGCAAACAAAAAAATCCTAATATTTATGTGCAGAATGGAGTGAAGGTTGACAGCACATTCAAAGTCTAATGCATTATTGGGCAGTCTCTTTCCTATCTGAGCTCCAGCAGTCAGATAAAGGCAGAAACAGTTTGTTACAGTGTACAAAGGGCTCTAAGAAAGTCATCTCACTGGTTAAAGTTTAGCAGTAGACAAACTGTGAATAAAGGTACCAAAACAAGGTTTAACACCTTTTCTTCCACTTCACTCCACACAACTCTGAATTCTAGTGGCTTTTGCATAATTTAAAGCTTATTTTGTGCCTGTATCTTTTTGGATGTTTAGATCCCCTTGACACATGTATGAGGCAGTTGATTTTGCTTTCATTTCAAGGCCTTGAGTTCTGAACACACATAGAACAATGTCATTACTGTGGCATCGACGCACCTGAAAATGCACACAAACAGCTGACACCCTTCCATCCCTGACAAACTACCCAGCTCATTTCCAAGTCAGTGACTGCCACCACCTCCAAAGGCTGAGCTCTTTGTAAAACCCAGTGCTGAGGGCAGTGCAGCACAGCCCCTGTGCTGTCCAGAAGCTGATTTGAAGTGAGAGCAGGAGCACAAAAGTCAGGGTTTGGAGGGTGGTCTCTGCTCAGCACTCATTCCAGTGGAGGTCAGGCCTAAATTCAGTGCTGGCTCCACAGGCTGAGCCATGAATTGGCTGCAAGGGATTGAAACTGGAAGAAACTTTGGACAGTGAGAGGTAAGAGGGTGTTGTGTTCATTCCTGTTCTTTGTCTCTGTTACCTTCTGACAGTCCTGCTGGACATTAGTTTAAATCTATGACTGTCCTTAGAACCCAGTTCTCTTTTTTAGTACCTCAAAGCCAGCTGAGGACCCATTCTTCGAGACATACTTGTAAGACAGTGTTTGTATCTTCCTTTGTTTCAGATTTTTAGAGTTTAGCCAGATAATTGGATTTGACTGCTCATGACACAACGAAACATTGGGCAATTTCACTCAAGAAAAAGTTCAAAAATTTTAAAAGCTTCTCATGTGCATAAATGATTCACATTTCTCTATTTCTGATTTGATTCTAAAAAGGAAAGAAATTGTAAAAATGTAAAACTAAAAAATGTAATATTAAAAATAAGGGTGTTTTTACAAGTAAAAAGGTGGTGAAAATCAGATATGTTGTAGAATCAGCTTACAGTTTGGAAGAATTATCACTTCCCAGAAATGGAGACAGAATATAATTCTTTATCCTCAGACATTTCTCAGTATGTTCATACACACAAGCAAACAAGCAAGTGCAGTGTTTAGAGGGACAAGAGGTAACGTGTTTCATTGCATGAGGAAAATAGGAGAAACTGACTGAACAGGATGTCTTTAGATGAAAAGACAGAGCAGATGACAACAGACACTCCCATAAGGAAGGAAGTATGAGATAAATGCCGAGTAATTAGGAAAAGAATGAGGAAATCCAGAAAGTGACACATTAGTGATGTGTTGAGGAGAAAGCAGAGAATGAGGTCCCTCATGTGGGACATTTGAATATGAAGATACTGCATCTAAAATTTTCATTGTCTTACTGAAATTCTCCTTTTATTTTTCCAAGCTATCTTAAGACTGACTTTCTTTTCTAGAACTTCTACAAGTTCTTAGAATTATCTAAGCTCATCTCAATCTCAAAATTATGCAGTTTGTAAAATTAGCTGCCTTGAATGTATCAGAGAGAATGATGAATCAAAGATGATACAAATTTAATCTGAGCTGAAGATTTCTCAAATGAATGAACAGAGCTAGAAATAAAGTCGTCTAACAGACCAGGCCCAGAGCATGAGGATTTAACCTTGGTGAACAACTGTGAATGGCTAATTAAAACAACACTTACAAGGAGCAATCCCAGACATGGGAAGGCATGGAAAGGCATGGGAAGGCTAGCAGACCAGTACTGGGTCATTGTAAGTGTTTGGTAGGGAGGTTGGAAAGCTAGAAGACCTTTAAAGTCCCTTCCAATCTGAGCCATTCTATGACTCAGTGATTCTATGTCCAAAAATGAGGATCTGACCATGTTGTCAAGCTCCTGGGCTCACCATCCTTCACAGGTACATCCCGATATATACACTGTGGTATGACATTCAGCTGCTGCCTTTTGAGGCTTGAGCTTTCAGAAAGAGGAAACCAACACTGTATGAACTTCAACCAAGCTCCCAGTAATCTGCAAGTACTTGAAAGTCCACGTAGATGTTACTGCTTTTCTGTTTGTTCCAGTATGAGGTTGTTGGGGTAAGTTGACCCTGGCTGGACTCCAGGTGCTCACCAAAGCTGCTTCATTACTCCCCTCCTCTGCTGGACAGAGGGGAGAAAATAAAATCAAAGACTTAGAGATAAGAACAGGGAGAAATCAGTCACCAAGCACTGTCATGGGTCAAAACAGACTCAACTTAGGTAAATAAATTTAATCAATTGAACTCTTTCCATTTTCCAGAGCTTGGCTTCACTCATGATTTCCCTACATGCTCTCTGCAGCAGCACAGGAGGATGGGGAAGGGGGCTGTGCTCAGTCACAGGTTGTCTCTTCTGCTCTTTTCTCCTCACTCTCTGTCCCTAACTCAGCACACAGTCCTTCCCACAGGAGACAATCCTCCACAATCCTCTCCATGGTCTTTCTCATGGACTACAGCTCTTCAGGAACTGCTACAGTATCAGTCCCTTCCATGGGGTGCAATCCATCAGGAGCAGACTGCTCCAGCACGGGTTCCCCACGAGTTCCTCCCCAGGAACCTGCTACAGCACAGGTTCCTCAGGCACAGAAGCACAGATCCAGCCAGGAGTCTGCTCTGGAACGGGTTCTCCTCAGGCTCACAACCTCCTTCAAGCACATTCCCCTGCTCTGCCATGGGGACCTGCTGGAGCTGCAGGTGGATCTCTGTCCATCATGGACCTCCATGTGCTGCAGGAGCACAGCTTCCTCACCATGTGTTGCACCACTAGCTGCAGGGGAATCTCCTCTCCACCACCTGGAGCGCCTCCTCCACCTCCTTCACTGACCTGGAGATTCGCAGAGCTGTTTCTCTCACATATTCTCATTCCTGTCTCATGACTGATGTTGCACAGCAGCTTCTTCCCCCCATTCCTAAATACATTACCTCAGAGGCACTACTGCCATCACT
Organism: Haemorhous mexicanus; assembly: GCF_027477595.1. Lineage (NCBI taxonomy): Eukaryota > Metazoa > Chordata > Aves > Passeriformes > Fringillidae > Haemorhous > Haemorhous mexicanus. Next base: position 121,152,306 of record NC_082341.1, read on the forward strand.
GATGAGCTCAGCCTTGGCTGGCAGCAGGTCCAAGGATCTGGCTAGGCATTGGCTCTGTCTAGGAGCTGGCTGGCATTGGCTCTGTCAGACATGGGGGAAGCTTGTGGCAGCTTTTCATAGAAACCACCCCTCTAGCCACCCTTGCTACCAAAACCTTTCACAAAAACCCAATACAGCTGCATCTGTTTTTATATGAGTATAATTTGTTGGCAAAAAACTCGACATGAGCTGGCAGCCTGTGCTCATAGCACAGAAGGACAACCATATCCTGTGCTGCATCTAAGGGAACATGGCCAGCAGGCCAAGGCAGGTGACTTTCTCCTTCTATTACACTCTGGTGAGACCCTACCTTGAGCTCTGGAGTCCTCAACACAAGAAAGGTTTGACCCTTATAGATCATGTCCAGAGGGGGACCACAGAGTTAAAAAGGGTGCTGTCATCACCTTTCCTCTGCAGACAGGCTGAGAAAATTGGGGTTGTTCAGCCTGGACAAGAGAAGGTTGCTTGGAGACCTCGTAGCACCTTTCCATATCTGAAGGGGGCCTACAGGGAAGCCGGAGAGAGACTCTTCTTTAGGAACTGTGTGTTAAGGCAAGGGGCTTGGGTACAAACAGAAGCAGGTTAGGTTTAGATTAGGTGTTAGGAAGAAACTCTTCACTGTGAGGATGGTGAGGCTGAGGCACTGGAACAGTTTGCCCAGAGAAGTTGTGGATGTATCAGTCCTTGCAGTGTTGAAGGCCAGGCTGGAGGGGTTTTTAAACCACATGGTCTAGTGAAAGGTATATTTGGCCATGGCAGGGGGATTGAAACTAGAGATCTTTAGGATCTCTTCCAAGCCAAACCTATGATACTGTGATTCTAATTTATAAATTTAATACATTTTGTTCTGTCACTATTCTGATTATATTTATTTCATGCAGCAGTCAACATGTGATCTCTGGTTATTTTTTAACCATCATATTTTTTTCTTTGCTCTTAGAACATGTTGTTTAGATGAAATCTAGGCTCACATACATACTATATGAGAAAGATTTTTCCCCAAATATTGTTGTTTCATAGAGCTAAGTGCAAAATTGCACATTCAGAGGCCAAAAAATTAGAGGGGGAGCCAGAGGACAGATATATATACTGTAAAGCTGTTAAAATATAGAGGATATGTGGTTTCATATAAGTTTGTAGGTGTCATGTTGGAAGAAAGGGCTGTTTATGACTTGGGATAAATAATGGGAAAGGTATTAAAATAGTCAGGTGACAGTTTAGTGTACAGTTCCACTGAGGTTAATAGGAAATTAATCCTTAATTCCACACTTCATAAAATTACTGATATTGAAAAGGCAAGATTGGAATACAAAAGTGTTATAGATCTTGAGAAGATACCTCACAGTGAGGCATTTAGAGTCTGTTTCATTCACTTCAATAAAGAGAGAGTTCAAAGTTCTTGATCGTACACCCTAGTACTGTGTAGAAAATAGCAGATACTAGAAAGTAATTTAATCTAACAGAGAAAGGCATAACAGGAACAAAAGGGCTCAAAGCATAAGGCAAGCAAAATTCCAATTAAAAATAAAACACAAGTGCTCCTGAATAAACGTTATAAATTGTTAAAACCAAACCTGAAGAGGAATTGGGGTTTTTCTGTCTCTGCATGTCTTTAAACAAATACCCAAAACTTGAACAAGAAAGGTATTTTAGCAAAACACAGAACTGTTTGGCTTGATATGGGGGAAAGCTGACTGAAACTTAGTGGCCTATGATTTAGAAGTGGAGGTCAGACTAAACTATCTAACAGTCCCTTCTGACCTCACACGCTATGAATCCATGCAGAAACCTCTGAAAATGCTACCATCACCACTTCTTTGCAAAAATCCATTTTCTTCCTGCCTCTAAGACAAGGTGGGTCCTCCAGTGCTTTGAGGGTAAATTTCTGCACTGGGAAAAGCTGCCTAGGAAGCTATGAATGCTTACTACAAGTAAGGCTGTCTTCTTGCATTGATTTCACTCTGGCTAGTTGAGTTGCATATCTGTGCTGGCAGTTGTCATGGTTCTGGCAGCTTCTGGTTATAACACTAATTGTGACACCATTTCCCCTTTTTAGATGATGATTGGGATTGCACATCTTCTGACTGCCCTTGTCCTGTGGGCCACTTTTTGGTCTCTATCCCTCTTTGAAAGTAGGTACCAAAACAGTTGTATAGGGGCTGTCTAATTCTGACCTTATCAGAAGAAACTGTTGATTTTACTGTCTGAAGAGAAATGCAGATGATAGCTAGATAGATAGAATCCATCCAAGCCAAACCCTTAGGATTCTGATAGGAAAAAAGCAAACCTTTAAAAGTAGAAAAAATGGGCAGGATAAAATGAAAGTGAATTCTACCTTAATTCCAGAACCATGACATCTTACACAGGTGTTTAGAGAAGAAAAGAGCTCTCTGAGCAGAAGATTTCTAGGGAATCTAGTCAAAAGATAAAAAACAGTGATAACTTTTAAAGGGAGAACTCTATAAAGTCAAAAAATGAGCAAAGATGGGCAAGAAAGAGGCATTTCTGGGATAAAGAGGCTGCCCTGTATTTTTACCAGGAGGGCATATTTTAATTTCCAACAGGAATGTGGTTGTTTTCCACAGAGGAAAGACTGGAAGTCAGTACCGTCTGAAATTTGCTCTATTCTCTCAGGATGAGTCCTTTCTTGGGATATGAGGGGCAGGCAGCTGATTTGGAGAGATATTACTTATATACCTATGGGCAGGCTTTGGTGTATGGATTTTTTTTGGCAGGTTCCTGTGTAAATTTTACAACAGTGTATCACAGTTTGTTTAGCAAAAAAGTAATAAAGTTAAAACCATATCAGCAGGAAAAAAATAACTCTCTTCATATGTCATGATTATGAATTTGTGTTTAAGATGTTAACACCTCTATATATCCTGCAATAATGATTTTACTTTTTCTTATGACCAGTTCCAAACCCTCAGAGTTGTTTTTTTTATACCCCAAAATATCTTCCTTTTATTTTACAGAAGATTAGTTATGAAAAAGAGGGAGATTTTAATCTAGTAAAGGTCATATCATCTTGAATACAGCCAGTAAAGCAGACTGCTTATCTCTAGCAGAAAGGAATGGTACAAGTCTGAAAAGTTTTAATCTCATTTAAAAAAAAAAAAAGAAAAGAAAAAATGTAAAACTTATAATATTTCCATTTCTTTGCTATTAATCCCTACAAATCGGCACAGCTCATTTTAATGCCATGCTGACTAAATGGAATTACTTTGACAATGTCCATCCTTGAACCTCCCACCTCAGGATTTTGTAAAGTTTTTGTTTTCCTCATCCTCCACCTTTTATTACTTGAAATGTGTTTTCTGTGCATTTGTCTACAGGCAACCTGAAATTTCATTTCCTTGCAAATTTCTGCATCCTATAGTTAGATAATTGTGTTGTATTATTTATCAGGAGCCAACTGTCTGTTCACACTCTGCAGATGTAGACAAAGACATGTGTCCTGCCCTGAGGAGCTTGTAGGCTAATTCAAACACTCTTATACCATGAACAGCATACATGTTTGAGATAAAATCGGCAGGTCTGGGGTGGTGATTAATCTCAAACATGGCTTACAAGGTTACTATTATTGATTTCAAGTGTACTACTTATATGACAAAATTGTGAAGTGCAAAAGTGTTTGCAAATTAGGTTCTTTAAGAGCTGATTTTTAAATGTAGCATGCAATGACTGTAGTACATTTGATAAATGAATGATTCCAGAATGCTTGGGAAAAGTGTGCTACAAAGAATGGAGCTGAAATATTCATCTCAAAAAGGTGATCTTGCTACGGTATCAAAGAAGGTGAAGAATCAGAAATTTGGATTTTTTTATTAAACTGGGATGTCTCCCTACTAGCTGTTTTTCATATATTGAAATTATTTATTAATTCAATTGTCTTCAATTATCAGCATTAGAATGTAGGTAAGACACTTCTACTGGAAAAATAACAATTAAATTTATTTGACTTTGAGTTCAGAATACAGAAACTGGCAGGTATCCATTTTATCTTACAGTTTCAGTGGAGTGCAGGGGTGAGAGTGAGAAGGGTGCAAGAATTTGTCTCTTTCACTCAGTGATACAGAGTAATATCCCTTACAGGTGAGATGAAGAGGCACAGAAAAGCAAGCAAGGAGGCTGTTGAATGCAGAGAGGGAAGGTCCCCTCCTCTTGTCCTTCAGACAGTAGTCTGATATGTGCAAGCCTTTTGCAGCAGTTCACAGGGCACCCAGCCACATTCCATTGTTTCCTGTGTATCTCAGAGGAAAGACAAAGAGGATTAGTGGCCCTTGGTCTTGCCTAGCACAGCTCAGGTTGGAGAGGGCTGCTAATGGTTCTGAACCTCCCCTGCTTCCCTCCCCACCTCTCTTCAGCTTTCCATCATGTACTGCTCTTTCTAACCCACGGACATCACAGTTACACTGCAACCCAATGCAGCACCAGGATCCAGAAGCTAGTACTGAATGAACTCTGTGCAGCTCTAGAAAACATACAGTGACAGCTCTGCACAGGAAGGCTGGGCTGAGCACCACCTTTTGGAGGCAGAGAGCACCTTTCTGCACAGCTGCAGTACCTCACATGTGTACTGCCATTCAGAGCACCCTTTTGTTTCTCCAGTTGTCCAGGCCATGTGATCACACAGTATCACAGAGATCTGGTCCCTGTTTCTACCAACATGAGGGAATCTGGACTTCACTGCCTCAGTGTTCTTTGCTCCCAGTTGGTTGTAGTATGTTTTCAATGATATTTTTGTTCATTTTGAACAGCTTCCACCAAGTCTTTTGACTTTAATTCTGGAGAGAGTTGGAGAATCTTATTTTGGCCCCTGGAAAAATTCTGTTCATCCTTTCTTTTTCTCTTGAGGTATTTTTTTTACAATGTTTGCCTTGGAATTGCCCTTCATGTGTTTTAATACTTCTGTTATCTCCAAATAACAGATCACAAACCTTCACCAACTGCATTTAGACAACTCATGTATGACTTTTTTTTCCCTGCATCTCCAGCAATGAAAAGCTGTAGAGGTGATGTCAAAGTTAAATATGCCATAGAAGCACTACCTGGCTCCTCTTCATGTTCAAAAAAAAAAAAAAAAATACATGTTCCTTGGAGATAAAGATAGTGAGATTGTTCAATATGAGGCCTCAGGCTAATAGAGGTGTCCTTTCCAAAATAAGCGTATCCAGTAAAGTTCTATGGTTGGATAGCCCAGACCATAGCTTGCTGCTCTGATGGCTTAAAGAGGCAAATTTCTTTTGGCTAGCTGAGGATCACTCAATTTTTTTACTATTTGTTTTCCCCCTCTTCAAAATTATCTGCTGCACCCAAAAATCTGTACCACACCTACTCTTCTTCTTCACTTGCTGGGTCTACTGTACCTTCATTTCTCAGATTTTGCCCTGAAATCTCAACAGATTATTTCTGCCTAACCAGCTTCCACTAAGGACAGTCCACTAAGCAAGGCTGCTGCTGCCCAGCTTCATGCAGCTGCTTCTCAGGACCACTGTTGTAACCCAGGTTGTGGCTGGAAAAGCAAGATGTTGACATTGCTGCTGGAACTGGCACCAGGAGAAAGAAAATACCTTTGGATGTGTTGCTGCTGTCCTGCTTTACTGCAATATTTCCAGTGTAGTAGGGTAAGGGCTAATTTTAGAATAAGAAAGTGAATAAAATGCATAATTTCTGACTTGTAAGCAGCACAAAAAATCAGCCCAGCACTGCAGGGAGGATACCTGCCTGCTATGTAAAGACAATCTCTAGTAATTGCTCTCACTTTCTATATTGTTCTCACCAAACATGTTCTTTTCTCTGATATGGGGCCTCAGCCAGGCATATCTTCAAAGAAATTAATAAGCTTTTCCTCATGAGGACAGACTCACTTCAAGTATGATTTCAAGTGGGTACACTGAAGCAATTTTAAATGAAGTGTATTCATCTAAATAAAAGGTAAATAAAAATAGTGCAGCATGAGGGAGTAGTGAAAATATTTCATCACTATGTCAAAATAAAGCTAAAAGGTAAAGGTACAAGGGTGAATTGAAACAAAGAGGAAAAAAGAGCAAATCACCTCATTGAGGTGAGTAATTGAAATGGAAAGACTGAAACAAGATGGGAAAAGTAAAACAAAAAGTCAAAACCTCTCTGGGGTCACAGAATCATAACAAAAGAGAGAAGTGAAAATGCATCTATTTTTAATCATGCCAAAAAACTCTCAGTTTAAGCTTTGCCAAGTTTATCTTTTTTTCTCATACAGATTTCCATAGGTTTTTGCAAACACAAATTGAAAAGGCTTCTTTAATGGTAATTAAGAAAGACTGCATAATAAGACATGAGAATGCAAAAAGTGAAAGATTAGATGAAGGAACAAGAGAGGAATCTTTGAAAGGAAACTGGAGGAAATGTGGACACGTCAAGGTACGTAGGTAACACAGTGCCAGGAAAATATCATTCAGTTTGTACTGAAAGAAATGTTGCAGAGACCAGGCTCCTCATGGAAGCAGCCCTAATTCTACAGTAAAAGCCCTTATTTGTGTTATTTGGTAACAGCAACTGGGCACAATCTGGGTATCTGATGTGTTGAGCTGCTAGGCCATGATGCCTTAGTCAAGAGTAATTAGGGAAAGATTTTTCTGTATGAATAGCAGTATGCACAGGTGATTATAAAGCTGAAATACAGAAAACTATGTCACAGGCAAGACAGAATAGAGAAGCTTCTAGTATTCACAGATTTTAGCAGCAGACATGGCAAAGAAAGTAAAAGAATATATTAGGAATGTTGTACAAACCCATGGCTTTGTTGTAGTATATTATGGTGTCTGCAATCCATCACTTTAATACAGACATTTATTTGCTTTTTAGTCTGCAACTACAGAGCCACTAGTATTTGTTATATTCATTCAGCATCCTGAAGAAATAATCTCTTTTGTGTCTGATACAGCATTCGTTCTCTTCACTATTAAAGTACATGTGCATGGGTGAAAAGAGAAGAGTCAAACATGACACTGGTTTCACAGGAGGTGTGGTAGCTTTATACTTGTTCAAGGAGAGTTAGACAGACTTTATTGTACCCTTTCACACAGTCTAGCAAACAGGGTTTGTGAGATTTCTTAAAAGATAACCATGTAAAGTAATTGTGCATCAAGACTAACTGAGTTATATGTTCTGAATTATGGCACAGTTTTGATTTGTTGATATATAATAGAATATAAGTGGTGAAGCTAACTTTTCAAGAACTTTTTCAATTCTTTTCAGAGCTCTAGCTTTTGTATGTCATAGATTTAGACATTATAATATAGATGCCAAACTTATATTTTTAAAATATCCTTATGCAAATCCTACTGAACAGTGAAATGAGCACAAAGAGATATGGAGTGTAAGCACAAGGATGTGGCAGGGGATGGACGTAAAAATGTTGCAAGTGCCACATCTGAAAACTGGCACAGCCATCTGCTGGTTTCAGACAGAGGGAAAATCTTGCTTCATGGCTCTAACACAGTGAAATGTATTCTTTCTGCACTATTCAAATGTAGCTTGCTAAACATGAGTATGGTGAGTAGTAGCAAGGTTGTCGCCATGAATATCATGAATTTTTGCCTCCTTACCCCTCTTTTGCTTTGCTCCTTACTACAAGCAAACCCCAAACAATGCTTCATGGTGGGTCTTCCCCAGTATTAAAAATTTCCTAACTATAGTGTATCCTGGCACATTTGTTTGTAACAAAAACACATATCACTTGCAAAAAATCAGGGCTGACTGGAGAAAAGGTCCACTGAAAGAAGAATGGATGCCTCTGATGTTTGCTGGAAGTGTTACCCATAACAAGTCTTCACAATTCCCAACTCCATTGTCAGCCAACGGAGAGCAGGGCATGGGCTGGTGGGAACAACACTGCTATTTGGTGTGGGAAAAACTTTTATGCTAAAGGCAACTGGAAAGTATAGCAGTAGTTCTGCCTTGGGCAACCTAGGTTTCCCCTTCGCTTCAATTTCTCCCCCTGCTTTTCCTCCTGCTTGCTTATTTTCCAGTTATGACCAGACACAAGACGCAGAATTTTTAGGCCATTAAGACTAGTTCAATTTTTCAGCTGCCTAATTTTCTTTTCAATTTTTTAATTTCCTTTATTACTTCACTTTCCCTTCCTTCTGTGCTACAGCACTGCTGGACTTTAATAAAGCAATACTGAACCCAAGTCTAGAAAGTTACATTCAGATTATGAACACTCAGTCAAAAATTTTGCTAGGAATTGATACGTTGGTTAACCCAAAAATTGAGATAATATTTAGTACCTCTAAAAGCAGATATTTGAACTCTGTTTCTACCCAATCTACTGCATAATAGAACAGGTTGAACCAGTACCTTTTTCTTTCTGCACCTATTCGCATTGCAATTGTTCTCTCAGAAAGTGATTTGTTTTGTGCTGCTTTCCATTCACATCACGACCCAATCAAACCACGGAATATAGGAAAGATCAAAGTAGTACAGCATACTCGCCTACAGTAATTCAAAGAATATATGAGGCATTAAAATTTTCATTCCTCATTCTCATAAGAAAGACTATAAAGGTAACAGAAAATGATGCAGAATATGAATTTGTTCTTGAGACAATGATTATATCAAGACTGGGAAACAGTATAAACCAACAGACCCTTTCTTGTTACTATCTTTATCACACTGAATGCAGACCTCGCTCGTGTCATTCACAGTTTTATTTCTTTTCCACAAGCTCCTGGTATATCTTTCTTAAACAGAAAGCACAATAGAACAAAAAAAATCTAACACACCTTTGCAGAGGGTAATAATTTCTCCTTTTGAAATGTCTGGTTTTACTTAGAAAAATTCTGCCTAGTACAAAATAGAAAAGAGGTGGACAGGAAGGATAAAATCGTAATGAAAATGGTTTAACACATAGTCCTGATCTGAATTACATCTACAGACTACATCTTAAAATGCAAAAGTCTGGAATTGGAAATAAATGGAAGCAGTCAATGAAAATTCAAGTTTGGTAATGCTTCACAGAGACATATTTTGGAAGATCTAAATGGGCATGTTTGAAGAGGTGTACAAATATGAAGGCAAACCTAAGAAAATAATTATAAAATTGTTTCATAATAGATTTTTAAAGTAATTGATTCTCTCTCTCTTTCTCTCTCTCTCTCCCATTTTATTTTGAATGTGAAAAGCAAGTGTCTTTCAAGTTTCCAGAAGATTTTCATTCATTGCAGGGGATTCTGGCTTGCAAAGGAATTATACAGAACTGTGAAAAAAGAACAGCCGACCACTGGATCATGGAATCATGGGCCATGACATTTCAGCTCCATGCCACCAGTACTGGAAGTGCAGCTCTCTGTATTAGCACTGGGCTTTAGAGATTGTTCTTGTAGAGTACAGATCAATTTGGTATTCATTAGACCAAATCAATTTAACACATGTTAATCCTTAACTACAAGGTCCTGTTTAGTCACGACTGGTGCTTAAAAAATCATTCACAAACCTGCTCACATGAAATTCCATTGTGAGATCTGGTAACTATTGTTGTGGTCTATCTGTGCCAGAGAGTGCTCAGGTATGTCACACTTTAAGCACCCTCTTGGCTCACTTCTATTTGGCAACTAAAACTCATCATTATTATTCTGACTTTAGAAGCTATACTCCAAAAACAAATTCCCTTTCCTGGGACTCTAACTCTCTAATATAGATCTATTTTGGGTACACATGTGTTTGGGGCACTTAAAGTGCACTTCATATAATTCTTGTTTTATAACTGTTACCTGGTCACAGTCAAACAAGCATTTATGGCACTGTTTATCTAACATGCTCAGTATAGCCCCATGTTTATTTAGCAACCAGATTTCCCCACTTCCTTGTGTTCACAAAATTTGCTAATTTAAAATACCATCAATAGCAGAAAATAAAGTTCATTGTGTATATTCCTCTTTGCAGGACAACACACTTGGCTTACTTTAAATAAGTCTGCAATCAGATGTCCTACAAAGACATAATATGCTTTATCAAGTATGCTAAACTTTAAAACCTATCTTATCAGAAGTCTTATCAGTAAATCTTTTTCTACCAACCAGAAAGAGAAAGCTAGACCCACCATACTCAACTGTCTCAAGTGATTTGGCAGTATGCCATCCAAAATTTAGCTTGATAGACTTAACAGAGATGGCAGTTTCCAGTAACTGTGAAAGGACCAGCTGCTCACCTTGAGACCCCAGATATCCCCCAAGTATTAAAAAATAAAGAAATATTGACATCAGCAGAACACTTTAGCAGTGCTTCTTTTCTGAATATCAATCCAATACAAAGCATACTGGTAGAGATATTAACCCACCTCTCTGCATGGGCTTTTACCTCTTAATCATCTCAAGATATAAAAATACTGAGGAATCTTGAGGATGATGTTGCACATATTTTCCATCTACTTTGCACCTTGTTTTAGGACCTTTGCCTCTCTTACAAGTGTTCAGGTGTACAAACTTGTTAAAAAGGACCATGTGATCATCAGCTAAACTGATGTGGTACAGACATCTAATTTACTTTGACTTAACATGGGATTTCAGGCAGAGTTCAGGTTCCTGTCAAGCTTGTCCAGGCTGCAAAAGAGATGTAGGAGAGAGATAGTGTCCATCTCTTCAGAACAGGAATTCAATGAGTAAAGCTGACCAAGAGCAAAATGCAGAGGACTTCAGCTAGTAACCAAGTACTGGTGAACATTCGTGACAAGTGTGTTTGCTGTTCTTGGGAAGGAAACAGAGAGGTTTAGGCAAGAAGCAACTCATCCCAGTTGCAAGAGAGTTTTCACGGCAGATAGGGACTAATTAGCAAAAAACTCTTGCTAGTATCTAAAAACTAAGAGGTAATATGTATCTTATTACACACTTGTTAAACATCAACAGAGCAGTTAATATATTGGCATTTCATTCACACATCTTATTAACCTAAATTAAATTCTTATTTGAGATGATTAATTTACAGTGTTTTCTCTAATGAAATACCATTTTTTTTTTTTCCCCCACATCACATTTTCTAATTTGTGCTCTCAATGATGTCTAAAAATCTAGGGATACAAAATGTGATTGCACCTCATGCCTATCATTTTTGAGGTACCATAAATATCCTTTAAACTTTTGCAGTTCTTACTCTAGAAGTGCAAGTTTATAGCAGATGACCCAAACCCCCAAAATGAGTTTATTGTGCACAGTTATTAGAGCACAGTGGATAGCTCTAGTTAATCTGTCTGGAGACTCCCTCCTCCTCAGATAAAATCAATGCCTATTCTCATAATTTACAAATTGTTTCCAGATATCAGACATCATCAGCCTTGTTATTTTCATACTGCAGTAAACACAAAAGGACAAGGAGACATAAAAGGTAAAAGGCTTTTTGTGACATAAAAGGGAATGCAAGGTTGATGTATCCTTTGCTCGTGGTATTTTTTGGCAAAAGATACAATAATGCAAGTATCTTTCTGATTGATTAAAGTATTGAAGCGGATTCTTTGCTTCATAAATAATGCTCTATTACTTTTCTTCAAAGACAAGTAAACCTTGACAGACTGACCTTTTTCAGGGCAGAGAGTTGTTTCAGTGCCATAAATTATACTGTAAAAACGAGTGGAAATGCTACTGAGAAGTGTGTGACAAAATAAGATTAAAGATTACTACACACAAAAGATTGTTGTTTTATTAATGGAGTCCTGTCAGTAGGATGAAAAATTCTCAGCTTTTTACTGGATGCTGAGATCACGTCAAACAGAAAATTATGAATGCATTTTCTAAAAGACAACCAAATGTGTCAGAATAACAATATACTGATTAGTTGCCCTTCCCCTCCTTATATGTATTCACTTAAAACCATTTCAGGGCTTCTCATATAAAGTTTAAGTGCTGCAGTTCAGCTTGTAGTTCTAAGGGATCATAAAGCCTGTTGGCCTGTATATAGGCAGGTGTGCAAACATTACAGGGAGAAACTTTCCTAGAACAGAAGCTTGAGCATCTCCTTTGTCAGGATATATGATATCAAGAGAAAGAGCATATAGTATTTTTAGACCCATTATTTTAACCAGTAAACACTTAGTTTGAGAAAGATCTCAAGAATTTGAGAAAGAAGGGCAGAGATATCCATGGAAAAATCAGCCTAGGTTAAATAAGTAGTGTTATGTCTTGCTTCCATATTATTTGATGACTTGACAAATGGCATTGTCATTCCAACATGTAAAACCCAGTTAAAATGAAAAGGAGGAACACAGAAGCTCATATAAAATGGAAGAGTTTGATGTGTTTATTTACAGGAAGCCTGTGGATTTATTTTCATCTGGTTTTTTTCTCTCTTTCAATCAATTTACCTGAAAGTTCTGGTCAATGACTTTTGGATCAGTGACATTTATTGAAATGACAGATGATATTGGGAAGTCAAGGAAAATGGAATACAGCATGAAGCCCAAGTGAACAGTATAGAAATCAAAGCTTTTCCTGATGTCTGAATCAGTGCAACTCACTCAAATAACAATTAAAAAGCTGTAATAAGGCCATGAAACATACCCATGTTACACAAAGTCATTATGAATCACTACTCAGTACAGAGCATTACTGGCTGATTGGATAAGATGCCCATGTATTGGCTTTCATTATTGTTAGCAGCAAAGGCCTGGATCAGAATTACCCCTATTACTGTAAGTCACACAACAATGACAGGATGTGTCAGAAGCTGTAAACACATCTCAAAAGACATGACAATTCTTGGATGCAAGAGCTAAAGGCTAAAATAATGATGGGTTTGCTCACAACTCACCATCTAATGCAAATGCTGTGTGGTACCTGGGGCCAGCCTTGAGCACTGCAGGAACTGGCCCCTGTCCTCCAAGCACACTGGTCTAACTCCTCACATTTATCTTTCTTTCCATTTTTTTTCCCCTTCAAATTTCTTATTTAGCTTAACATACTGAGATCAAATGTCTTCTAAGAAATATTTATATAAAGCTTGCCATTGTATATGACCTTTCTGTTGAATCCTCTTTCTCTTTATTTCCCACAGTCCTTTTCCTTTCTGCTAATAGCATATCTGATCATACATTGTCCATCCTGATTCTTGATATTTCCCTTCAGGTTTATTCTTGCGAAAAATAAAATGCATTCCTCTTTCTGAATTTCACCAGCTATCTCCACCTTCTGACTCCCTCTTTGTTCAGCCCCTTCCACGCAAAAATCCCCTGAGTCTTGGCTCTCCTAATGTCAGCTATCCCTCCATATTCTCCTTTGTAGATCTGCATGCCAGCACAGACCTGGTATTTTCCAGTACTGGCAACTGCATAGCACATGATCTTAATTTTCTGAGCAACATGCAAACAGCTACTGCTCCCTTCATCCCATTGCTCATCATGTCTGTTCACTCTCCTTCCTAGGAAACTCCTGGATAAATTAATAAATTGCATCTGAGTTTGGGCATTATATAGGCCTTATCTGTACACACAAAAAAGATCTCACTCTTTATTTTAAAATCACACTGGTATATTATATTCCTGAAGATTCCTGCACCGGTCTGTTGATTGGAGTACCTCTCAAATACGACAAAAATTATTACACACCTTTAGTTGATTGGATAATTACTTTATATGCATAAATCCTAAGTACCCTGCCACACAGTATCTCCATTCACAAGCATCCCACATGATATGATAATTCCCCACAGAGACCCAACCCCTCATTCACAGGTTATCTGCGCCCCACAGAGAATACTCCCTCCAGGAAAGGTTTTCCCATGAGATAACACTACTCTTCACCCTCTACCCGCTGAGCAATGTCCTTCCTCGGTGCCATGGCTTGCACAAATCCCAGCTGATTTGCTGGATAATTTGTATGAGCAAAGACATATGAATTCTAGACTCCAGGTCTCTTGCCTTAGTGCACTGAGCCACCAAGGGCTGGGCTTTACCTGGTGATTTCTGAAGGCAAAAGAATGCAGACAAGAGGCCCCTGGACTGGAAAGGGGATCTTATATCCCAAACAGGGCTGCAGCAGGGAGAAACTTTAGATATAATGGAGTTACCAGTGTGACTTTGAAGACCCTTTCAGGAAGGATACAAGCTCATAGAATTTCAGCTGTCCGCTAAATTGGATAAATAATGTGTGTTTATTTGAAATCAGACATTAATTTTCCAACATTTGGAATAACATGTTTAACAATGCTTTTTTTTTCCTATGTTAACCAGCTCTGGTTTGTTTTTCTAGGCCATATGGTTTATTTTCCCTCTTGCCTTCTGTGTTCTGCAGCCACATGGTCTGTCTGTAGGGTGGAGTCAGGTCTCTATCCCAGATGTTTAGAAAAAGACAAAGACTACGAATGTATTTATACATAGAGGAAGCTTAAGAAACTTGGTGATGCATGAGCTTCACATTTGCTATTTCAGAGCTTCTGTCATTCCCTGAACTTACATATACTTTCAGCAGTTTTTGGAAACCATGAGTTCTCACACAAGGGAAACTCCCTTTTTATGCCAATTAGCAGTAATCTGTTCATCCACATTAACTATGAGCTGTTTGGACATTCAATTGTAGCATTCAAACTCTTATCATTTTGCAGCATTTATGACTCAGGGATTTAGAGTACATCTTCCACAATAAGCATTGCAAAATTCATAGGCACAGCCATGACTCAAAGTGAAGCTGGAAAAAGAACGTTGCAGTAACTATATATACAGAATGCAATTGAGTGGGAAATAGGAGATGCTACTTTGATAATGTCAAGCACTGGAAATTTATTCATTCTGGTTTTGTACACAACAGACTTCAACATCTTTCAAAAACATATATAAAATTAATTTTTTAATGTAGTTGAAGTCATAATCATCTTAATGGCATTTTAATGCAGAGACACATGCTGTCTTTCCCTAATGTTTCTCATGTTTTACAAAGAGTTGACATTTTTCTTCTAACTTAATTGCAGGTACCTAATTAATGTACAGACATCTTTTATGTGTGCACTTAATGGTCACTTGTACTCCTTAAATTGATAAATCCTTCACATGCTCCACTATGCTGTCGAGTACATTAAAAGCATAGAAACAAATGTCCTTTCACGCTGTGACTTTGCTTAGTCAATGCTGACTTACTTCAATAGAAGTAATGACATAAACACAGGAGCCATCCTGCTCTCTGCAACTCATACAGAGCGTGCAAGACAATTTTCAAAAAAAAATTCTTTCATATAAAAAAAATCACAGTTGCACTCTTCACAAAACAAACTAAAGAAAAATATTCACCCAGATTGATCTCCGCCAGAATGAAGAGAGAGCACAGATGAATTTTCCCCACTGAATTTTAAAATTAGCATGTTAAGATAATTCTAAGTTGCATAGCATTTTATGATTCCAAGAATGACATTCTGACTTGGATTTGTTTTGAAATATTATGCCAGACTTCAGAGCCAAAAGGTTTATGAAAGGGATGAGATTGCAGTAAAACGCAACTTCATTTTATTATTCTATCAGCTTAGCTTGACCTAGAGGAACCATGAAAAGGGTTCCTATTAGACAGTTCTTCACTTGCTAAATAAATTGGACCAAAGATGATTTTCTTGACTGAGAAAATTCTCTCATGTTGACTAAAGAATTTCAGCTCTGTCTATAAATATTAATGTTCTTAGTAATAAATTACACACATGAATGGCACTTTATTACTTGAAACTAAACTATTAAAAGCCTTATTTAGATTGCACAGAAAAAAAAAATAATGTAATTAAGGTCAGCTAGGCAAGGCCAACATACTAATACTACACATACTAAGTGTCTTGAGCAAAATCTGGGCTAAACTCCCATCTCACCACTCATAACCAAGTGTTTTCCCACACCTAACTGCTTCAGCTATCAACACAGTATTCCTGCTGTGTCTTTTTCTCCTATAAAGCATTTATTTCTGCTCACTCACCTGGACCTTTCATTTCTGCTTCTGATTTACAGTTTGTGAAAGGACTGTAAGAGGAAGTGCTGAAATAAGTGTGCTGAAAAGGATTCTGGGATCCATATGAAATCCAGAGATATCCACGCTGCATGGCAGAGAACAATCCCTGAGAATCTCTGTTCAGAAGAATGGAAGAGCTGGAAGACTGATGGAGAGAAATCTTAAAAAAAAAAAAATGTGACAATATAAGTTCACTGCTGACTTTATTGTGAATCAGGAAATCACTTTTAAACACCATTTCAGTGCCTGTGTGCAAACGTGGCACCCTAAAATCCAGCAGCACAGACGGCTCTTTAAGGTCTCTCTCCAAGTAATTAACAGAGAGAAAATGTGTCTTATAAAAAAGATTTACATTGCTGTAAGCAGACTTCCTTACTTTGCCTATTAAAGTATGTTTCAGCATAATAATTACTAAGCATGTCACCATCTGAATGTACTGTGCTCCTCTGTGCATTTCTAGTTTCATCTGAGTGAGCAACACAGAAAAAACATGATTGGCAATATCTTATTTCTTGAGCAGCACTATAAAAAGTGCTCGCTCTGTTCCAAAACTAGGCCTAGGGGCATTTCTGAGCCTGCAAAACCTTCATTGCTTGTGATGGACAAAAAGGAAGAATCAAAACTCACTCTCAGACACGCAACTGAATTTGAAAAGCAAAAACAGAGGCTTCGAAGAAGAAAATATGTTTTCACTGATGACAATTTAGTTTAAAGTAGTGAAGAGCTAAAGTGTAAATAGATGCCCAGCTGAGTTAAAAAAAAAAAAATAAAAGATGCTAAAGTGTCTTATCTAGCCTGAACTCAGTCTTATTTGTATATACTATCAAGTACCTGTCTGCATCTTTGGGCATCAAAACACCTTAAAACACTGTCCCTGAGACCATCACTGTGAAGCACATTCCTTCAAGCTGTCTTCATTTCCCATCCTTCAGGCCACAAAACCCCCTAATGTGAACTGGACTTTCAAGCTGTGGCTGACATGAGAGTGTTAAAAAAATATATCTTATGCTCTAGGTCACAACTGCTACTAATGGCCAAATATTCTACAAATACTTATTTGGATCTGTGATAGATTGGGAAAGTTAGTTGTTATAAACCCCTAAAATAATGAATCCACTCCAGAAAATAGCAAGTAATGCAAAGGTTAAACAATTTAGTATACTTTTGCACGTGATAACACCAAATTTCAGAAGAACATTTCCTCTGTATCCAGAAGTGTGTACATACCAGGTGAGAACCATTTGCATGACATTGTTCAATAAAAGGCCGCTCAAACAACATTATTGGAAATTGAATAGCACTGGGGCTCACTTGTTCTTCAGTGGAAACACTGCATTTTTATTTGTCCCTAAATTTTTGCTTTTAAAGCGTTTAGAATTGCCTGAAAATGCAATTAGATGATAAAAATGTTGGCAATGAAATATGATGACTATGAATGTTTAAGATGATGATATGTCTATCAATATTCAGAAACCAAAATACTCACTGAGCCTGATAGACTTAGGTCACAGACTCAGATTCCCTGTAGTAGAAAAACTGTAAGAGGAAAAAGAAATAGAATATTTTCTTGCTTGTTTCTGACAGTTGCTTCTGTTGAATAGGTGATTTCATCTTTTCCTTACTCCGTTTGTAATTCTAGGACAATTGCCAATGACACATTTTCACAACTATTCAAAGGTATCATTCAAGACTTGTTTACACAAAAATTGCCAGAGAAAATATGTACCTGAAACACAGTTCCCCTTTCTCTGTGGTCAGTGCTACCTATCAGAAGTGCTAGGATTTTTATTTTTTTTTTTCAGTAGCAATTAATAGGAAATTGCCACCATCCATCATTTTTATACAACTGATATTCATATTCACTAGGGAAATATATGAAAGACAAATACCCGAATTGCTGAAGGTTGATCTCAAGGTCAGTCAAAATGATCCACAGGAAACATTTACAGGCAGCTGAAATTGCTTATAATTTGTCAGTAATCTTTTGGAGCAGTCTATTGTAGATAAGTTGTGTCTTGATAATTTGGAGTGGCCAACATGAGTTTTGATTCAAAGAGACAGGCTTTGAGTAGGTTAAATGAAAGAGAATGCATTTATGTAATCTTAAGCCTTCCAAGGCAGGGAGATCAGTGGTAGACATCTCCCAGTGGTGCTCCCTTACGCTGTGTGGGTTGATGCACTAGTTTGATTTAATACCAGATTATAGAGCCATAACCTTGTACTTCTTTTTTGTTTACTGAACAAAGAAAAAAAAAAAAAAGCCAGTGATTTGAAAATATGTCATTTGTGTGTTTACAGAAGTCCTGTCAATATAGCACATTTGAAACAAATATCTCAGAACAATATCAAAACTGTAAATTGGATGCTCAAATGTTTTTAATATACATTTTGAAAATGTCACTATTTCCCTCATCAGAGATGATGACCCACAACTGCAGAAGTTTTACATGCAAGAAATAAGACACTAGGCAAAACAGAACCACTGTATCAGTATAGCATTGAAAATTCAGGAACATAAACTCCAGGAAGAAAAATAAATATGTAATTTTTGTTAGGCTCTAGAGAGAAGCGATTTATGGATCAAATCACCAAGGGAGTCAAAAGAACAGTCAGAGCAAGTATTAATGTAGTGGAGCAGTCATCCAGTGTTAAGATTAAGGGAAGAGAACTAGAGGGCATTTTCATTTTTTTAATGTTAACATTTGTCAGCTATAAAGAAGGATAATATCAGATACAGTCAAAAAGATTCTATGATTTTGGACACTACACCCTCAGCACTTGGAATTAACCTTTCAAAATTCAGTCCTTTGGGTTGTTTTTTTTTCTCCCAAATGCTTTCTTTCACCTTTCTCTAACTGTGCCTAAATATTAAAGTACTGGGCATTTCCAGGCAGCATAGATGGGAATATAGAGGCATTTATAAATTGACAACTTTTTTCTAAAGTCAGGAGAAATCTTGAAAAATGCTAGAATTTATTCATATTCTTCTAAGTGAGGCTGCATATGCTGAAGGAAATTAATCCCTGTGCAGCTTTCCTATAGATGCTTTTCCGTCTTCGTCTGAGTGAATTCCATCTGCAGAAGATGAAAAGAATGTGATAAATTGCCCCATTTTTCAACACTTTAATTTTTTGTTCATCTTGCTTTAAATTCCAAATTATTTTCTTCTTACAATTTTTAATGCATCACAGCCTCCTAGGAAAATCCTATACAGTTAACTTCTGAGAAAAAAAGTCTGTTCCTCTCACTGCCCTGGTAGCTGTTTTCTGCACCTCTGCTAACTCTTACTGCCTCTTCTGGGAAATGGAAAGTAAAAATTATATGCTGGATCTGGTGCCACCAGTGTCTTGTACAGCATCATTCACAGCTTTTTGTTTCTACTGGTATTTACCTCTATTACTGAATGTTACAATTGCATCTGTTCTATTTATTTCATTTGTAGGTTTACATTACACAGATTTGGCAACTGAGAAACATCATCTGGTAAAGTAATTTATCCAGTCCTTCCCTCAGGCATTTCCACATGAGGACTCCTAGTTCTCAGTGCTTGAAGTGCAAAAACTACCACTTCCTATTAATGAGATTTTTCCCGTTGCTATTATTCGAATACTGGGGATCTTCTGATGCTTTCTAGCACCTCTTACATTTGCCAGCAGATTTCATCAGCCACCTCCTGGTCTTTGTGCCAAAGTCATTAGTGAAATTTTATGTCACATTGCTCCCAACACTGCGCTGGTGGGGCTCCCACTGCTAATTTCCCTCTGGCCAATGCTTGCCTCTCATCAGCAGACTCTTGTCATCCTTCCTAGCTAGCTCCTTAGATGTCTCGTGGTCTTTCCACTCTGTCTGCTCCAATGTTACTTATAGTTTTCCAAACTGTACCACATCAAATACTTCATGGCATTGATACTGCTGAGATCTCTCTCTTGGAAAAATCTGCTGTCTCAAAAAGGGAAAGATGCCAATTTATTCTGACACAGTATATTTTCAGTAAACTTGCATTTCATTATAAACACATCTCATCTCATTGCCATGGTTTTAAAAGAGTGTCTTCTGCAAAACTTTTTTCCACAGCTGGAATAAAGCAAATGTTAAGCTGAGAAATATATGATAAGCTAGGTCATTTTCCTTTACTCTTAAGTACAGAATGTGTGTTTTCTATTCTCCAGTTGTAGAAAGCATGATATACATGTAAGGATAAAGAATGTAATAAAAAATAATGATGGCATTTATTTTTATTTTGAAATTAGGTCTGTAAAGACTGAGTTGATTGCTTTCTCACAAGTATAACGCAATTTCACCTCAGTATAAGCAGCAACATTTATATCTGCCCATACACTTCAAAAATACAACAAGTACAAATTAAACAATATGTAGGCCATCTCTCATTTGAAGTATTAGAAATTTGGCATGAAGATTAACAGGTCTCCCACAAACCTGGTTACTCAAGGCATGGATCAGCTTTTATTTTTTCCTTGTATACTAACTGATAATTTTTTATTTTAATTTCATTGATATTTAGATGCTAAATTGCCCTTCATGTTTATGTTTGTTCTCTATTATAATTAAATATTTTTGAGCAATTGTTTTGAAGCACGATACTTTGTCTCATAAAAAAATCCCTTTCCCTCCAAGAGCTACAACAAAGCCATTCATTACTTACATACTATTTGTTAGCATATAACACAGATGAAGCTGCCACAGCTCCATCAGATCCCTCCCTTTCCATGCCTTTTGTTCCTCACTAAACAACCTACAGCACATCTTGTGCTACCCCAAAGCCTTCTTCCCCTGTGTCCCCCAGTGAGTCCCACTCTCCTGACCCCTGAGACAGAAAGGTGCTCCAGAGACCAGCTCCCCTTGTCTCACTGTGATGGATGCCAAACCTGGCCCATGGGCTGACCACTCTCTTTGATATCCCTGTTAAGTTTTGCCCCCTTAACAGACTTGAATTTTCACCTGAGCTTGTGCAGTGATTCTCCTTTTTGCCCTCAAAGACACTGTGGTAGGAAGGCAAAAGTACTCTTTCCTAGACTGTGGTAGTTTCAGGAGTAAGAAAAGATTTCACCATGCTTCTTCGCATTCAAAGCATGAACTCTAGCCATGTGATTGCTCTCTGAGCCTATAAAAGATCAACCCAAACTGAAAATTTCAGAGTAAACCAGAGACCAGTCTGAAGATTTCCTCTGTTTCTAGGCATGAAGGGCTCTGATTACCTTTTTGATACCCCATGGCCTTGTTTCTGCCCTCCTCTCCAGCAGTCTTCCTTTGCCAGCTTACTCTGTGTCTTCCTTCTCCATAGGAAGACACAGAGTAAGCTGGCAAAGAAAGCTATTTCCATTACGCTATTTCCAGTACGAAGATCAGAAAAGCAGATCTGACTACCTTAAAGAAAGAAGTGTTGCCCTCTGAATAGTCAGTGTATGTCCCGTAATGGTGGTGAGACATTGGAACTGGTTGCCATGGTATGTTGTGGATGCTCCATCCCTGGAAATGTTCAGGGCCATGGAGTCTGAGCACCCTGGTCTAGTGGGAGGTGTCCCTGTCCAAGCAAGGGAAGCTGGAAGTGGATGATCTTTATAGTCCCTTCCAACCTCAAATGTTCTGTTGTTCTATGGTCTCTGCAACTCCAAGAAGCCTTTTAGTAGTTGTTCAGTATCTAGCACAAAGCTATGAGTTCAATTTACATATTCTCTTGCAGAATTTCCATCTGACTTTTGTGCCTGCTCCCCTGATAAATTTGGACTCAGCTACATGCATTTGGCTCCACACATGTTTTCAGAGACTGAGTTAAATTATTACTTTGGGCGGGACCACGACTGAGTAAAAGACCGAACAATGGGTGAAGAGATCAAGAAAGGGTGAGGGGGGTTCAAAAGACTTTGAAAAACCTTAGGAAATCTTGCAAGAGAAAAATATCAGCCATTTTTTTAACCTACTTTTACATTTTATTTCCATTAGTTTTAACTAGAAATTCTCTATTTCTTGGCAGAACAATTGGAGAAAAGTAGGTCTTGTGTAAGTCTCCGGTGGTGTTATAGTGAGTTATTGCACATCTGATTCTAACTTGGATAAAACTCAATGAAGTGCTAAATAAATCAATGGTTTCTACTTCTTTCTAGTAATATTGTCATGAAATTGTTTTATAATTGTGATAAGACTTCAGCAGCGCCTGTCAGTGATCAAATAACAATTTCTCTGGGTAATGCAGCCAGCCATCAATGTTTAGTCTGATCCACAGCAATATAAAAAAGGAGCAAGAATACCTTAACAAATCTCACTTTGTAAGGTTTTACCATCTGCATGGAGTACATTTAAGGCATAGTTCCTGAATTCAAAACATGAGAACAAAGAAAAGAAAGCAGTGACTTGGCCTGGCAGTTTCCAGATGTGATTTCCAAGGTGTACTTTTGGCATTCACCTTTGGCAAGCACATGGACTTAGGTTCTGCACAACCATTTCTTTCCACCACTGCCACCATTGATAAATAGGGAAAACCACATGGAAACTCCTGGGTAATTCTGACATCAGAAGGTACCATCTCAGTAGTGAGAGAAGAGGATAAAGCATATCTCCTGAAGATATTTCAGGTTTCACCTGGATTGTCATCTCTACTGTGAAGGCTAGGAACATGATGAAAGACACACACATGAGATACGGAGGTCAAAAGTCATAATTAATCCAGACTGACCTTTAGCACATCTCTAAAAATGATCACCTGAAATCCCAAATAAATGAATAATTTTGGTAGATCAGACAGCTCCTAAAAATTCTTGGAAAAAATTAAGGAAAGTTTTCAAATAAAGCAAATCCATAAAAGCCATTGCATGAAAACATCAGAACTTTTTGTAAAGCTTGCAAAAAAAAAAAGCCTAATAAAATAAAATTTAAGTATTCCTGTAGTTACATTTTACCCTTCATAAGAAGTTTCCAGTTAAGTGCTGCTACTCTTCCTATATTCCTGTTGATCAGCCCCTAAAATTTGAATCTGATTATGACTTCAGTGTTAGTGTACTTGTGCAAACTTTCTCTTATTTTGCTAGATTTAGTTCTTTGTATGTAACCTCAAGCAACTATCTCAGCAGCTCTATGAATCAGGATTTTGATATAAAATGAGATTAGGAATGATTTTCTATCTCTCAAGAGGCTTGCAAGGATAGTCACTAAACATATAAAAAAGCTAAGTAGTATTAATATCAGTTCAGATGGTTAGAATGAAATACTGACATGACAGAAAATTAAAGCTTCCATTCTGAACTTATAATGCTTTTTTTTTTTTTTTTTTGCTGAATATAGAATATGTTATTGGAATTAAAGTAAATAACATCAGAAAGTTGAGAAACAAACTGCACCATGAATTAGGATTACAAGTGTTTAAGTGATACTTTGAGCTTTTCCCCTGTTAGCACAAAATACTTATGATTCCTAGTTAAACCACACCTCACATTTTTCTTCTGCTGTCTCAAAAATAAAATTATTCTAAACATTCATGTTGAAATACAGATGAGGTTAAAAAGAACAGAATTAGGTAAAGAAATCTTTGATTTGAGCAACAAAAATAAGAAGGCATGCCCTGCCAATGAAAATTTCCTAGTATTATTTTTGGCTGTTCAAATGACACATCTCTTCTGACTGACTGTTATCAATTATTTTGCATAAATCAATCTTGACAAAACATGGTACATCTTAACATTTAATTTCTTAAGTGCTATCCATATTTTGAGTGTTAATTGTTTCTGCACTAGCTAGCATTTCTTCATGTATTTGAGTTAATGCATTAATATTTCAAATCATGAAATGACAGGACTCTGTTTCTGTCTTTTATAATTGGTACAGTGTTGCTTCCAAACAGTGCCTTTTATATAAAGCACTATTTCATACAAACTGACAACTTGATCACGGTGATGCTGAAATATTAACTTATATTTTGGCAGGATGACATTTCTTGTGACATACATGCATTGTATTTATTTTGATTTTATTCCTAATCCAAGAGAACTCCAGGGCAGTTCTCTTACTAGAGGAAAAAATAATATGTTTCATTAGAAGTATGCTTCCTAGAGATGTTATTTAAGAAATAATATACTAAAATTGCTCATTACCTCCAAGCATAAACATTTAGATTAGAAAGGTAATTTACAAAATAGCTAGAATTTCCTTTAAAATATTATTACAAGAATTTTTATTATAATTATTGACAATATTGTTTCCTTTAACTAAAGCTCACTAGAGGTTAGGTGATCATTACTGATGCTATTTTCTTTGATGCAGTTGAATATGTTGCTGAGCAGGTACTTGTAGCAAATATTCCTATGCCGTTCATTCTGAAAATTATGTCTGGAGATCTGATTGCCCCTGATGGTAGATACATTAACAACTCCACAGCATAAATGTGACCATCACAATTCAACCTTGCCAAAACCATGTAGATCACACCCTTTAGCCCTTCTGTTGAGTACTTTCTGAGTATTAATTGAGGACTGTAAAGTAAGGCAAAAAATCCATAGATTTTACCTTTCCAAAGAAATTGCCCTAGCCTTAAATGAAGAATTTATTATAAAAGTTTGTTATAAAAGTTTCACATGGACCATACACGCAGTTATGTAGGATATTGCTTTATGTTGTCTTAAGGGTCTTAGTAACAGTCACAAAATTAGCCTGACCAAGATAAATGTGAATCTATAGTAATTTTGTAGGCTAACAGGCTACAATCCTGAGAGCACACAGCTTCCATTAGTGCCACTCAAACAAGGACTATATTGCAAATTGGGCTATTCAATAGAAGGATAAATAGCTGGGTCTATACAAGAATAAGCAGTTTCTGCCCTTCTAGTTTACAATTTGGGTAATAACACTCACAAGTAACCTTGAAGCTCTTTTTAACTGCCTGAGCTAACTGAAAAAATAGAGCTGTGCCTCCCAGCCCTTAACAGCAAACTCCTACTGACTGTGGCTCTGTAAATGAGAAGAATCTCCACTTTCCTCTTATGCTTTGACCATTCATAGGTAGAGGACAGGTTTTCATTACTAAGATGAACCCTAAGACTATGTCATCTTTTACATCATTTATTTTATAAATCTTGTGCAGCTCCACAACCATTACTTTCCCTTGGTTTTAAACAGAGAGGTAATTTACTGAGACACTATTTAACTTACAAAATCCGTCCAAAACACACCCAATGTGTAGTTCCTCCAAAGAGTGCATGGCCTGTCTGTATCCACTGAGACAGAAAATGAGGTCCCCATTGTGCTGTGCCTTGCTTCCAGCCGCCCACTACTGCAAATTCCCTAAAAAGAGATGTGAATACTCTAGTCCCATGGAGTGTTACACTCTCTAATAGCAGGTGCTGACAAAAAAGGTTCCACTTAAACACTGCAGTGGATTACACCACCCATCCCTTCATGAAAAACTGTAGGAAAATATGCCACAGACTCTAATAATTGTTCATTAAGCTGTCAGCTACTCCTCCTGTGTAGCTATCAATTTTTCTCTAGAAGAACTGAGAATGGAAAAAAGGAGGCAGTGTTAAAGGTAACGACAACAGGAAAATGTGGAGTTGTATTATTGCTGAGCAAATATTTCACAACGAATTATTTACCTAACCTGCTTAACCTCCAACTCTGTTTGTGCAGTATCTGCAAGCAAACAAAAGGCTTTTTCTCAATCAACTACATTTGTTGCTCAAAATTAACCAATCACATTTTGAGACTACATGTTGTTTAACTGCAGATCAAACACAGAACTCGTTTGCAATTATTCTCTGTTTAATAACTTCTGTTTTGTCAATGTTAGCTAGTCATCACTTATTAAATAAATCATGTGTCATTGTCTGCTTCCCTATTACTCACAACCAAATTTGGTGCAAATATTTGCATGTGGAAATTTCAGAATTGTTTTAATTGCATTTGTGTCAGTGTTTTCTCATTAGCAGGAGTTTTAATGGAAAATCAGTGCAGAAGAGGTTCAAGAATGGCTGGAGCAAAACCCATTTAAAATGTGAAGGAAAACTTGTGGGGCAAAAGTAGCAGTCTAGTTCCACCTTCTATATTAGCCTGGCTAAATTTCTAAAAATTATAATAGCAAAACAGTCAACAGGCACCTGTAATTTCATACACAATATGTTTTAGACACACAGCAGGGCATGTCAGTCCATGCTATATGTATGACACTTAATGAAGAATGAGAAAATAATAATCCATTCATGAAGAGATACCAAAGAAGTTAAGAAAACTGAGCACGATGGGAAAAACTTACTGAGAGGACACTCTGCTTGAAAAACATTGTACAAACAGACTCCTTTTATGCTACAAGAATCCAGCCTTAAAAAAATTCTTGTCTCCTGTCTGGAGAACAACATCTTATAGTTCAAACTTGCGAAACCAGTATGCTAAAATAACCAGGCTACAGCCTGTAATCATGAATAAAGAGGGTTCCCAAACCAGGAGAAGAGTGAACCTGCATTGCTTTCTAATTTTGCTTGCTTTGGAAGAGGAAGATACCTGATTTCACACACTCGTGTACACTCAAAATAATTGCCATCCTGCTAGGGGACTTGTCTACTGCATAGTGTACATTATTTATTAAGAATGATTTCTCTCTCTCTAGTAATTATTAAAACCCCAACATTTGCTACCAGAGGCTATACATTTGTCATATTTATATTTATTCATGCTTACAAGGAAAATGTAGTATCTTACATTTTAGTAAGTATTTTAGTTCTTTATTGGCAATGGTTATCATAAAATTATTTACATTTCTAAAGTATCTAAAAAGAACACATCAACAATAAAGTAAAATTAAAAAAAAAAAAAAAACAGTTAAAATATGTGACAGGCAAATTTCTGTGTTACACCAAAAGCAAAATGTGTTTAAGTCTGCCTTACAAGGGATGGAATTTTCCTAGAAATCAAGCTGTTGGCATGAATATGCCTGTGTGAAGAGGAGCAACTTGTCCTGTTTTTTGCAGTATTGCACACAAATCTGAGCCATCCTACTTGAAAAGTTTGCAAAATTTATTACCTAAAGATACTCAAAAGGTTGGCAATTCTTGAGGTGCTGAATCCAAGTGTAACAAAAGACTTTTATGGAAAAATCATTCTGGGTGACAGAGAGTGACCTCATCTCATACACACTCTGCATTTTCCATTCTGCTGAGAACAGATCATCAAGCCAGGCTAACTGAAATAATCAAAGTATTAGGAGAGCTGAATATCATACCAGTCCTGCTACTGCCTTCCACAGGTCAGCTCTAAACAAAGATGAGTCATGCAACCACAAACATTTATTCTGCAGTTCTGCCAAGCCACAGATGATTTTCTGTGGATGATCCTATGAAATATCCTTTTTATTTCTTTAGTACTTCATTAGATTTGACACATTCTAGGTTATTGCTTTGCACAGAACTTAAATTAACCGTTCTGCAACACGAGAAGGAAATTCAAGGAAAGGAAATACATATGGAAATGTGATGTAGTTCACCCAACAAAGCATCTGGAGCAGCTGAAATTTGCATATTCTGATGAAGAACAGGTATAACTGTTCCCTGTAGGCAATGGGGCTGCTGTCAGTAATTCCTTTCACTGAAGTAGTGCTGCCTATATTTGTCTCTCCTTCATCTCTCCTACACAGGATTTATGCAATGATTACTCAGCATTACAACTCAACCTTTCCCATGGTTATTGGGAATGTGCATTCTGTGCAAGTGCTGGGAAGCTCAGATTTACAGATCCTGGTAAGTCTGCTGGCCCTCAGCTTGGTCTAACATTATTTAGATGAAGCCTAGCAGCTTCTCCTGATGTTTCTCATAATGTATGTTTTAGCAGTTTCTCATCTGTTTCTCATCATGTGAAATAATGTGTCTGACTAAACTAATAAGAGAATGTGGAGGATGCTGAGCACAATCTGCCAGCCCCGACTCTCCTCCCACACTTCACCATCTTTTCATTCAGCTTCCTCTTGAGTGGGTGAAAAAAAAATTATCAAAATATTAAAAATTAATTAGGAAATTAAAACATTTGAATTAATGGTGTGTCCAGTGTTCTTCAGTAACATTGCATGTCTGCTGACTGGTTATACATTTAGCTGGACTCGGCAACCTATGAAATTGCTACATTTAGTGACATTCATCCACTACATCTTCCATTTACAATTTATCTTCTCTCATACACCAAAATCAAATGTCTGTGCTCTGTAGGAAGAACAGCTGGCACCAGGAGACTACTGCATGGCTACAGACATTTCCTCCAACAGCTGTAATCACACAAGTGTTCTCCCTGGTGTAAGTCCTTTGGTTCATGCAGTTTCTCCCCTGTCTGCCTGTCAAACACCAAACTCTTCTACTTTCCCACATGAGTAAACCACTGCATGGAAAGAAAAGGCTGAACACTGGATGACAACACCTTCCTTTTGATTCTATATTTTCTACTCAGTTGTGTTACAGTGGTCAAGGCTTGGAAATGGCACTTCTTTATTTTCCTAAAGCATTATGGTGTGATAACAATTTTTACAGAACAGTGTTTATGCATTTTGGTTTCAGTTGCTTTTGTTGCTTGTTCTTTCAGCTTGTAGGGTGGTCAAATGGTATGTGATAGGGGTTGTTCAGCTGTGCAATTTTACTCCGTCTTTATAGACTTCTTCCCCTGGCTGACCAGCAATAGGACACTGCCAAATCTCGCTCAGGGCTGAGAAACATTGCTGGAGTCCAAACATGATTGAACACAGAGAGCTTGAAAAAGCCTCACACTTTGCAGCATTCACATTGTTCTTAAGATAGAAAAACACTGAAAAGACAAAACAAGAGGAAAGAACAAATGAAAGAAATAATTTGGAATAGGATACAATAATTATTTGTAAGCTGCAGAAAGGAAAAGAGCAAAGAAAGGGAATAAAATACCTCAGAGGAATAAATGAAAACTCTGAATCTTTTGAAGACTGCCCATCACTATCTCAGGACAGATCCTTTTTCAAAGACCACAACTTCAAGCAATGCCAAAACTTTTAAGGCCAGGCAGAGGTAGTCACATAAACCAGTATTGACTTTTAATTATTAGTCTGTCAAAGGAGATGTTAGGGATATGGTTGCAAGTGTTCACATAAGGACTTTGTTGTAAGTATTCATACTAAGGGCACATCTCCCTTGGAGTAGTGTGATTTTAGTGCAGTGGAGTCTGCATGGGCCACCTCTATTCCTCTGGTCCTTTGTAGATCTTATATAGAAATCTTCACAGGGGTTTTAATGGTTGTTTGGTTGGGAAGAACCCTAACTCTGGTATCTACCCAAACTTGTGCAAAAATGCC